>NC_137693.1:18686394-18901394 GCF_963989245.1 Nansenia antarctica
CTAACATTGAGGTAGGAAGCTAATTCACCATCAGAGGATGCATTCCATGTAACTGTGAAATGGATCCCAGAGATTGCCGTTGGTGTGGTTGTATTTGTTTAACGTTGACCATAGAAACGCATGCACATGCACACACACACACACACACACACACACACACATACACACACACACACACACACACACACACACACACACACACACACACGTGGTCAAACTCTGAATATCATACATTAACTAAGCAGGAATTAACTGTGTCATCGTCACTATGGTAACCCCCAGTTAGGAATCGACCTATGATTACTACTACTACTACTACTACTACTACTAATAATAATAATAATAATGACTTTATTCATAAAGCTCTTTTCATACATCCCCTGGCAGGTGTGAGAACAGGCTGGGTGGTTTGTGGTGTTCAGTTGAAGGATAAACCCTTTATAGTTCCGTTTCAAAACCATTACGTATGGTTAACAAAATACTATGTAGTCATTGATGTGGTTGCTAAAAGTAATTCCCTGTGGTCAGAACTCAGTATAGAATATTATAGCTATTCCCTTTGTCAGCTGTCTTCCTTCAGTTGTGGTGTGAACAGACGTCCGTTCAAATAAAGCATTCAAAGTGCTTTTTAGAGGGATACGCTTCATTCTCTCTCTCTATTAGCTGTCCCATAGCTAAAGCAAATGTGAAAAACTGTTTATTTTGGAATCGAATGGGAAACATTTGCATTGTTGTATGTAGAAAGAATATCAAAAAACGACCATTGTCCAGTTTTCTGGTAACTCACATTTTATTTTTCAGGAATTACTGCGAAACCAGGTAATTCAAAGACTTCAAACAAGACTGACAGGTTGGCTGGACCGTGTCCCATTGGACTTGGACTACCTGGAATTTGTATGCTCTCAGGAGCTGGTGGTCCTAAGTGCAGTGTCAGGCCAGGTAGAGGTAGATGAAATCTATGATGCACTTTTTCAAGTACATCAGATGGTCTGTAATCGCAATCAAGAGACACGTGTGCTTGTTGACCACGAGAAGGGAAGGGTTGGACGACCCAGGGTGATTATTGATGAGGAGTATGCATCCCAAGTTCTTGGCATGGGATTAACAGTGACAGCCATTGCCAAGATGTTTGGGTGTGTAGAAAGACCCTTCAGAGGCGTATGGCAGAATGGGGGTTGTCTGCGAGGTCACAGTATAGCACATTGGACGATGAGGAACTGGACTCCCTTGTGTCAGAGATCCATACAACCAACCCAAATGCAGGCTATCGAATGATGCTGGGTCTGCTAAGGACACAGGGACATCGGGTTCAGTGGGACAGAGTCCGTTCATCAATGCACCGTGTAGGCACTACCAGCATCGTGTCAAGAATGACAAGGTTAGGATGTGTGGTTAGGAGGACCTACTCTGTCCCAAGCCCAAAGTCCCTGATGCACATCGACACAAACCACAAGCTAATACGGTATGTTAATTAAAGATAACACTAATAGTGTACATTATTTACTAGATAAAACATTGTTTAATTTTTTATAAATGTTTGTGTATGTGTTCATAAAATGTTCTAGGTATAACATTGTGATATGTGGAGGAAACGACGGCTTCTCCAGGAAGGTATTGGATATATATCGATTTGTCTCTTAACTCTTCAAAATTATTAGTGAAGTGTGGGGAGAGGATTCAGAAACAATATTTACGGTCTAAGTACACTTGGTTACATGTTTGAGAGCCAATCTCCCACTGTGTGTTCTTAATAGTTAGATAGTGTATCTTGGTGTGGCCAATTACAACTTGGCTTCAATTACCTCGACACATCAGAGCAACCTGGCGCTATGTCGGAGCAGACTGAGGTTGCATTCTTTGACCGGCTTTTTAACGTTGCAGCCCGTGCACGACACGAGCTGTCAGCGAGAAATACAGACAATTTACTGTCTCAAACAAGATGACTATTTCGCCGTCAAGTACCAAGAAATCGGGGTAAGTTGGCATGGGCTTTGCTAGCATTGACTATCGGCATCATACGTTAGTAACTTATATAGTCCATATAAGTTACTAACGTTATCACTGTGATTAAGGGAATTTGAGGCATTCTTTACACAAGGATGGTTTAAATCAATGGTTCTCAAAGTTTTGATGACCGGGGGCCAACTTTACATCCACACTGGATGAAAAATGTACCTAAGCTTTCTACGCCAGGGGGCGCAGTTACCCTTCTTAAAAGTACAGCACTGTGTGATGTAGGCTACTGGTGTAAAACTGTATTGGAACCGAACCATGAATAAAATCTAAAAGGTCTATATACCAATGACTGCGTTTACATGCACACCATATTCCTGTATTAAGTGTGATATGCTCAATATTCAGATTGGGCAAGAGTCATGTAAACACGTACCGAACCCACTTAAGGCCATATTCCGATTCGGCAATATTCCGATTAAGACCCCTGGCATATGCCTGTTCGAGTCGGAATATTGTGACATGTAAACACCGTAAGCGGCATATGACCCTTTTCGGAATATTCAGTTAGTCTGCGCATTGCTTTAGTTATAATGTTAGGTACTTAATCATAAGTAATAATGTTTGTTGTCTTGGGGGGTAGAAACTGAAATGCTAATAATGTCAAGTGACGTGTGTACAGTGGGTAAAAAAAGCTTCCGTAAACTTGTTTATATTTTGTTGTAATATAATAATTTCTTGTGTTACAGAAGGAGAATGCAGTCCAATTACACTTGAGAAGGTGCTGGAGTTCACCTCTGGAGCTTCAACAGTGCCTCCCCTGGGATTTCCATGTTGTCCACAAATCCAGTTCATCCATGAAGATGTGACACAATTTTGTATATATATTGTATTGTATTCATTTGGTAATTATTTGTTGCAATGTTCACCTCCCGCCAATAGAGGGCGTTTATCTTTTCCGATCTATCGGTACAATAAGACTGTTGCAGCAGGCTCGTGTCTTCAGATTACACAGCCTGCTAAACAAGCAAGATCTCTCCTGTTTTATTCAGTTTTTCTGCATAAAACAGGTATGTTAAGTCACCAAGCAGGAAAATGTTTTAAGAACCAGATGTATATAAATATAAAGTGTTAGTTGATACAGTTCTGGGTATTGTTATCCACTGAGCTGGGTTTCCGTTAACCGGTAATTACCGGTCTTTGTCCGGTAAAATGTGTTGAAGTCTGACAAATTTAAACCTCTTCGGTCATAATGTCCGGTGAAAATAATTCCCTCTAAGCACAATTTGAATACAATTCGCTAAAGTTTAATTGTCACATTCTGATTCCTTCTATATTAAAAAAGACGAATATATAGGCTATATATTTCTTTTATTATTATATGATTTGACGCTGGCATGATGATGACTCCGCAAAACAGCGGCAATAGCCTGCCTAGCGGCAGGGTTGCCAGATGGGATTGACAGCCTAACCAGTCTATTACCGCTAAACCCAGTAGCCCATTCGGCGATAACCTGGCCCATCTGGCAACCATGCGTAGCGGGCCACCATAATAATAATAATAACTTTTATTTGTATAGGCTAGCGCTTTTAACCTGCAAACGTTGCAGCTCAAAGTGCACCATAGCGAGCGAGAGGTAAACATGGCAAGACAAAGTTTAAGTAGTGCCGTAGTGGCTCCTCCAGCCAAAAAGTCTCGAGGGTTCAGAGTTGAATGGAAAGAAAATGTCCCCTGGCTGCGTTTAGATGGGGAAGGAAAAATGTTCTGCTCACCGTGCAAAAAATCGGGGAGGAATAACGAATTCATGAGAGGAGCAACGAATATGAGAATGTCGGCTCTCACTGATCACAGTCGGTGCAGTGACCACATATCGGCGGTCAGTTTGAGGCAACAGCAAACCGCTATGAAAGGCCACTGTGAGCAGGCTAATGAAACGGCTAACAATAAGCTGCACTCTCAGCTAAGTTGCATTTCACATGGCAAAAAATGTCATCGCATGTCATCAGTATGTGGGACTGACTGAGCTCCTGAAAGCCTGAATAGCAGGCTATTTTATTACGCCGAAGAAGAAGAAGTGTTTATTGTAAATACATACAAAATAAACGTTCATAGCAGTGTGATCTCTACTTTTAAGTATCTGTATTTATTCAAGTCTATCTAGTTTATCTTATCTTATTCATAGAGCCCACAAGCAGTTGGCTAACTTAAAAACTAAACTACCGGCTTTACAGTTGTTATGCACTTATATCATAAGCTCATAGGCTAGCTAGCTAACTATCTAGCTAACGTTAGCTGCTCATCCAACATTGAAAATCATACGTAGCTAGCTGGTGTTAGCATTGTGATGTGTAGCATTATATCTTACCTGATAATCCAAGTGTGGCACCTGGGCATCATGGTACAATCGATCATTTGTCGCATATAAAAAATAATATTTTTCGACCTCAAGGATCAGCCGTTTGTCGTCCATTCCTGCAACAAGCTTTCAAGCACCTGTGGTGATTGACAGCTGACTCGCGTGAATAGCAATTAGTAGTAGTAGTTGGCTACAAGAATGTTCAATCTGGTATTATCTCTATTAACCGCTGTGGTGATTTAACAGCTGATTAAAAAATACCAAAATAATATAATAATATCAAGTAGACTACAAACAGAGCAAAACAATAAAACAACACCAGAAAACAACCAATAGGCTATACAATTATAAACAACAACTATACTTGTAAATATACAATTTATCTCATTATGACGCATGCGTCCGCCGTCAAAAATCAAACTTAAGCTGCGTGCACACCAGGTCATTGCGTTGCACCGGAAGTCATTCATCTCAATGGGGCAGTTGCGTGGATCCGTTGCGTTGCTCTGCATTGCGTTTCTTGTCCGGCAGGGTGCGGTAATCAGTCAAAATATTTCAGCTTTTGCGTTGCGTTGGATCCGTCAAAACAACAGGAAGTAACCGGAAGTAGTTTCTTGACCAGAGCTTTCGCCACAGATGTAAAATCCGCCATTGGCGAAAATCTTTAATTTGGCTCTACAAGTGTTAATATGTCATTTTATGAAGTTTTTATATGTTTTCAGGCGAGAAAGTAACCATATATATTCACAAAATGTGTCCAGTTTATCAAAATAACCCGTTTATATATCTGATGTTAACATACTGACTGTGTCTGCGAATGCTATGCTATTGTTGTGCTAGGTGCATTGACTGACTGTCCGCGAATGCTATGCTATTGTTATGCTATCTGAATGGTGTACTAGTTTTCACTGAATAAATCGCGATTTCTTTCAAAGAAGGTAGCAGGTGTTTATGTCCATGTCAAGGAGAAGGTACGACTTGTATGACAGTAGTGTGATTAGGACATAAGTTGAGGATATTAGTCTACCTCTGATGCTAACTTGTATGGCATAGTGTTTGTGATGCTAACGGCGCCATCTTTGCTATCTCCTCCGGACATATATTACCGCTGTGTTGTTGCGTCTGCATCGCATGCGACATGCGTCAAGCCCATCCCACCAGGTTGCGTCAGAACGGTGGGTCACGGTTCGCGGTGTGCACGAAGCTTTAGCCGAATTTGTACTTTTGACGCAGCCATCGGACGCAACGCAACGCTGACGCAATGCAGCAAGTGGAGCACCTTTCATTGATTACAATGCATTTGATCCCAATTCCGGACACAACGCACATTTGATGCAACGCTCGATGGCCATGGTGGAGCTTGGCCGTAAGCTAGCTAGCTAACATGGGTTGATTGTGATTGCGCTAACTTAGCTAGCGTTGAGCTACTGTTGTTTAACCCTACAAGCTTTTTTACTTATTTTACCTATTTTACTTTTATGCTTATGTTAGCTAATGATATGTCAATTTCAGAAAACTTAATAATGCGAGTAGCTACATTTAATTTCTTCCATGGAGAGAATTCTGAAGTTGAAAATGCTGTTAGAAATCTTCTCAGCTGCCCTAGACAAAACTGCCCACAACCTAGCAGCAGTAGTTACCCCACAGTGCACCAGCCCGTGGGCACACTAGCTGGGGCAAGTGGTGCCCTTGGGGTTGGCCAGCCTGTTAGGAGACCTAACACAGTGCAGCAAGAAATGCAACGGTTGGTAATTGTGTACTCAAACTCTCATTCATTTTTCACTATGTACATGTTTATATTCAAATCCTCTAAAAAGGTCACCTCCTCTAAAAAGGTCACACTCAAAGACGCTTTGCAAACGGAAAAGATTAAAATAAAAAGAAACAAAAAAAATAGATAAAAGAAAGTATATGGGTCTAATTAATTTTTTGATTACTAAATCTAAGTGTCTTTGTAGGACAATCTACTCTGTATACTGCAATTACACATAGATTTCGGGCGGAGAAACGGCGAACAAGCAAGCTCGACCTGCATTTTTTGAAAAGTGATCATAACTATTAGGGATGTCCTGAATGGACCTGAATGCTGGATCGCGGATCGCACCAGAAAGAAAAAGGCTGCGATCTGCACTCTCGATCTGGTGTGTCACTCACGTGATGACAACAGTAGTAGCCAGTGGTCACGTGCATGAGAGTTGGCTAGTAGCTACCTGTGTGTGAGTCATGTCAGCAGTGTGGGAATACTTCAGTCTTTGCAAATTAACAGTTTCGAGGGGTGGCAGCGATGTTAGTCGGTGTAACACCACTAATTTAATTAAACATTTTAAAAAACGCCACGTGGAACAGCACCAGGCATACCTGCAAGCGTCTGCTGCAAAGAAAAAGCCCCTGCAACAGTAGACATTGCTACAATCAATACAGAGGCGAGAGAAACTCCCCCCAGACAGCAAAATTGTGAAAGCGATAACGGAGAAATTAGTTCAGTTGATTGTGCTCGACGACCAACCACTTTCGGTGGTAGAGAATTTGGGGTTTCGGAGCTAATTGAGCACCCCGCGCTATACTTTGCCCAGTCGCCATCATATAACCGAAAAAGCCATCCCTCAAATGCACAACGAAGTGTGTGAGTTCCTCGACAAACTCTTGGAGAATGTCGGCGCTATTAGCTTCACAACAGACATCTGGAGCTCAGACGTGTGTCCAATGTCGTTGTTGAGTCTCACAGCACACTGGATAGACTCAGGTTTTACTTTGAAGAAAGCGGTGCTGCATGCCCGTGAGTTCCGTGGCTCACACACTGGGGATTCCATTAAGGCAGCCATGGAGGAGATGCTGCTCAAATGGAAGATGAACAAAAGCAGTCCATGTAGTTTTAAGAGACAATGCAAAAAATATGAAGAAGGGCATGGATCAACTTGGAGTGGCGAGTCTGGGAAGCTTTGCGCACACTATGCAGCTTATCGTGCATGAGGGACTGTTGTGTGTGCGCAGCGTGAGTGATGCACTGGCCAACGGGAGAAAAATGGTAGGCCATTTCAAACACTCGCCCTTGGCATATTCACGGCTGCAGGATATCCAAGTAGAACTAGGATTCTTAATAGGACTAGATGATAAAATCCCTAAATAATTGACTGAGTGGAGTTGGAGATGTCCTCTTGGGTGGAGTGGAATTTGGCAATGATCACGTGGTGCCACCAGTACGACACATCTTCAGTTGTGGTCCCCGACCTCATTGGGTGTTTCGGCCACTTATCACAAGACACCCTCTGCCGAGGTTGGCCCACCACAGGCTGATCAGGCCTGGGTGTGTGTCGCACGGTGGCACCACGTGGTCATTTGGGAGCCCATGTTGGGTCCCTACGTTTCAGCCACAGCCAGTGACTGCTCCGTTCTGCTGCAGTGGACAGTTCTTTAATTGCCTTCCGTTGGGCCTGTCCTCTGATCCCTACTGCCCTCAGGAGCCTTGTGGTGGAGCTGGCTACAAAGCCTCTGCAGCCCACCTCCACTGGCCACACCTTCACGTTCCAGCCCCGCCCCTCTGCTTCGACTGCTAAGTTGGCATACCGCAGCCTCTTCCGTTCGAATGCCTCATCGATGGCCTCCTCCCATGGGACCGTCAGTTCTACGATGAAGACACGCCGGCAGGACTTGGACCAGAGGACTAGGTCTGGGCGCAGGTTGGTCGCTGCAATTTCGGGTGGGAAGGTGAGCCTCTGGCTGAGGTCTACCCGCATTTCCCAATCCCGGGCTGCGTTCAGTGGGCCTGAGTCTGGAGGTGATGGCTTGGTCCGCTGTTTCTCCCCTTCCCGGATGAAGATTGATTGCCTAAGCGTCTGCAGCAGGACGTTCAAACTAGGTGGAACAGCACCTAGAACACACACCACTACATGATTGAAAGCCTCATCGCGCAGAAACGGTCACTCTCTGCGTATGTGGCTGAACATGACCACTGCCCTCAGCTGCCGACTGTCTGCATGATCAGCCATCTCCTACCTTCCTCCCAGGTCTCCTTCAACAGTACATCCTCTTGATAATAGCACTTTTGGATTTGGAAAAAAACATTTTAGCCATCAGAGATAGATAGAATAAATACTGAGAGGACATGATGCTCAGGACATATTACTTATTAAATTGGTCTTCATGTAAAACATCAGATTTGGGTTGTAGATTTATCATGCATCACACGGTTTGTTTTTACAAAGTAGTTTTTTGCTTGTATCAGCTGCCTCTTTCTTCCGAGACAGTTTTAACTGCAAACAGAAATCCTTCGGGGAATTTTTATCATTTGAATATCTTTCAGTTGTTTTTAAATGTTCCACTCGAATTCTTTTTATAATTTTATACAGACCACCCCAATACTCTACTAGCTTCTTTAATGAACTTACAGAGCTTCTCTCCATCATTACTACTGAATTTAATGGTCTGATCATTGCTGGTGATTTCAATATTCATGTAGATAACTCAGAGGACAACAAAGCCAAAGAACTCTCTGTTCTGTTAGATGTTTTTGAACTTCAACAACATGTGAACCTCCCTACTCATAATCGAGGTCACACTCTGGACCTTATCATCACCAAAGGCCTAGATATTTCAAATGTTGTTGTAACTGACATTGCCCTGTCTGACCACTGTTGCATATTCTTTGACGTATCTATCTTTCCTGTTATTCAAACTATGTCTAAAACTATTTCCAAACGATATATCAATGAAAAGACCAGTGCACTGTTCACACAGGCCTTTTCCCTAGCCCCCCCCCCCCCCCAAACTTCTATTCCAACCTCAGTAAATGACCTTCTACACGATTTCAACTTAAAAATCACAGAAACCATTGATGATATTGCACCCATTAGATCCAAATGCATCTCTGGTAAGCAAAAAGCTCCCTGGAGAACTGCCCCATCCGTAAAGACCCAAAAAAGAGAATGTCGTAAAGCAGAGCGCAGATGGAGAAAAACAAACCTTCAAGTCCACTATGATATCTATAAAGAGAATCTTCAGAACTATAACTTAGAAATAAGAAGTGCCAGGCAATCATTTTTCTCTAAGATCATAAACAATAACATCAATAATGCCCGCATCCTTTTCAGAACTGTTGACAGACTAACAAATCCCCCAACACCCATAGCTCAGGAATTTCACTCAACTAGTAAATGCAATGAGCTTGCATCCTTTTTTAACAATAAAATAGAAACCATTAGACAAGGCATTAGGTCTTCTGTGTCAGGCATGAAAAACATGTCCCCATTAACAACCCCCAAATAGGGCGGACATAACAACCATGTCACAATTTAACACCATTGATTACAAGACCCTAGATAAAATCATGTCACGTCTTAAACCATCCACCTGTGCCCTTGATGTCCTGCCAACAAGCTTTTTAAAAAACATATTTAGCTGCATGGCAGGCGAACTAATACAAATAATTAACACCTCCCTTTCATCAGGAATCTTCCCTGAAGCCCTGAAAACTGCAGTTATTAAGCCTCTACTAAAAAAGAACGGCCTAGACCCATTTGTACTAAACAACTACAGACCCATATCAAACCTTCCCTGTACAGGAAACATTATTGAAATGGTTGCCCACGAACAACTTAGCAATTATTTGACCCTAAATGATCTCTTTGATGACTTTCAATCAGGCTTTCGCCCCCTACATAGCACTGAAACGGCCCTTATTAAGGTCCTTAATGACATTCGCGTAAACACAGACTCCGGAAAAATCTCAGTTTTGGTACTACTAGATCTTAGTGCTGCCTTTGACACTGTAGACCATTACATTCTAATAGATAGACTAAAAACCTGGGTAGGACTTTCGGGCACTGCCCCAAACTGGTTTAGATCCTACCTACAGGACAGAAGCTACTATGTCTCCATTGGCAACTTTGTATCTGACCAAATTAAAATGACATGTGGGGTTCCCCAAGGGTCAATCCTTGGCCCCCTTCTATTCAATCTCTACATGCTTCCATTGGGACACATCATAAAAAAGAACAAAATTGCCTACCACAACTATGCGGATGACACTCAAATCTACATAGCCCTCTCACCGAACGACTATAGTCCCATTGACAATCTCTGTAATTGCATTGAGCAAATAAACGCCTGGATGACACAAAACTTCCTCCAACTAAACAAGGACAAAACAGAGATAATTGTATTCGGTGCACCTGACAAAAGATCGAAAGTCAGTGCAAAACTTGATTCTCTCTCTCTTCCCAGTAAAAAACAGGTCAGAAATCTCCGATCTAAACTTCAACAGCCACATAAACTCAATAACTAAATCAGCCTACTATCACCTGAAAAACATAACAAGAATGAGAGGTTTCATGTCCAAGCAAGACCTTGAAAAACTCATCCATGCATTTGTTTCGAGTAGACTTGATTATTGTAATGGTCTACTAACAGGCCTATCTAAAGGAGCTGTTCGTAAATTGCAGCTCATCCAAAACGCCGCTGCTAGGGTCCTAACAAAAACAAAGAAATTTGAACACATTACACCAATCCTGAGATCCCTGCACTGGCTACCAGTCTCTCAGAGAATTGAATTCAAAATCCTCCTAATTACATACAAATCACAAAATGGTCTTGGACCAAAATACATATCAGATCTCCTCCCACCCTATATTCCCGCAAGGTCCCTAAGGTCAGCTGAGACAAATCAGCTAATAATTCCAAGAGTAAAAACAAAACACGGTGCAGCAGCTTTCAGTCACACTGCTGCATGCTCCTGGAACAAACTCCCTGAAGAAATCAAACAGGCCCAAACCCTTAAAATATTTAAATCTAAGCTAAAAACCTTCATGTACCAGTTATGATTAAACACAAACACTTCTATCAATGTCTTTTTTCCATTAACTATTGTCTTTTTAAATGTTTTATCTATTTACTTCTTATATTTGCTTTTATTCATTGTAATTTTTATTTTCTTATGCTCCTCTTGCTGTATTTTTAAATAATACATGTAAAGCACTTTGAATTGCCCCTGTTGTATGAAATGTGCTATACAAATAAACTTGCCTTGCCTTGCCTTGTTTTTTTGCAAGCTTTATAAATGAGGCCCCTGATGCCCGTTAGAATACTCTGATACCCAATTCAGATTTGATCTGAGATTTATATTTACATTTCTGACATTCAGCAGACGCTTTTTTATTTATTTATTATGATCTGTAAAGGCAAGGAAGAGCTGGAGGCCATGCTGGAGTCCAAAGGCGACCAGGTGGACCTGTTCTCCCTCGCCCAGGAGGACGAAAGGTGGCACAGCTCAACAAGGCCCTGCTGGACTTTGACTCCCGGGTGGGGCCTGGCAAGCTGCACCCCAAGCACCGGCTCATCCCCGACTGTGGCCGCAGCACCAAGATGCCCATGTATCAGCTGTCACTGACCATCAAGATGCCCATGTATCAGCTGTCACTGACCATCAAGATGCCCATGTATCAGCTGTCACTGACCATCAAGATGCCCATGTATTAGCTGTCACTGACCATCAAGATGCCCATGTATCAGTTGTCACTGACCATCAAGATGCCCATGTATCAGCTGTCACTGACCATCAAGACGCCCGTTGTGTTTGACAAGCTACACTCAGAGGCGTGGAGCATCAGTGCCAAGCTGCACTGGTTCGTCTTTGGGCATGCGCCCCAGGACCCGCGGGAGAAGTTTGAGATCTACTACAAGCTCTTGCCAAGCTGCAATCAATGTACACCTTCTCAGAGAGGACGTTTGAGAGCATTCAGTCAAGCCCTTTCTCCATCAACCTGGATAAGAGCACATCAAGCTCCAATAAGAAGGTGCTGTCAATCCTTGTTGGTTACTTTAATCAGGAGCTGAAGCATGTGGTCGTCGAGCACCTTGGCTCCATTGAAGTACTAAAGTACTAAAGCTGAACATCTGGAAAAGGCCCTAGTGACCTTTTTCAAGGAACACACAATTCCATTTACTTACATGGTTAGCATGATGATGGACTCCTGCAACGTCATGCGAGGGAGTAAGTCCGGGCTGGAGACCAGGATAAGGTCCAAGTACTGTCAGAACCTCCTAGATGTTGATGGAGATTCCTGCCACCACATCCACAATGCCGGCAAAATTGGAGATATACAAGATCCACAGTGATATAGTGGAGATATACAAGGACCACAGTGTTGGTGAGCGGGCAAAGGCCAGGATACAATTTTTCCACCAGGACCGCCCCAAAAATTCTTTAAATTAATCTAATATTGTAAAGGGGGGCCTCAGCCGCCAACAATCTTATGTGATTAATCCTCTTGTATACTGTATGTAGCCCAAAATACATATTGTATTTAATCTCTCTCTTCCAGGAATGACGCAAGTTGGGAAGGACAGGAAAGAAAGGGTGTGGAAGAAGCTCTGGTTTGAGAGTCGCAACACCGACCTCCAGCTGAGCATTTACCTCGGCGTCCTTCCCATCATGAAGGAGTATGTTACGGTGTTCCAGGTGTGTGTTTTCACACTAATGAATTAGTGAATTATCAATCTCTGATAGATAAACTAAATAGGCCTATCCTTGTATTCTCTCATCAGTTAGATTGTGATATAAACAGACCCTCAACTGCATGTCTGTGTATGGTAATAGAATTGTTGTAGCATTTTATAATAATGCCATTATTCACAGGGCAGCCAAACCCTTGTCCACAAGCTGCATGACAAGCAGCTTGAAGTTGTGAAAACCTTCATGGGGTGCTTTATCAAGGCTGAGAATCCGCATACAACCCCAAAGAATATCATGGAGTTGGATTTCAAGGACAAAATGCTGCCTCTCTGTGAGCTGTATGTCGGACAGGTGGCGGAGAAACTGAAGGCAGGAAATCCACGTAATCAGGTTAGTAAATGTATTAAAAACGGCAAATCAAACATTTATACATTTCTCCAGGTAAAATGATTTAATTGCAATCGTTTTAATGTTTTACAGAGTGTGCTGCAGTTTCTCGAAACAGCGAAGACTGCATACATGTCGACAGCAGCCTATATGCAGAAAAAGCTGCCACTGGACAGCAGGACCCTGCAGTCACTGTCTGCCTTGGACCCATTGGTGAGGGGACACTCAGAGACGGGCATCCTCCTGAAGTGGCTGGCAGGGATGATGAGCCACTTGGTGCCACACCCCAATTTGACGTGCCACTGGAAGTTGTCAAATTCAGCACAAATTCCACCCTTCCCCTGTACACTGATGGGGACAACATGGTTAACTGGTGGGCAAATGTCATTGACACTGGAAGGTACCCAGGCCTCAACCATGTGGTTCGAGCAGCGCTCTCCATTTTCCATGGACCAATGGTGGAGTCATCGTTCAGTGCCATGGGAGATATTATTGACTGCAAAAGCACCAGAATGAGCATGGACACCTTTAGGGACAACCAATCCAGACAACCAAGTATGCCCTCAGGTCCAGGGGTCAGACAGCAATACAGATGTTCAGGAGAGAGGATGTCAAGTTCTCAAAGGTAGACAAGGTCCTATGCAGGAACATCCACACTGCAGGCTCAAAAGACAAGGCTCGCAGACAACAGGCCCTGTTGAAGACAAAAGGGAGGCAGGAAGAGTTTGGTTGCCAGCCAACAACCAGTGCTGCACAAAGCAGGAAGACTGCAGTGGAGGATGACAGGCAAGCCACAGTGAGGCACATGGCTGCTCAAAAAAGAAAAAAAAGCACTGGAAGTGCTGGTACAGGCAAAGAAGGCAAAAAAGCACAAGTGATGTGCTTGGTGGGATGGACTTCATCAGAATTGGTTTTATTTGTTCAAAAATAAATGTTCAAAATATATTTACAGAGCATCTTCTCCTCTTTCATTTGGGAGAGTAAGTCACCAAGGATTAGCCAACAAGTTTTACAACTTCCATATAATGATGGTGGCTTAAACCTACCGAACCTTAACATTTACTTTCTGGCTGCCCAATTTACCCAGATTAGGCAGTGGTTCTCTAGCTCATCTAGCGCATGGTCAAGACTGGAATCTTATGACATTCTTCCATATGAACTGAGATACCTGCCTTATATTGGTTTACAACAGGTTAAAAAAATCACAAATAATCCTATTATTATTAACAGTTTACTAATATGGAAGAACTCCCATAAACGTATGGGTCACAAGGAACACCTTTCGCCCTATACTCCTATCTGGAGAAACCCCAATTTTACATCTTGTTTTAATGATGACACCTTCAAGTCTTGGTACGACAAGGGGATAAGGGAAATAACACATCTTTACGACAGTGGTACATTTGTTTCTTTCCTTCAGTTAAAGTCAAAATATAATTGATCTTCCACACATTTATTTCGATTTTTTCAAATCCGCCATATGATACAGACAACTCAAGGCACTCTTGAAGAACCCAAGCCCTCCAACATAGAAGGCCTTATCAATAAGGAGGTTCAAAGTTCTAAATGTATTTCTCAAGTTTATTTATCTCTGCTTGAATGCTTGTCTACAAGTACAGATGCTATGAGGTGTAAATGGGAAAAGGATTTAGACATGGATATAAGTAAAGAGGACTGGTCTTTCTTTTGTCTTAAAGTTCATAAATGTTCTTACAATATGAGGCACAAACTCCTTATTTTTAAAATTTTGCATAGAACTTATTATACACCTGCAAAACTTTATAAAATGAATAATGAAATGTCCTTTTTGTGCTGGCGCTGCAAAAAACAGAAAGGGGACTTTTACCATAATGTTTTGGTCATGTAATTTGTTGTTAACATTTTGGAACTTTGTAATTGACACGATAGCATTATGTTTAAATATTCACATTGCAAAATCATCTCGCTTGTGTCTTTTAGGCACAATCAATATGGATCCTTGGAATGAATTTCAAAAAATATATATTGATCTTGCTTTGATTGCTGCAAAGAAGTGTATTGCAATCCATTGGAAATCCGATTACTCTCCTACAATATCACATTGGTTAAATGAAATCTCTAGCTACATTCCATTAGATAAAATATACTATAATATAAGACATAAGAGTCAGGACTTTGTAAAAATATGGCAACCACATATAGATTTTATGGCAAGAAGGGCAGCTTCAGGTACTATTGTTTGATGGACAGTGTTTCTTGTAGGGATGCACGGTGATGTGAATTGCTGTTAATATCATAGCGCATCCCTAATGAATGTATTATTGTGTGTGTGTGTGTGTGTGTGTGTGTGTGTGTATGTAGGCATGTGTGTTTTGTCTTATTATTATTATATTTTTGTTGTGTTGTCGTTGGGCGTTGCGGCACAATGGTGGGTGGGGGGGGGGGGGGGGGTGGATACAAGGGGGCGGGGAAACAAGAAAAAATGTGTTCAATTATATAGTAAAAATGTTTTAATCTTTGAAAAAAAAAAAGAAGAAGAAAAGAAAAAGAAGAGGCGGCCCCAGGTCATCTAGGAGTTCCAGAGCCCCGCTCCTGACGGCCCCACGATCATGCTGCTGTCAGTCAAAGCTGGCGGGGTGGGACTCAACCCGTGTTTTCCTCATGGATCCAGCGTGGATGCCTGCAGCAGAGGACCAGTGTGTGGATCGCTGTCACCGCCTGGGCCAGAAGAGAGACGTCTTCATCACCAAGTTCATCGTGAAGGACTCTGTGGAGGAGAACATGGTGAAGATTCAGAGGCAGAAGCAGGATCTGGTGGACAAGGCTTTTGGCTGCAAGAACCCCACCGACAAGAAGGCGTCACGCATTAATGAAATAAAAGCCCTCATGGAGCTGTAGACGTCCCTACGTATGGGAACTTTGTTAAGAAATTCCCATTTTGAAGTTTAGTTTTGATACTGTTTGTTGTGGAATGTTCTCTCAGCACATATGTCCATCGTTACATTCCCACTCACCACACTGCCCTTGGTTAACAAGTCTCATGATACATTTACATTTTGGGGCATTTAACAGATGCCTTTATCCAAAGCGACTTTTCTTTTTTGGGATTGATGTGTGGTTTCATGTATGTGGGAATAAATGTTTTAAGTGACAAAACAAAAAAACAAAAACAAAAACAAACAAAATATATTTACAAAATAAATACATCTTTCTTCTAATTCTAATAGATGCGTTTTCATTATTGTTACCGCTGCTTCATAGGTCCGAATAACACTGACAGGCTTTATATGTGTCCCTTGAACAGAGCTTGTATAGAAAAATTATAGCATGCATCATAGGAAGGTGCATGGGCGCCGCGCAATGATAATTTCCGTCGTTTTCAGTGAAAATCATTTTGTCACCTTTTTGGGCCAGCACCCCTGCATTCCCCCAAAATGTGATAGAAATGAGCCATTGAATTGTTGCACTCTCTCCAGCAATTCCCAGTTCCCGGTGTACCATTCTGTAAGTATTTTCTTCTTGGGGTAATAAAAAACCTAATAATGTTCTTCCATGAAAATTCTCTCCATTGTCCAGAGCTAGAGGTGGTGGATTGTATTTTACATATGTTCAACCATTCTTCCTCAGTTAGGACTATGTTTGCTTCCTTCTCCCACTTATCCCTAGCATATAAGGTGGAGTGATTCTTGGTGGACTGTATACTCTTCTGTATAATTCTTGACACCAGTTTCTTGTGGGTGTTGCCCTTATACGCATCAATAAAAATGTTGACGAGACTCATTTCAGAAACCTCATTATTCTTTAGATTCTTATAGAAGTAGTAATGCCTCAGTTGTAAATACCTGTAGAAATCTTGTTTCTCTAGGTTGTGATTATCAATAAGATATTGAAAGGCCTGTATTGGATGAAATTAGGTAGGGATGTCCCGATCCCATTTTTTCACTACCGATACCTGGGCTTCAGGTATCTGCGATACCGATATCAATCCGATATTTGTATTTATTGTTTTACTCCTGAATAATAACAAATACTTCCCCAGTATAGTCCACAACATTTGGATATTAAAGACTGCCAGCCTTTATTCAAGCAACAAAAACAGTACTCACTGAGTCTGTTACTCACTACTCAGTGACCAACTGGTTTCAAGTTAAAACAATTTAAACAGCAGCATTCAGCATTGTAGAAAAGTTCGTTTCGTATCTCACTATGGGAACGCCCCCTGCGTGACCTCATCAGAAACTGAATTACACTGCGCCAGCCCATTGGCTGGCCCAGGCGACGCTTGTGTCACGAGGGACGGGACCCTCCGCCTATATAAGAGAGAACCTTTTCTCTCTTCTCACTGGAGCTGACAACAACGGTGCGGGTGGCTAGAGCTAAACAGTCCACAGATACGAGCGACCACAACACACACGCACACACACTGTATGGAAAGTTTGAGCGGCAGTGACGGCCGCGCGCTGCACTTAGTATTTATTCTTGATTATTTTGAACGTCTCCCTCAGCCCGTCAGTGACGGTGCAGTGTGTGTGTGTTAGCCCGTCAGTGACGGTGCAGTGTGTGTGTGTGTGTGTGTGTGTGTGTGTGTGTGTGTGTGTGTGTGTGTTAGCCCGTCAGTGACGGTGCAGTGTGTGTGTGTGTGTGTGTGTGTGTGTGTGTTAGCCCGTCAGTGACGGTGCAGTGTGTGTGTGTGTTAGCCCGTCAGTGACGGTGATGAGCCGTGCTGTACGTTAACAAACACGTTTGTACAGCTGTTCCTTTGTGTCGACCTCCCTCTGTGCCTAGAGACTCTTACACTAATGTTACCACCAGGTGCTAGTTAGCTACGGTAGCTAACGTTACCACCAGGTGCTAGTTAGCTACGGTAGCTGACGTTACCACCAGGTGCTAGCTAGCTACGGTAGCTAATGTTACCACCAGGTGCTAGCTAGCTACGGTAGCTAATGTTACCACCTGGTGCTAGCTAGCTAAGGTAGCTAACGTTAACACCAGGTGCTAGCTAACTACGGTAGCTAATGTTACCACCAGGTGCTAGCTAGCTACGGTAGCTAACGTTACCACCAGGTGCTAGCTAACTAAGGTAGCTAATGTTACCACCAGGTGCTAGCTAACAAAGGTAGCTAATGTTACCACCAGGTGCTAGCTAACTAAGGTAGCTAATGTTACCACCAGGTGCTGCAAAGAATACCTCTGTGTCATTGGCTGCTATAGGCATAAAAGGAGAGAAACTCATGGTGTGGCCCCCATCTTCCCCTGACCTCAACCCTATTGAGAACCTTTGGAGCATCCTCAAGCAAAATATATATGAGGGTGGGAGACAGTTCACATCAAAACAGCAGCTCTGGGAGGCTATTCTGGCATCCTGCAAGGAAATTCAAGCAGAAACTGTCCAAAAACTCACAAGTTCAATGGATGCAAGAATTGTGAAGGTGATATCAAAGAAGGGGTCCTATGTTAACATGTAATTTGACCTGTTAAGATGTTTTTGTTTGAAATAGCTTTTGATTTCAGTAAATATGACCTCCTAATATGACCCTGACCCTAAATTCATCAAATTACCATTTTTAGTTCTTTACAACCTATAAAATGTTTTGAAACTCTGTTGTGCATAATAATTTGGAACAGTGCATTTTGAGTTTTTTTATTTAAAAAAAAAATACTGTTATCATTGGGAGGTTTGTTCAATAAAATTTGAATTATACTCTAACGGTTGATGACTTGAAAATTATACTGATTGTCATTTGCATCGACTATTTAGGAAAATCTGAGAAAAATATAATTTGCATAATAATTTGGAACGAGGTGTATATGGATCTATATCTATCATATGGTATATGTATATATGCTCTATATGGATCTATATGATCTATATGGATCGCAACAAGTGTCCAAAAAGTGTAGTTTGTTTTTCTTCTTTTGAGAGGTGATCTAATCATGAATCGACGCTTGAAACAGGTGGTTAATGACAGGTCGGTGCTGCAGGTCTGCGGAGTTTCCACTATGGCCGCCAGGGCTCTGCGCCAGTCACGTGACTGCAAACTATGAATAGGCGTGTTGCTCTTGAGACAGTGCTTTCAAATAGGTATCCTTACCTTTTCTTGGTTTCTTCTATTCTCCATCTTCTAGTTGTTTTATCCAACGTATGAAGCTATAAAAACAACGTGACATGTGAGATGTCTACCAAGTTGTGATCGATGACAAGACGCACCGTGGTTTTATAGTGGTACACTAATACGTCATAATACATTGTGCGTGATGTCGTCACAATCAACAAGTGGCCCCCTGAGTTTTTTTTTTTTTACGTTGGAAAGCCTTATTAGTCACCTTTACAACAAGGTACAACTTGTAAGGATCATGCATTTGTGGAATGCGGCCCAAAAATATTTGCCAAAATCCCCTATATTCTTCTGTTGGTAGGCCTACCTATATAAACATATAATCATCTCAATGTATAATATGTGTTTTTAAGGGTTCGTAATATCAAAATTAACCTTGCTGTACTGTATAGCGGACATATAATGGACTGTACTCAATATAATTTCCAAGGCTAAACATGATTTCCACTACCACTGTACTAGACAACACTTCTGGTATCAACTGAGTTTCAACCATCAGTCATATGAACAATTATTGCCACTGTGACTGAAGGACACAGTAAAGGGTCAATAATGATTTGTTTCATGGTTGAAATTCAATTGATATCTATACTAGAAGTGTTGTGTTAGTACAATGGTAGTACAAATATGTTGTGTACAGTCCAGTTTACCAACTAACATGTCTGTAGAGAAGGACCAATTCAGCTGCCCGATTTGTCTGGATCCATAGAAGGATCCGGTGACCACTGCCTGTGGACACAGCTACTGTATTAAGGACTGCTGGGATCAGGATGATCAGAAGCATGTGTACAGCTGCCCCCAGGGCAGACACATTAGATTAGATTAGATTCACTTTATTGTCATTACATAGTAGGCTACAAGAAAATGCAACGAAATGATTGTGCGTCTAACTAGAAGTGCAACAAATAGCAATTATATTGCAGTGATAAGTAGCAGTATTTACAGCAATCTATACAGTAAAGTGCAAATGGTAGCGTGATGTGCAATGACATACAATGGTGACTGGATGTATATGTGCAGTGGTATATTTAAGCAATAGCTCACGACAGGCCGTTATGATGGAAAAAAAGGATTGTAGTGTTCTTAGACATGCCCGGCGGCGGGTTTGTTATGGGAAGGCGTGTTCGGTGTGTACGTGACTTGACGTAGCGTGCGTAGTAGAGAGAGAGAGAGAGATAGTGTCCGTGCTGTATCGCGTCTGTGCTAAAGTCTAGATAAAGTTCCCTTTCCCCCATATAACCTTGACCCCTTTATAACCTTGAGTTCCTTGAAACACAGTAAAAGAAGATAGAAGACAAATGCTAGGCTATAACTTAATAACCATAATACCCCAGAAGTATTGTCGTACTGTCTGCCAGTTACATTTTTCCCCCACAGAAGACTGATAATTTACGCACCGCGTGAGACAAGGTTCTTAAGTGTGAACCAAATGTTGTGTTTTTTATTATATGTGTGTGTTTTTACTTTTGTTCTGATTTAAAGCTGTGTGGTCTCCCCTTATTTTGTGTACAGTGCCTTGAGCCTGGGCTGTTACATGCTCGCTTCGCGTCGGGCCGAACAACGCCCCTTAGCTGTGATATAATAAGCAGTGTTTCCCCTACCATTGCCTTGGGAGTTCAACATTTAAATGTAAATTTAAATTTAAATGTAAATGTAATGTTCAACATTTACACAGATGCACTTCTTTTGTCAACATGGAGCCTTTTACAGTATAAAACTCCAGCAGATCAGTATAACAAACTAAATAATAACTTGGCTTCACATACCTATGTCACTAGACGAGTAACAGAAGGAAGGTTTTCACTCCCTAAAGCTAATACACATTTTCTTAGACGCACAGTGGGATACAGAGCCATGAAGTCATGGAACCTACTACCAACAGAAATTATAAACGTGACAAGTAAATGTATGTTCAAAAAGCAGATAAGGAAACACCTGGGTACAGGTACATTCAGAATGTCCCCAGAACACTGGTAAACTTCCAACACCCTGTTCATATATCATTTCTTTTTACACAATCAGCCTAGAAAGAGCGAGAGGTCTGTATTTTGAAGGATCATTTCAGAAGTGTGATGAATATAAAATGTTAATTTCTCCATGCTCTATGTATTTATTTATGAAAGTTGTGTTTTGTTTCGTATTCTGTTGAATGGGGACATTGTGATAAATAACATGACCCAATCTCTATCTAATATTATTCCCACACTGTGCAGCTCTATTATTGTGAGTCATGAGGTTGAAATGTTCCCTTATGAAATAATGCATCAATGACTCATCACTGGCCCCATTTTATACAAATGTGAGTGACAGCGGCTGGTGAAAGGTGGACCAAGTCGGCACGGTCATCTTTCCTTTTTGGGGGGGGGATTATTAAAGTGTAGATTGTAAGCTCTCAAATGATGTCATACACTGAAAGCAGTTGAAAATAGTTGAAAAAGATAGTTTATTTAAATGTTGGGGCACCTCAATTCAACTCGCCCTGAACCAAAACAAACAAACACATTAGTTTCAGACTGTGCTCCATCTCGCTAGCTAGCTAACAACAACAGCTGCTCTGCATGTTCAGCACATCACAACATGCTGACAGAACAGTATAATTCACTACGTTGACATGGTTTTCTACGTACGACACGGGTAAGATCATTTCATTTCCCCACTCTATTAGACAAAATCACGCTATAATTAGTCGCTACTTGGTTTTCAGGTGTGGATTCCCCCCCCCCTCCCTTTTTTTGAACTCCTCCCTTTCATTTTTCTATTTAAACTTCCTCTTCCTGATTCACTCTTTAATTCTCCCTGATGAAGGCACAGTGTGCTGTAAACGTTGGAGCTTTTTCTTTCTTTTAAGCCTTTTATGATATCAGTCTTGCTTGATTTTTTTTTTTAAAAACATTCTTGATAGGTTGGGACAGAAGCCATATCTACCTTTCAAATTAATTATTCCTGTCAGTAGTTTGCACAAATAATTTTGTACAAACAAATTGTCTTTGCACATGGTTGGGGGAGGGGAAATTAAGTCTCTCCAAATGTTGAGACTCTCTTCCACATTGAGTGTGTGGTGTGTGTGGAGTGAGTTTTGCACTTTAAAAGCACCTTGTGTGTTTCTTCAAATCACACTTATCATTAATCATTAGTTATGATAGTATAACATGAGTATAGGAAAATAGAATATCATAACAGCAGGTACAAAATGGTTGTTAGTACATAGGTAAAAATAAGCAATCTACAGCACTTTCTCCCAGTCAGGAGCCCCTTCCCCCCATGTCGCTCAAAAGCAGAACCTCTCTTTTATGGTTCTGTGAGACTTCAACTGACCTCAGTCACATATTATTTAAATGAACACACAGTACTTGATTGATCACTTCTAGTTATTTTAATACAAATCCCTAACAAATGTAGTAAAAAAAATGTGCTTTATGGATCTGGGACCCCTTAACATAATTATTTGATTTTTTCAAATTATCATTTCATTTCCCCACTCTATTAGACAAAATCACGCTACAATTAGTCGCTACTTGGTTTTCAGGTGTGGATTCCCCCCCCCCTCCCTTTTTTTGAACTCCTCCCTTTCCTTTTTCTATTTAAACTTCCTCTTCTTGGTTCAATCTTCAATTCTCCCTGATGAAGGCACAGTGTGCTGTAAACGTTGGAGCTTTTTCTTTCTTTTAAGCCTTTTATGATATCAGTCTTGCTTGACTTTTTAAAAAAAACATTCTTGATAGGTTGGGACAGAACCCATATCTACCTTTTAAATTAATTATTCCTGTCAGTAGTTTGCACAAATAATTTTGTACAAACAAATTGCCTTTGCACATGGTTGGGGGAGGGGAAATTAAGTCTCTCCAAATGTTGAGACTCTCTTACACATTGAGTGTGTGGTGTGTGTGGAGTGAGTTTTGCACTTTAAAAGCACTTTGTGTGTTTATTCAAATCACAGAGGTTGGGACAGAACCCATATCTACCTTTTAAATTAATTATTCCTGTCAGTAGTTTGCACAAATAATTTTGTACAAACAAATTGCCTTTGCACATGGTTGGGGGAGGGGAAATTAAGTCTCTCCAAATGTTGAGACTCTTCCACATTGAGTGTGTGGCAGGGCTGGACTGGGACAAAAATTAGGCCCTGCCATGTGGCTCAGACCGGCCCAACACAATCGGTCCGACACCGCCGATCAACATGCTGGCAGTCTGTTGAATATACCATTTGTAAAATAATAATTAATTTAATAATAATTTTGACATTTAGCAGACGCTTTTAATCCAAAGCGACTTACAATGACAAATTACAGGGACATTCCCCCTGGAGTAACTGAGGGCTAAGTGCCTTACTCAAGGGCACACTAGTAGTGGTGTGGTTTCAGGCGGGATTTGAACTCACAACCTTCTGATCACAAGTCCAACTCACTATCCACTAGACCAGTGATTTTCAACCTTTTTTGAGCCGCGGCACATTTTTTACATTTACAAAATCCTGGGGCACACCACCAACCAAAATGACACTCTAACACAGTACATATAATACATATAGTTTTTTAATGTATTTATACTCACTTAGTGTGAAACCTGGGCCTGTTTCGATGAACACAAAATGGATATCCTGGCAGTAATGGTAGAAAGACACACACGAAGCTCTTCCTCAACAGATCTCAGTCTCTCTCTGTTTTTAGTTTTTAGCGCAGTCAAGCTTGAGAAGCTCAGCTCACACAGATATGTTGTTGAAAACGGGAGCAATGTCAAAATAGCTTTGTTGGCCAGAATGGGGAACTCCTTGGCAACAGATAACCAAAAACTGTCCAAAGGAAGATCAGCAAACTTTAGCTTTAAACCACAATCTTGTTTCAGTTCAATGAGTTCCTCTTGCTCCTTTAAAGTCATGTCCTTTCCAGCAACGGATGCTGAGCTGTATGGGTCCCCAACCCAGTCAAGGCATTCTGTGAAGGCTGAATAGAAATAAAATGACAACTTCTCCTCAAGAGTTTTCAAATGTGTGCCAATCACCTCGCACATTGCAGCAGTGTTGCCATCATGCAGTTTCTCGGTGAGTGGGAACATCTCAAGGTTGCCACGCTGCACATGTTGTTGCCAGAGCTGCACCTTTAAACGGAATCCGTTCATTTTATCAGTGCTTGTAAGCAGGTTTTCATTTCGGCCTTGCGTCTGTGTGTTCAGTTCATTCAGATGATGAAATATATCAGCCAGGTATGCCAGCTTTGCACACCACTCATCACTTGCAAGCAGCTTTGAGTAATCGGAACTCTCGTTTGTCAGAAAAACTTTAAGTTTTATATATATATACAACATATAGTGAACAACCGACAACAGGAGAGGAAACAGAGGGATCTAAATAGCCACAGCTAAACAAGACACACCAGGTAGCAATCACAGTAATTAGGACAGACAAAAATACATACATAAACACCAGAGGACGCCAAAGGGTCGCTCCACAATAAGAGCAATTACTCAGAATGCAAAGAGATGAGTCCACTGCTTTAGGTTTCAAAGCGACCCCCCAAACCTTACAGTACCCCCCCCCCCCCCCCCCCGACGAACGGCACCTGCCGTTCACCTGGGCACCTCAGGATGTAGTTGGCGGAAGTCTGTGATCAGTTTTGGATCCAATATGTCCCTCGGAGGCACCCAGGACCGTTCCTCCGGCCCATACCCCTCCCAATCTACCAAAAACTGAAAACCCCTACCCCTCCGACGGCAATCCATAATCCTCCGTACCGTATAGGCTGTCTGTCCATCAATGATGCGTGGCGGGGGAACAGGGGGGGGTGGCGGGGACATGGGGCAAGTGACAAAGGGCTTCAGGAGGGACACTGACGTTGACATTGACGTTGTAGCCGGCGCCCTTCCCCCGGCCCACCCTGTCGTAGTCGGCGTCCTCCGACGTGGGGAAGAATTTGCCGTTCTCGTAGCGGTGGAGGGACGTGTACATCACGCTGAGGGAGGGAGGGTAAAACATACACACACGTCTCTCACAGCAAACTGGCAGACACGGGGTACGGGGGGGGGCAGACTTTAGAACTGAGTGAGCAGCAACGATGGAACGCGTGTGGCGTTTGTGAGGCATTCTGTGACCAACCTGTCGTCCTCCTCGAACATGTGCTGGGTGCCGTTGCCGTGGTGAACGTCCCAGTCCAGGATGAGGACCCGCAGGGGCTCCGGGGAGAGGGACTGCGCGTAGCGGGCGGTCAGGGCGGCCGTGTTGAATAAGCAGAAGCCGCAGGCGGTGTCCTTTTCGGCGTGGTTGATATAGATCTATACCAACCACGAAGGTCGGGTGAACCCGCATGGAAGGTGGGAGTAGTAGTCTATACACCACCGGGTTCACTCGCCGCACCACCTTGAATGGACCCACGAAACGGGGCGCTAGCTTCCTGGACTCGACCCGGAGGGGAAGGTCCCGGTTCGAGAGCCACACCTTCTGCCCCGGGCGAAAGATCGGGGCCAGGCGACACCTATTAATTAAATATATACAATAAAAAGTTGCCACTGCCTCAATCACATGTTTGTTTATTTTCCCATGCTGTCACTGGGGTGTTTGGGGGGGGGCGCGGGGGGGGGGCAGGTTACTTGGTGACTGCAGTAGAGTCCTTCGCCTTTGCAGGCTTCTTTGGGGGCAGCTTCTGAGACACGCCATAAGGCACGTGGCATGCTACAGTCCCCAACATCACCGCTCCCTCACAATGGAACATCTGGTCGTCAAAGAATATGTGAGGGCGGATCTTCTCCAACATGGGACCCTTGGGGGCTCCCGCTAGGAAGAATGCCTCGTCTGTTTCCAGGCCCCAGGTCCGGAGGGTTTTCAGGGCCCGTGTGCCAGAGCTGGCAGCGCTGCGGGCCGTCACCAGGTAGGTGAGACAGGTTTGACGCACTCCGCTTCCAGAGAAGCAGCCTGTGCTCTCTCTCAGGGGGGGGGGGGATCTGAGGGGGTCTCGTCCTGCCAGATCCTCTGGTGGGGGTAGGAGGAGAACGCTGACGTCCGTCTGGTTGATCAGAAATGTGTTTCTCCATTTTGTAACTTGGGAGAAAACCAGACTTCCTGTGTCCATGACGCTCCCAAGCAGAAGGCTGAGAACTGTAGACAAGGGGGGGGGGCAGACACACACACACACACACACACACACAGACAGACAGACACACACGACACCTGTCGTAAGCAAAGCCGTATCACTGCAGGTTAGGGTTGGGGGCTGGTGGTTGTGGGTAACAGTTCATTAGCAGCAGTGAGGCTCAGTACTCGATGGTCTTGAGGTATTCCAGAAGTCCCATTAATTATTATTAATATCTATTGTATATATTTATACTTATTATACCTCCACCTCCTTATTATACCTCCTCCTCCTTATTATACCTCCTCCTCCTTATTATACCTCCTCCTCCTTATTATACCTCCACCTCCTTATTATACCTCCTCCTCCTTATTATACCTCCTCCTCCTTATTATACCTCCTCCTCCTTATTATACCTCCTCCTTATTATACCTCCACCTCCTTATTATACCTCCTCCTCCTTATTATACCTCCACCTCCTTATTATACCTCCTCCTCCTTATTATACCTCCTCCTCCTTATTATACCTCCTCCTTATTATACCTCCTCCTTATTATACCTCCACCTCCTTATTATACCTCCTCCTCCTTATTATACCTCCTCCTCCTTATTATACCTCCACCTCCTTATTATACCTCCTCCTCCTTATTATACCTCCACCTCCTTATTATACCTCCACCTCCTTATTATACCTCCTCCATTATTAAACCTGGTAGACGAAGCTCGGCTGCCACCTTCGCCCAAGCAGCATTCTTCCTGTTCGTGTCTCTGTAGTTTTCCGATGTTGTATCGTATATCGCAGGTTGGCCAGAGACGGCAAGAATCAGTTGCTCCTCCATTGTTAAAACTTTTTGTTCAAACTTCCCCCGCTGTGTTGTTGCGTCTGCATCGCACGTGACGTACGTCAAGCCCATCCCACCAGGTTGCGCCAGAACGGTGGGTCACGGTCCCTGGTGTGCACGGAGCGTTACTCTTTCTTACTGCCAAAGTCTCACTGCTGGTTCGACAAGTGCTTTTGGGCTTGGCTGGGTGCTTGCATTCTCTTTGCCTTGCTGTGTACAAACATCTGCTGATGCCTCTGGACACATCTTCAGTAATGTGCCTGGAATCATCATCACCTATCTCAGTTAAAGTTACATTTCTTTTATTAGGATAAAACCCCTTGAGATGTGCCATCTCGTTTTCGAGGGGGTCCTAACAACACTACATAATACATAATAATGTATATGAACAATACATATTACATAATAACAGGAGAAACAATAAAGAACACAACCATGACAGAACACAGACAAACAGGAGACAAACAACAATACACATTGCCAATTGAGAACATCACAACCATAACAAGGCCAAAATGGATAACAGAACAAAGGAAGGCGGATCTACATACCACAATATACATTTTACAATAAACTTAATACAGCTGAAAATAATATTCGGTGTAAATGTAAGTGGTGACAACTTCAAAGGAAACACGAACAATCAGTCAAAAGGTGAGAAGACAGTGCATGCTTAAAACTAACAAAATAAGTTATTGCAGTATCAGCGCGCATGTGTATTTGTTGTCCGTCCTCTGGGTGGAGAAACTCCAGCTCTGGGTGGGTTGGGAAACCCATAGCTGGAATCTTCTCCAGCCCAGTGGCACCATTGGGTTGTGGGTTCTTATGAGTTAACATTAAGAAAAGCTGCCCCGCTGTGGAAGGCCTCTCTCATAATTTATTTGAAGTCTACATACTGATGTGTGATCAGAGATCAGAGACATTGACAACCCGCGGGCCTTACCGTGGTGGTGGGCTCCACATCGACCTCCTCCATCACCAACAACAACTACGACAGAATCAATAACGTGATCAGTAGATTATAATATCTACAATCAGCTAAGAGATATCGCCACTTTCAAAACCATCAAATTCAGGAATTGGGCGCCTGAACCATTCAGATGAAGGACCCCGGCGCACCGTTTATACGTCACGGGGGCGTCCCGCCGCGCCTGATGGAAATGTGTCTTCTAACCATGGAGGGAGGTGGGTTCAGCATATGCTGAACAGGCAGTAACTGTTGGGTAGCAAACTGTATGAGCACCAAACTGGATATGGCATGTGTGGTTGAACTGCACAAACACTCATGTCCTTCTCTTCTGGCAAGATGGGAATAAGGCCCTGTCCTGTAAGCCACTGCAGAAAGGTACTGGGGGTGAGGGGACCCGGACAATCTTCTTCTTCCACGCGCAGCGAGGAGCTCCGTCCTCTGCTTTCACCCTACGTCCAGCAGGGCCTCGTTCTGCACATGCTGCAGGCCGCCCTGCTGCTGCTTCTGGAGCCGTGCCAAGTAGGCCAGGATGTGGCCGAGCGGGGACGTCTCCATGCCCGCGCCCCTCAACGCTCTCGCCGGGTCCTTGCCCCCCCGTCAACGCACCGACTCTGCGCCCTCGATTTGGCGCCACTGAACTGAAAGTTCTTGCACAGAGGGAGAACTCGGCACAACACGGAACGAGGGTTTTGGGACACAGCCCCGTTTATTTCAAACACCTCTTTAACTTCTAAGCAAAACCTCAGTCGCACCACTTGGGTTGAGCTGGCATAATCGTCCGAACAAATTATAATAATAATAATGGTCGTCGCTCGGCAGTGTCTCTGGCTTCCACAGCTGGTCACTAGTGGTGTCCTTTCGTGTCGACGCTTCGTAGCGTGTGTCGCACATTTATTCTACTGGTCACCGCTCTCCTGCTACCTCACTTCTCCAGACATCGCCCCCCGGCTCACTGCTCTCCAGAGGGAAACAAACACACGGCTTAAAAGCCAACTGATGAGGACCCTATTGGCTATCAGCTGATGCCAATCAGGTCCCCGTGCACACTGCACACTCCACCAACAGTCCCACAGCGCCCTCTGCAGGCCGGACACGGCATTGCTCCCCACACCAGTCTTCAACTGTCCAGTTTTGGTGAGATTGCTAGTGTAACCCGGCCAACTGGGGGCCTAAAATTACAAGGTGTGACAACGCCACCTTAGGACTTTCACCTAAAGAGTCTAGTAATATGAACCAGGTAAGCCTGACAACCAAGGGAGACGCTGCATACCTGAAGTCAGAGTATAGTCGTGCGTAATCAGTAGGAGTGGCCATAGCTGGTAACGGAGGAGGGGAGCAAGACACAGGCACTTGTCACGGGTAAGCTATTTATAGAGAATATGCCAAGTGGCTGTGATTTACCAATTAACCCCACTGGTTACACTAGCATCAGTTTTCTGTTCTTGGCTGACAGAAGTGGAAACTCACATCAGCCTTCTGCTGTTGTCGTCTATCCGCCTCAAGGTTTGGTGCGTTGTGCATTCTGAGATGCTTTTCTGCTCACCACATTTATACAGAGTGGTTATGAGTTAGCATAGCCGTTCTGTCAGTTCTAACCAGTCTGGCTGTTCTCCGTTGTCCTGTCTCATCAACAAGGTATTTCCATCTGCAGAAACTGTCCCTCACTGGATATTTTTTCTACCATTTGCGAGTCAACTCTAGAGACTGGTTGTGCATGAAAATCCCAGGAGATCAGCAGTTCTAGAAATACTCAGGGGGTGCTTAAGTGGTGAGGTTGTTATTGAATACATCCATGAGTGAGGTAATGCTTCAGAGCAAGGTACACCCTTCTTACTTCCCGGCGTACAGTTGCCTTTGCAAGACCTTATGCGTCTCCAACCGTGTACAAGAATGCCCCACATGCAAAAAAGAACGCAGGCCTATGCATACAGACTGAACTGTGGTCAAGTGCCGAGCCATCCTCCGCAAAGGGCCTGCATTTTCGGAAATGTCTCCGTCAGAATCCTTGAAATCTTGGGTAAGCAAATCAGACAGAGGGACAGAGAAAGAACATCAGTGATAAGTGGCACATGACTAAGGCTATGTCTTGTGGTGACTGCTTGTCATGCTGAGACAAACTACTGGGCTGATAACTGTACCTCTGTGTGGTTGCTGTCTTCAATAATGGACACTGTCCGTCTTCCCAGTCCCGCTTGCAGAAGTACAAGCTCCTCTGTTGGCAAAGGTGTCCTTGTAGTGTTTTTTGCCAGCAAATAAAATTGAAAGGTATTTTCTTTTCTGGCTTGGCTACGGTGTGTGTGCCCCCTGATGTGTGGCTCCAGCAGACTACATAGATAAACTATGCTGGGCCTGCTGAACCTATACGTCTCCCACAGGTACTTATCAGGAAAGGCCAGTGGGTTACTTCTGTCCCTGAAGACTCTTGGAGCTGGTGGAAAGAATTCTCTTCTGATGATCTGCGCCTCTACATTCACAGGGTTGTTCAGAAATGGACATGCCATAGTTGATTTTAACTAGCCTATAGGTATATGTGCAGGCTCTGCTTATATAGCATAGGTCCATGTCAATTAATTAATTAACTAATTAAGCTATTACTGTTTTTTACGGTCGCTAAGTCTCAGTGTTCAATACTGAAGCCACAGATTCACAACTCTTCATACAGTCTGCATTAGTAACACTCATGTTGGCCATCACTTCATTCATGTCTCAAAAGAAGCTCGTTCAACCATACACTGGCAACAATGTTCACTCAGAAACATACACAGTCATTCATAACACTCTGACTTACAAAACACTAACAACAGGGAGCATTACATAGTTTTAATGATTTTCACAAGAATGAATATTTCATTATAAAAATGGTTTGATTTATAGTAATCATAAGGCCAATGCACACGGCGTGCAATTTTTGTTGCACGACAACATTCGATTGCAATGCACACGGCGTGCGATGCAATTTTGTTGCACCACAGAATTCCATTTTCAAATCACACCATTGAAGTCTATGAGAAAATCATAAAAAAACGCATCCCAATGCACACGGCGTGCGAGATTTTGTTGCACCACAACATTCCATTCTCAATTGTTACTTTATTGTTACGTAGTCGGACCAGGCAGGCTGATTACAATAGGCTCTACCAATATTGCTTGCCTTGCTTCCACAATTTCTACAAGATACAACTGGACATATTGTGATAAAATATGTGGGTCCCCTGATTTAGGGGTATTGGTAAAATGTCAGGAGAGGGAGCGCACAAAACACACAGCCAGAAAGGTGTATTATAAAAGCCACTTTATTATTATGGGCGATGATCAGGCAGACATAGATTCGGAGGACGGAGACAGTCCAACATCTAGCTATTCGCCCTAGGACTCAACTTCCACAACTGATCATGCATCTCAATTAATCATCATAAATACACAGTAGTACAAATTCATCTCATTCAAATAATCATAGGCCTATAAATAAGACAAACATTGGACATATTGGCTGAATAGTAAATAATTAAAAGGGCACGTAACTCACCGGGTATTTGAGACCCCCCCCGTGGGGTATGAGCGGTGCACTGCCAACCGATGAGGCTCAATATGTAAGTCCGTCTGGCTGACGAATGTTCCTGCGTTCACGCTACAATATTGTGCCTACATGCTCGATTGTTATTATTATGTAATATAGGCGTCTTGTATGTGAGATGGCCCGTGTAGCTATGTGGCATGACACGGAAATAAATCATGCATGCAGAAATTCGTATAGCTAGTAATGTGTATAGTGTAGCTGTGGGCTATATAGGTGTAGTGACTGGCTGATGGTGATGTTCATATCTTGCCCTTGACTGTCGTGAACACCCCTGGTACATTCGTAGAGAGACGTCTGAGTGAGAGCTGCACGCTAACGTTAGTTATCTGAGGTAGCTAGCTACTTAGCTAGTCTGAGAGAGAGCTGTACGCTAACATTAGTTATCTGAAGTAGCTACTTAGCTAACTTACCAGAGCATCCAATAGCAAGAGATATTGCTCTCCATGATTGGTCTCTTTTATTTGTGTCCTTATACCTCTCATAGCTGGGGTCGTATAGCTCCCTATGGCACTGAATAAACGTGATGAGCTTTTCGTCATCCATTTTTACATACACGTAGCCTACGTACAGTAGAGTAAATATAAATGTTGGGTTGCCAGATGTCCGGTTTTCAGTGGACAGTGTCTATATAACATGTGTATAATTTGGCTGGTCATTCAGTCGTGCTAGATTAGAAATCTGGCAACCCCGTGCAGCCAAAAACTATATTGTAGATGAGTAAACTAATATAATATATATATTATAAGTATAAATAACGTTACTTGTTCAAAAGATTTACAATAGCCTTCAACCTTCCGCACGTCATAGAAACACAGTCAAGAAACAAAATATGTTTACATGTCTCTGATTCCTTTTCTGTTTCACCCTATCCTGCCTTGCAAAGTCACACATTGTTTTGGAGAGTTAAAAATATGTTTTAAAATAGGTCATTGATGTCGTCATGCAATTAGCGAAAAGGCGAGAAATGTCTAATGACAGCTGTGCCACGGATTAGTGAATGATGTGCCTGGCACACTGAAAAGAAGATGAGGTTTACCAAATGGCATCCATTATCCGTTGTGTCTAGTATGTATTTGAAATATATGATATGAAAATGAAATGATAATGTTGTACATCATAAACCCTTCATGTACCGTAGGTACTGTATCAGACCTTTTGGGTCAGACCTTCAGCCTTTAACTTCTTTCAAAAAAGGAGACAGTCAAAAATGTATGCTCCAGTCTCTCTCCCCGTTATGAGTGACTCAATTAATTTAGATAGACCAGTTGAAGTTTTCCCAATTGTCCCATTGTGATGCAATAATCCGTCGCACCACAAACTTTTACAAAATTTGCTAAATTTGACAGTGCGACAAAACTTGCACGCCGTGTGCTTTGTCCCATTCAAAACGAATGGAATCGAATGTTCACGGTGCGATTAAAATCGGGGCCGTGTGCGTTGGGATGAGATTTTCTCATAGACTTCCATTCAAACTTCAAAATCGAATGTTGTGGTGCAACAAAAATTGCACGCCGTGTGCATTGGCCTATAGACAGAATAGTTGACTGTAAAACTGTAAAGTATTAGGCAACAAGAATGAATCAGAAACGCCACAATTTGCTTCCATCCTTTAGTGTTTTTATTTTTTCAGTATCTTTGCAGAAAGTAAGTTACAGTAAGTAAGTCACTTACAAGTTACAGTTTACTTGTGTAAAATGAAAAGTAAAAAATAAAAAGTTCAAACACACAACAAAAAATAAATTCCAGGGCAATACAATACAACAATACTATACAATAGAAATTACAAAATGTCTCACTCCTGAGGGTTCTGGTCCACCCTCTGGTCTGCATCTGGCCACAGATTCTCATCGACATCACATCTAATGTGTTCCCTGGCAATACATCTTGGGAAGTATCTCCTGGAATGTCGGATCCAACCCTGGCAGTCTTGAGGAGACGTATCCTCACACCCTGCATTCATGGCATCCAGTAATCCCATCTGGTCATGAGGATGGTGGTCATACACTCTCCACCTCCACGCAGAGAAAAACTCCTCTCTGGGGTTTAGGAAGGGGGAGTATGGAGGCAGGTATTTCACCATCATCCTGGGATGAGCAGCAAAGCAGAGTGTGACTGCAGCAGAGCGGTGGAAGGCCACATTACCCCACACAACTACAAAGGTAGGGTTTGCTGCTCCCTCCTCTGCTGGCACAAGCAGTCTGTGTAAGTCTTCCAGAAAGGCAATGGGCCTCTATTGTAGGGGCCAATCAGTGGTGTGTGTAAAAGGACACCTTCATTAGACATTCTGATATGGTGTTTAAGCCAACACCCTGGAAATTGTTGTTGTGCTGATTGTATGCACGTTTGGAAAGGTGTTGTTGTCTGCAATCACTCTGTCTCGGATGTCCCTCAGTCTTATGGCATTATTTTCAATCACCATATCAACAACAGCAGTTTCCTGGGCATCAGTCAATATTCTGCCTCTTCCTCCTGAGTGAGGCAACCTTTGGATCCTAGTGTAAAACACAAAACAATATCAATATATTTCAAAGTGTCATGTAACAATGTCAATATATTGTATAGCCCTAGTACTGTAACGTGTCATTCAATTATCGCTGAAGCTGGAGATCTGAAGAACCAAAATTGATTTAAAAACAACCACAGAATGTGGATTTAGGTCAACTCAGACCTTAAAATTGGAATGTAAAAAGTTGTCAAAAGGACTTTAAAATGTTAAAACAATACAATAGAGCTCCTAACAGTTTCGGCACAACGTGCCTTCAGAGGAATTAACCGAATGACAAGAAGACACCCATATATATATAAGAAATGAGGGGGGAGGGGCTACTCAAATTGCTACAGGTTTGATGGAGGTCCACATATCTGCTGTCAAGCTAACTGCAGATGCCTTCAACACAATGGCTTTGGCTTTCTCCTTGGACTCCTGATATCTGTCCTCCACCATAGCTTTCAAAGCCTAAAGGAAACACTCTTGGAATGGCATATATGGGGGGAAATGCTTCATGTGCTCACATACACACCTGCCTTGTGGGGAGAACATAGGTAGGGTTGAAAGCTTTAACAAGCTTTCTGAACCCTTTGTCCTCCACAATGGTGAAGGGCTGGCAATCCTCAATCACCATATTGACCAAGGCCTCATCCACATCATTCTTCAGTCCTGATGGAGAGAAAAAATGCAGTATTCAATTGCAGATGTCATTCATTAGTCATATTTAAAATATAAATTAATGTTGTCTAATAAAAACGTACCCTGTAATTTTATTTAAGGTGTGGGAACCCTGTTAGTTGAACATGATGGGGCCTCACTTCTAGTGGGCAGTACTGGGGCATCTGAACACTACTGAGATAGAAGATACAACCTTCTTTACTGAGCAGTTCAGTACAGTATCTGTTGTAAAAGCAGTCCCGAAGCTCCAGTGAGTTTTAGCAATCAATCTAGTGAGGTCTGTTCACACTTTATGAACTAATTTGTTTACATCTTCACATATTTAACGATATTATCAAAGGTTAAAGTAGAATACATAGGATCACAGAAAATGTACCCATTTTCTTACTCTTTGTTACTGGCAAAGTCTCACTGCTGGCTTGGCTGGGTGCTTGCATTCTCTTTGCCTTGCTGTGTACAAACATCTGCTGATGCCTCTGGACACATCTTCAGTAATGTGCCTGGAATCATCATCACCTATCTATCAGTTAAAGTTACATTTCTTTTATTAGGATAAAACCCCTTGAGATGTGCCATCTCGTTTTCGAGGGGGTCCTAACAACACTACATAATACATAATAATGTATATGAACAATACATATTACATAATAACAGGAGAAACAATAAAGGACACAACCATGACAGAACACAGACAAACAGGAGACAAACAACAATACACATTGCCAATTGAAAACATTGAGAACATCACAACCATAACAAGGCCAAAATGGATAACAGAACAAAGGAAGGCGGATCTACATACCACAATATACATTTTACAATAAACTTAATACAGCTGAAAATAATATTAGGTGTAAATGTAAGTGGTGACAACTTCAAAGGAAACACGAACAATCAGTCAAAAGGTGAGAAGACAGTGCATGCTTAAAACTAACAAAAGAAGTGATGCAGTGCATGTATTTGTTGTGGGAGAAACGGCTGGTCCACCCTCTGGGTGGAGAAACTCCAGCTCTGGGTGGGTTGGGAAACCCATAGCTGGAATCTTCTCCAGCCCAGTGGCGAATATGAGGACCTTCGCGAGCGTCAGAGGGGTTTCTCCATCTGTCAAAAACATTTTTGTAATCAATGAACTTTGCCTACATAACGTAAAGAAAATTAACAGTTATTTTACTCTTTAAATTCTAATAATAAAATAAAAGAGGGTATTATGTTAATATTGTACACTTGAATAGACTAGACTACTGATGTGTATTTTGGTGGACTGAAAAACTTTAGGTTATTTACATAACCCCGGTTCTCTGAGTAGTATTCGTGAGTATCTCACTATGGGAACGCCCCCTGCGTGACCTCATCAGAAACTGAATTACACTGCGCCAGCCCATTGGTTGGCCCAGGCGACGCTTGTGTCACGAGGGACGGGACCCTCCGCCTATATAACACGTACACACGGCGTCTGTCGTCATTCAAAAACATTTTCTCTCTTCTCACTGGAGCTGACAACAACGGTGCGGGTGGCTAGAGCTAAACAGTCCACAGATACGAGCGACCACAACACACACACACACACACACACACACTGTATGGAAAGTTTGAGCGGCAGTGACGGCCGCGCGCTGCACTTAGTATTTATTCTTGATTATTTTGAACGTCTCGCTCAGCCCGTCAGTGACGGTGCAGTGTGTGTGTGTTAGCCCGTCAGTGACGGTGCAGTGTGTGTGTGTTAGCCCGTCAGTGACGGTGATGAGCCGTGCTGTACGTTAACAAACACGTTTGTACAGCTGTTCCTTTGTGTCGACCTCCCTCTGTGCCTAGAGACTCTTACACTAATGTTACCACCAGGTGCTAGTTAGCTACGGTAGCTAACGTTACCACCAGGTGCTAGTTAGCTACGGTAGCTAACGTTACCACCAGGTGCTAGCTAGCTACGGTAGCTAATGTTACCACCAGGTGCTAGCTAGCTACGGTAGCTAATGTTACCACCAGGTGCTAGCTAGCTAAGGTAGCTAACGTTAACACCAGGTGCTAGCTAACTACGGTAGCTAATGTTACCACCAGGTGCTAGCTAGCTACGGTAGCTAACGTTACCACCAGGTGCTAGCTAACTAAGGTAGCTAATGTTACCACCAGGTGCTAGCTAACTAAGGTAGCTAATGTTACCACCAGGTGCTAGCTAACAAAGGTAGCTAATGTTACCACCAGGTGCTAGCTAACTAAGGTAGCTAACGTTACCACCAGGTGCTAGCTAACTAAGGTAGCTAATGTTACCACCAGGTGCTGCAAAGAATACCTCTGTGTCATTGGCTGCTATAGGCATAAAAGGAGAGAAACTCATGGTGTGGCCCCCATCTTCCCCTGACCTCAACCCTATTGAGAACCTTTGGAGCATCCTCAAGCAAAATATATATGAGGGTGGGAGGCAGTTCACATCAAAACAGCAGCTCTGGGAGGCTATTCTGGCATCCTGCAAGGAAATTCAAGCAGAAACTGTCCAAAAACTCACAAGTTCAATGGATGCAAGAATTGTGAAGGTGATATCAAAGAAGGGGTCCTATGTTAACATGTAACTTGACCTGTTAAGATGTTTTTGTTTGAAATAGCTTTTGATTTCAGTAAATATGACCTCCTAATATGACCTCCTAACCCTAAATTCATCAAATTACCATTTTTAGTTCTTTACAACCTATAAAATGTTTTGAAACTCTGTTGTGCATAATAATTTGGAACAATGCATTTTGAGTTTTTTATTTTAAAAAAAAATACTGTTATCATTGGGAGGTTTGTTCAATAAAATTTGAATTATACTCTAACGGTTGATGACTTGAAAATTATACTGATTGTCATTTGCATCGACTATTTAGGAAAATCTGAGAAAAATATAATTTGCATAATAATTTGGAACGAGGTGTATATGGATCTATATCTATCATATGGTATATGTATATATGCTCTATATGGATCTATATGATCTATATGGATCGCAACAAGTGTCCAAAAAGTGTAGTTTGTTTTTCTTCTTTTGAGAGGTGATCTAATGAATCGACGCTTGAAACAGGTGGTTAATGACAGGTCGGTGCTGCAGGTCTGCGGAGTTTCCACTATGGCCGCCAGGGCTCTGCGCCAGTCACGTGACTGCAAACTATGAATAGGCGTGTTGCTCTTGAGACAGTGCTTTCAAATAGGTATCCTTACCTTTTCTTGGTTTCTTCTATTCTCCATCTTCTAGTTGTTTTATCCAACGTATGAAGCTATAAAAACAACGTGACATGTGAGATGTCTACCAAGTTGTGATCGATGACAAGACGCACCGTGGTTTTATAGTGGTACACTAATACGTCATAATACATTGTGCGTGATGTCGTCACAATCAACAAGTGGCCCGCTGAGTTTTTTTTTTTTTACGTTGGAAAGCCTTATTAGTCACCTTTACAACAAGGTACAACTTGTAAGGATCATGCATTTGTGGAATGCGGCCCAAAAATATTTGCCAAAATCCCCTATATTCTTCTGTTGGTAGGCCTACCTATATAAACATATAATCATCTCAATGTATAATATGTGTTTTTAAGGGTTCGTAATATCAAAATTAACCTTGCTGTACTGTATAGCGGACACATAATGGACTGTACTCAATATAATTTCCAAGGCTAAACATGATTTCCACTACCACTGTACTAGACAACACTTCTGGTATCAACTGAGTTTCAACCATCAGTCATATGAACAATTATTGCCACTGTGACTGAAGGACACAGTAAAGGGTCAATAATGATTTGTTTCATGGTTGAAATTCAATTGATATCTATACTAGAAGTGTTGTGTTAGTACAATGGTACTACAAATATGTTGTGTACAGTCCAGTTTACCAACTAACATGTCTGTAGAGAAGGACCAATTCAGCTACCCGATTTGTCTGGATCCATAGAAGGATCCGGTGACCACTGCCTGTGGACACAGCTACTGTATTAAGGACTGCTGGGATCAGGATGATCAGAAGCATGTGTACAGCTGCCCCCAGGGCAGACACATTAGATTAGATTAGATTCACTTTATTGTCATTACATAGTAGGCTACAAGAAAATGCAACGAAATGATTGTGCGTCTAACTAGAAGTGCAACAAATAGCAATTATATTGCAGTGATAAGTAGCAGTATTTACAGCAATCTATACAGTAAAGTGCAAATGGTAGCGTGATGTGCAATGACATACAATGGTGACTGGATGTATATGTGCAGTGGTATATTTAAGCAATAGCTCACGACAGGCCGTTATGATGGAAAAAAAGGATTGTAGTGTTCTTAGACATGCCCGGCGGCGGGTTTGTTATGGGAAGGCGTGTTCGGTGTGTACGTGACTTGACGTAGCGTGCGGAGTGGAGAGAGATAGTGTCCGTGCTGTATCGCGTCTGTGCTAAAGTCTAGATAAAGTTCCCTTTCCCCCATATAACCTTGACCCCTTTATAACCTTGAGTTCCTTGAAACACAGTAAAAGAAGATAGAAGACAAATGCTAGGCTATAACTTAATAACCATAATACCCCAGAAGTATTGTCGTACTGTCTGCCAGTTACATTTTTCCCCCACAGAAGACTGATAATTTACGCACCGCGTGAGACAAGGTTCTTAAGTGTGAACCAAATGTTGTGTTTTTTATTATATGTGTGTTTTTACTTTTGTTCTGATTTAAAGCTGTGTGGTCTCCCCTTATTTTGTGTACAGTGCCTTGAGCCTGGGCTGTTACATGCTCGCTTCGCGTCGGGCCGAACAACGCCCCTTAGCTGTGATATAATAAGCAGTGTTTCCCCTACCATTGCCTTGGGAGTTCAACATTTAAATGTAAATTTAAATTTAAATTTAAATGTAAATGTAATGTTCAACATTTACACAGATGCACTTCTTTTGTCAACATGGAGCCTTTTACAGTATAAAACTCCAGCAGATCAGTATAACAAACTAAATAATAACTCGGCTTCACATACCTATGTCACTAGACGAGTAACAGAAGGAAGGTTTTCACTCCCTAAAGCTAATACACATTTTCTTAGACGCACAGTGGGATACAGAGCCATGAAGTCATGGAACCTACTACCAACAGAAATTATAAACGTGACAAGTAAACGTATGTTCAAAAAGCAGATAAGGAAACACCTGGGTACAGGTACATTCAGAATGTACCCAGAACACTGGTAAACTTCCAACACCCAGTTCATATATCATTTCTTTTTACACAATCAGCCTAGAAAGAGCGAGAGGTCTGTATTTTGAAGGATCATTTCAGAAGTGTGATGAATATAAAATGTTAATTTCTCCATGCTCTATGTATTTATTTATGAAAGTTGTGTTTTGTTTCGTATTCTGTTGAATGGGGACATTGTGATAAATAACATGACCCAATCTCTATCTAATATTATTCCCACACTGTGCAGCTCTATTATTGTGAGTCATGAGGTTGAAATGTTCCCTTATGAAATAATGCATCAATGACTCATCACTGGCCCCATTTTATACAAATGTGAGTGACAGCGGCTGGTGAAAGGTGGACCAAGTCGGCACGGTCATCTTTCCTTTTTGGGGGGGGGATTATTAAAGTGTAGATTGTAAGCTCTCAAATGATGTCATACACTGAAAGCAGTTGAAGAAGATAGTTTATTTAAATGTTGGGGCACCTCAATTCAACTCGCCCTGAACCAAAACAAACAAACACATTAGTTTCAGACTGTGCTCCATCTCGCTAGCTAGCTAACAACAACAGCTGCTCTGCATGTTCAGCACATCACAACATGCTGACAGAACAGTATAATTCACTACGTTGACATGGTTTTCTACGTACGACACGGGTAAGATCATTTCATTTCCCCACTCTATTAGACAAAATCACGCTATAATTAGTCGCTACTTGGTTTTCAGGTGTGGATTCCCCCCCCCCTCCCTTTTTTTGAACTCCTCCCTTTCCTTTTTCTATTTAAACTTCCTCTTCCTGATTCACTCTTCAATTCTCCCTGATGAAGGCACAGTGTGCTGTAAACGTTGGAGCTTTTTCTTTCTTTTAAGCCTTTTATGATATCAGTCTTGCTTGACTTTTTTTTTTTTAAACATTCTTGATAGGTTGGGACAGAAGCCATATCTACCTTTTAAATTAATTATTCCTGTCAGTAGTTTGCACAAATAATTTTGTACAAACAAATTGCCTTTGCACATGGTTGGGGGAGGGGAAATTAAGTCTCTCCAAATGTTGAGACTCTCTTCCACATTGAGTGTGTGGTGTGTGTGGAGTGAGTTTTGCACTTTAAAAGCACCTTGTGTGTTTCTTCAAATCACACTTATCATTAATCATTAGTTATGATAGTATAAAATGAGTATAGGAAAATAGAATATCATAACAGCAGGTACAAAATGGTTGTTAGTACATAGGTAAAAATAAGCAATCTACAGCACTTTCTCCCAGTCAGGAGCCCCTTCCCCCCATGTCGCTCAAAAGCAGAACCTCTCTTTTATGGTTCTGTGAGACTTCAACTGACCTCAGTCACATATTATTTAAATGAACACACAGTACTTGATTGATCACTTCTAGTTATTTTTAATACAAATCCCTAACAAATGTAGTAAAACAAATGTGCTTTATGGATCTGGGACCCCTTAACATCATTATTTGATTTTTTTCAAATTTCATTTCCCCACTCTATTAGACAAAATCACGCTACAATTAGTCGCTACTTGGTTTTCAGGTGTGGATCCCCCCCCCCTCCCTTTTTTTGAACTCCTCCCTTTCCTTTTTCTATTTAAACTTCCTCTTCCTGATTCACTCTTTAATTCTCCCTGATGAAGGCACAGTGTGCTGTAAACGTTGGAGCTTTTTCTTTCTTTTAAGCCTTTTATGATATCAGTCTTGCTTGACTTTTTTTTAAAAACATTCTTGATAGGTTGGGACAGAAGCCATATCTACCTTTTAAATTAATTATTCCTGTCAGTAGTTTGCACAAATAATTTTGTACAAACAAATTGCCTTTGCACATGGTTGGGGGAGGGGAAATTAAGTCTCTCCAAATGTTGAGACTCTCTTCCACATTGAGTGTGTGGCGTGTGTGGAGTGAGTTTTGCACTTTAAAAGCACCTTGTGTGTTTCTTGAAATCACACTTATCATTAGGGCTGGGTATCGCCACTGATTTCCCAAAACGATTCGATTCCGATTCACAGCTCGATTCACAGCCCGATTCGATTCGATTCACGATTCGATTCGATTCGATTCGATTCCGATTCGATCTAGTTACAATATACATTTTTGCTTGAATATGAAAGAGATTCTCTGAACTAATGCTATAAATGGTTCAAGGAACCCTATAACATGTAGCATTGTTAAACATATCAATGAATTGACTCCAAAGCAGTTACATGAATGTACTTTTTATTTACATATGACTTTGCTTTTGTCCAGCTCATCTCTATCGTCACATTTTTTAAATCCAAAATGCACCCAGACATCTGACTTTAAGCCTGGTGGTGACTTGAGTGTCCCTGCCATCGCCATGTTTTTAGATTTTAGTGTTGAGACCTCACGTTGCGTGAGATATGATAAATTCGTGTAGCGCGAGATCTGGCCACGAGATCTCGTTGCGGGTTGAAGCTGCAAGCAAAAAAAAAAAAAAAAAAAAAAATCGATCTCGGGATTTATGAATCGATAATCGCTCATTTTAATGAAGATCGATTCAGAATCGGGAAATCGATTTTTTGAACCCAGCCCTACTTATCATTAATCATTAGTTATGATAGTATAAAATGAGTATAGGAAAATAGAATATCATAACAGCAGGTACAAAATGGTTGTTAGTACATAGGTAAAAAATAAGCAATCTACAGCACTTTCTCCCAATCAGGAGCCCCTTCCCCCCATGTCGCTCAAAAGCAGAACCTCTCTTTTATGGTTCTGTGAGCCTTCAACTGACCTCAGTCACATATTATTTAAATGAACACACAGTACTTGATTTATCACTTCTAGTTATTTTAATACAAATCCCTAACAAATGTAGTAAAAAAAAAAGTGCTTTATGGATCTGGGACCCCTTAACATCATTATTTGATTTTTTCAAATTATCATTTCATTTCCCCACTCTATTAGACAAAATCACGCTATAATTAGTCGCTACTTGGTTTTCAGGTGTGGATCCCCCCCCCCCCCTTTTTTTGAACTCCTCCCTTTCCTTTTTCTATTTAAACTTCCTCTTCCTGATTCACTCTTCAATTCTCCCTGATGAAGGCACAGTGTGCCGTAAACGTTGGAGCTTTTTCTTTCTTTTAAGCCTTTTATGATATCAGTCTTGCTTGACTTTTTAAAAAAAACATTCTTGATAGGTTGGGACAGAACCCATATCTACCTTTTAAATTAATTATTCCTGTCAGTAGTTTGCACAAATAATTTTGTACAAACAAATTGCCTTTGCACATGGTTGGGGGAGGGGAAATTAAGTCTCTCCAAATGTTGAGACTCTCTTACACATTGAGTGTGTGGTGTGTGTGGAGTGAGTTTTGCACTTTAAAAGCACCTTGTGTGTTTCTTCAAATCACAGAGGTTGGGACAGAACCCATATCTACCTTTTAAATTAATTATTCCTGTCAGTAGTTTGCACAAATAATTTTGTACAAACAAATTGCCTTTGCACATGGTTGGGGGAGGGGAAATTAAGTCTCTCCAAATGTTGAGACTCTCTTACACATTGAGTGTGTGGTGTGTGTGGAGTGAGTTTTGCACTTTAAAAGCACCTTGTGTGTTTCTTCAAATCACAGAGGTTGGGACAGAACCCATATCTACCTTTTAAATTAATTATTCCTGTCAGTAGTTTGCACAAATAATTTTGCACAGACAAATTGCCTTTGCACATGGTTGGGGGAGGGGAAATTAAGTCTCCAAATGTTGAGACTCTCTTACACATTGAGTGTGTGGTGTGTGTGGAGTGAGTTTTGCACTCTAAAAGCACTTTGTGTGTTTATTCAAATCACAGAGGTTGGGACAGAACCCATATCTACCTTTTAAATTAATTATTCCTGTCAGTAGTTTGCACAAATAATTTTGTACAAACAAATTGCCTTTGCACATGGTTGGGGGAGGGGAAATTAAGTCTCTCCAAATGTTGAGACTCTCTTCCACATTGAGTGTGTGGCAGGGCTGGACTGGGACAACAATTAGGCCCTGCCATGTGGCTCAGACCGGCCCAACACAATCGGTCCGACACCGCCGATCAACATGCTGGCAGTCTGTTGAATATACCATTTGTAAAAGAATAATACATTTAATAATAATTTTGACATTTAGCAGACGCTTTTAATCCAAAGCGATTTACAATTACAAATTACAGGGACATTCCCCCTGGAGTAACTGAGGGCTAAGTGCCTTACTCAAGGGCGTGGTTTCAGGCGGGATTTGAACTCACAACCTTCTGATCACAAGTCCAACTCACTATCCACTAGACCAGTGATTTTCAACCTTTTTTGAGCCGCGGCACATTTTTTACATTTACAAAATCTTGGGGCACACCACCAACCAAAATGACACTCTAACACAGTACATATAATACATATAGTTTTTTTATGTATTTATACTCACTTAGTGTGAAACCTGGGCCTGTTTCGATGAACACAAAATGGATATCCTGGCAGTAATGGTAGAAAGACACACACGAAGCTCTTCCTCAACAGATCTCAGTCTCTCTCTGTTTTTAGTTTTTATCGCAGTCAAGCTTGAGAAGCTCAGCTCACACAGATATGTTGTTGAAAACGGGAGCAATGTCAAAATAGCTTTGTTGGCCAGAATGGGGAACTCCTTGGCAACAGATAACCAAAAACTGTCCAAAGGAAGATCAGCAAACTTTAGCTTTAAACCACAATCTTGTTTCAGTTCAATGAGTTCCTCTTGCTCCTTTAAAGTCATGTCCTTTCCAGCAACGGATGCTGAGCTGTATGGGTCCCTAACCCAGTCAAGGCATTCTGTGAAGGCTGAATAGAAATAAAATGACAACTTCTCCTCAAGAGTTTTCAAATGTGTGCCAATCACCTCGCACATAGCAGCAGTGTTGCCATCATGCAGTTTCTCGGTGAGTGGGAACATCTCAAGGTTGCCACGCTGCACATGTTGTTGCCAGAGCTGCACCTTTAAACGGAATCCGTTCATTTTATCAGTGCTTGTAAGCAGGTTTTCATTTCGGCCTTGCATCTGTGTGTTCAGTTCATTCAGATGATGAAATATATCAGCCAGGTATGCCAGCTTTGCACACCACTCATCACTTGCAAGCAGCTTTGAGTAATCAGAACTCTCGTTTGTCAGAAAAACTTTAAGTTTTATATATATACAACATATAGTGAACAACATATAGTGAACAACCGACAACAGGAGAGGAAACAGAGGGATCTAAATAGCCACAGCTAAACAAGACACAACAGGTAGCAATCACAGTAATTAGGACAGACAAAAATACATACATAAACACCAGAGGACGCCAAAGGGTCGCTCCACAATAAGAGCAATTACTCAGAATGCAAAGAGATGAGTCCACTGCTTTAGGTTTCAAAGCGACCCCCCAAACCTTCAGTACCCCCCCCCCCCCCCCCCCCCCCCCCGACGAACGGCACCTGCCGTTCACCTGGGTACCTCAGGATGTAGTTGGCGGAAGTCTGTGATCAGTTTTGGATCCAATATGTCCCTCGGAGGCACCCAGGACCGTTCCTCCGGCCCATACCCCTCCCAATCTACCAAAAACTGAAAACCCCTACCCCTCCGACGGCAATCCATAATCCTCCGTACCGTATAGGCTGTCTGTCCATCAATGATGCGTGGCGGGGGAACAGGGGGGGGTGGCGGGGACATGGGGCAAGTGACAAAGGGCTTCAGGAGGGACACTGACGTTGACATTGACGTTGTAGCCGGCGCCCTTCCCCCGGCCCACCCTGTCGTAGTCGGCGTCCTCCGACGTGGGGAAGAATTTGCCGTTCTCGTAGCGGTGGAGGGACGTGTACATCACGCTGAGGGAGGGAGGGTAAAACATACACACACGTCTCTCACAGCAAACTGGCAGACACGGGGTACGGGGGGGGGCAGACTTTAGAACTGAGTGAGCAGCAACGATGGAACGCGTGTGGCGTTTGTGAGGCATTCTGTGACCAACCTGTCGTCCTCCTCGAACATGTGCTGGGTGCCGTTGCCGTGGTGAACGTCCCAGTCCAGGATGAGGACCCGCAGGGGCTCCGGGGAGAGGGACTGCGCGTAGCGGGCGGTCAGGGCGGCCGTGTTGAATAAGCAGAAGCCGCAGGCGGTGTCCTTTTCGGCGTGGTTGATATAGATCTATACCAACCACGAAGGTCGGGTGAACCCGCATGGAAGGTGGGAGTAGTAGTCTATACACCACCGGGTTCACTCGCCGCACCACCTTGAATGGACCCACGAAACGGGGTGCTAGCTTCCTGGACTCGACCCGGAGGGGAAGGTCCCGGTTCGAGAGCCACACCTTCTGCCCCGGGCGAAAGATCGGGGCCAGGCGACACCTGCGGTTGGCCTGAGGCTGGGACCGAACCGACGCCCGCTGAGGCGCCGCCCTCACCCGCCTCCAGGTCCGGCGACAGCGACCGACGTGGGCTTGGACGGAGGGCACCTCACCCAGGAGGGCACTGGATGAAGCTCTTTCATCATCTTGTCCAGTTTTTTCTTCATGCGTGTGTCATTTTGGGGGGTCAGCACGGGGGTGTCTTTTGGCTGCATAGAACGATGTGCCCTTCTCTTGAGCGCAGGAATGGCTTCATCATTGAAGGCAGGATACAGCTCTTCATCCACATGTTCACCGTCATCTTTACATCTGGCCACCCAGAGAACAGATACAAGCCTCACACCAGTCTTCTGGGCTTTATCCCATGTGGCTGGATGGCCGTGTTGAAAGACCACATGGGTGACTCGCTTATTTAATCTTTTTGTCACCTCAGCTCCCATATCGCACAGCTGCTGGATGATGGACTTGGAGTATAGTCATTCGATACTTATTTCCTAAGCAGGCGAGGAACGATAAGGCTACGAAGACCCGTACACACACAATGAACGCAACATATAGTGAACAACCGACAACAGGAGAGGAAACAGAGGGATATAAATAGCCACAGCTAAACAAGACACACCAGGTAGCAATCACAGTAATTAGGACAGACAGAAATACATACATAAACACCAGAGGACGCCAAAGGGTCGCTCCACAATAAGAGCAATTACTCAGAATGCAAAGAGATGAGTCCACTGCTTTAGGTTTCAAAGCGACCCCCCAAACCTTACAGTACCCACCTGGGTACCTCAGGATGTAGTTGGCGGAAGTCTGTGATCAGTTTTGGATCCAATATGTCCCTCGGAGGCACCCAGGACCGTTCCTCCGGCCCATACCCCTCCCAATCTACCAAAAACTGAAAACCCCTACCCCTCCGACGGCAATCCATAATCCTCCGTACCGTATAGGCTGTCTGTCCATCAATGATGCGTGGCGGGGGAACAGGGGGGGGTGGCGGGGACATGGGGCAAGTGACAAAGGGCTTCAGGAGGGACACTGACGTTGACATTGACGTTGTAGCCGGCGCCCTTACCCCGGCCCACCCTGTCGTAGTCGGCGTCCTCCGACGTGGGGAAGAATTTGCCGTTCTCGTAGCGGTGGAGGGACGTGTACATCACGCTGAGGCCGTGTTGAATAAGCAGAAGCCGCAGGCGGTGTCCTTTTCGGCGTGGTTGATATAGATCTATACCAACCACGAAGGTCGGGTGAACCCGCATGGAAGGTGGGAGTAGTAGTCTATACACCACCGGGTTCACTCGCCGCACCACCTTGAATGGACCCACGAAACGGGGCGCTAGCTTCCTGGACTCGACCCGGAGGGGAAGGTCCCGGTTCGAGAGCCACACCTTCTGCCCCGCATGGAAGGTGGGAGTAGTAGTCTATACACCACCGGGTTCACTCGCCGTACCACCTTGAATGGACCCACGAAACGGGGCGCTAGCTTCCTGGACTCGACCCGGAGGGGAAGGTCCCGGTTCGAGAGCCACACCTTCTGCCCCGGGCGAAAGATCGGGGCCAGGCGACACCTGCGGTTGGCCTGAAGAAGTTGTGCCAATGTGACGGGGTGTATCTTTGCATGAATCACTCTCAGCTGGATGGCTCACGTTCATTTATTCTGTAGAAAACAGTGCATCAAATTCTGGACACGGGACTTGCAGGGTCATCGAGCTACATTCTGGAGGAGGTCCACCGAACTTCCTCTGTCCGTTGTCCTGAACCATTTCGTAACCAGTCTTGTCTATCAGCTCCAGAAGCTTGGCCTGGTTCGAGTTCTCCTGGTTCCAGCAGCTCTCCGTCACCATCTCCTCCCCCAACACGTTATCTCTGTCAACGTCCATCACTGCCGGCACCTTAACGTATTATTATTCTTGTTGTGTAACCTTGAATGGACCCACGAAACGGGGCGCTAGCTTCCTGTACTCGACCCGGAGGGGAATGTCCCGGTTCGAGAGCCACACCTTCTGCCCCGGGCGAAAGATCGGGGCCAGGCGACACCTGCGAAGACCCGTACACACACAATGAACGCAACATATAGTGAACAACCGACAACAGGAGAGGAAACAGAGGGATATAAATAGCCACAGCTAAACAAGACACACCAGGTAGCAATCACAGTAATTAGGACAGACAAAAATACATACATAAACACCAGAGGACGCCAAAGGGTCGCTCCACAATAAGAGCAATTACTCAGAATGCAAAGAGATGAGTCCACTGCTTTAGGTTTCAAAGCGACCCCCCAAACCTTACAGTACCCCCCCCCGACGAACGGCACCTGCCGTTCACCTGGGTACCTCAGGATGTAGTTGGCGGAAGTCTGTGATCAGTTTTGGATCCAATATGTCCCTCGGAGGCACCCAGGACCGTTCCTCCGGCCCATACCCCTCCCAATCTACCAAAAACTGAAAACCCCTACCCCTCCGACGGCAATCCATAATCCTCCGTACCGTATAGGCTGTCTGTCCATCAATGATGCGTGGCGGGGGAAAAGGGGGGCTGGCGGGGACATGGGGCAAGTGACAAAGGGCTTCAGGAGGGACACTGACGTTGACATTGACGTTGTAGCCGGCGCCCTTCCCCCGGCCCACCCTGTCGTAGTCGGCGTCCTCCGACGTGGGGAAGAATTTGCCGTTCTCGTAGCGGTGGAGGGACGTGTACATCACGCTGAGGGAGGGAGGGTAAAACATACACACACGTCTCTCACAGCAAACTGGCAGACACAGGGTACGGGGGGGGGCAGACTTTAGAACTGAGTGAGCAGCAACGATGGAACGTGTGTGGCGTTTGTGAGGCATTCTGTGACCAACCTGTCGTCCTCCTCGAACATGTGCTGGGTGCCGTTGCCGTGGTGAACGTCCCAGTCGAGGATGAGGACCCGCAGGGGCTCCGGGGAGAGGGACTGCGCGTAGCGGGCGGTCAGGGCGGCCGTGTTGAATAAGCAGAAGCCGCAGGCGGTGTCCTTTTCGGCGTGGTTGATATAGATCTATACCAACCACGAAGGTCGGGTGAACCCGCATGGAAGGTGGGAGTAGTAGTCTATACACCACCGGGTTCACTCGCCGCACCACCTTGAATGGACCCACGAAACGGGGCGCTAGCTTCCTGGACTCGACCCGGAGGGGAAGGTCCCGGTTCGAGAGCCACACCTTCTGCCCCGGGCGAAAGATCGGGGCCAGGCGACACCTGCGGTTGGCCTGAGGCTGGGACCGAACCGACGCCCGCTGAGGCGCCGCCCTCACCCGCCTCCAGGTCCGGCGACATCGACCGACGTGGGCTTGGACGGAGGGCACCTCACCCAGGAGGGCACTGGATGAAGCTCTTTCATCATCTTGTCCAGTTCTTTCTTCATGCGTGTGTCATTTTGGGGGGTCAGCACGGGGGTGTCTTTTGGCTGCATAGAACGATGTGCCCTTCTCTTTTTTTGTGATCAAGATTTTTTATTGCTTTTATCAACACATAACAATGACAATACAGAACAAGAAAGGAAGGGAGGGAAAAAATAAAGAAAACAAAAAAGAAAAGGGGTAGTGTAGCAGACAAGTCACAGCCAAATAGTAGAAATACAACACAATCCGGATTGGGGTAAGTGGAAAATCAAATCATAGAGCAGTCAAGTTAGTCAAGTTCAATGAATAAGCCTTCCATGCATCAACTGTACTGGGCCTTGCTTTGTTCAATCTGGCCGTTGTGCACTCAAGATTCACAATCCTCTGTAAAGAGTAAAACCAAAAAGTGTTCATACTGAAATCAGGTGTTATCCAATGTTGAAGAATAGTTTTTTTTGCAGAGGTGAAACCAGCAAATAGCATTTTCTTTTGCGTAATACTTAAATCGAAATCAGAGTCATCATTGAGCAAACATAAACATGGATTAGGAACATAGTCAATCTTAAATAACTTGGACATTACAGAATTGACATGGTTCCAAAAGTTGGCCACGACTGGACACTCCCAGAACATATGGAGAAATGAACCCGGTGTGGGGGTAGGGCAGAATTGACAGTAGTAGTTGGGTTGTAGTTTCATTAAGTATCTTCTATATGGTGTAGCATAGGCCCTGTGGATGACTTTAAAATGAATTAACTGATGAGCTAAATTTTTGGAGGTTGAATTGAGATTAGACCATATTGTGTCCCAGTTTGGGTGGAAATCCAATTCACCAAGCTCTCGGCTCCATAAAGCCTCAACCGCAAGTGGTTTTTTAATTGCGTCCATTAGATTGCGATATATTCTGGATACACAGCCACGAGAGGTTGGGGTATGTTCAATCCAGGCTATCATGGGGTGAGTTGGAAGTGGGGAGCGCCAAGGCACTCCATAGGCCTTGAGTGAGGACCTCAGCTGTAGATAGACAAAATATGATGACGCTGGAAGGACAAACTTAGTTTGGAGGTGCTGGAATGAAACTAGGCCATCATTGTCATACAGGTCTCTGAGAGTATTTACACCCCGAGAGCTCCATGTTTGCTGGGTGAATGGTCGGTTACCCGACATTAAGTTTTGGTTATTCCATAGAGGAGTGGAGGAACAGAATCGCAAGGAACCTCCCATGATTTTCTCAGACGCTTTCCACACCTTAAGGGCGTTATCTATAATGCAACCAAATCTATGACTGAGAGTCCTACGTCCAGTGCCTGAGAAAAGTAAGTCCTCTAATCTGACTGGACTGACCAGGCCTGCCTCTATTGACCTCCAAGGTACTTTTGAATTTGGATTCACCCAGGTGCGTAAGGCTTGAGTCTGGAAAGCTAAATAATACATCTTAAAATCTGGAATTGCCATCCCACCCGACAATTTGGGTTGTTGCAAAGTTGTAAGACGGATTCTCAAGCGTTTGCCAGCCCATATGAACCTTGAGACCAACGAATTAATATCATCAAAGTATTTGGGTGGTGGGGGTAATGGTAACATGGAAAACAGGAAGTTGATCCTTGGCAAAACATTCATCTTGATTATCGTGGCTCTGCCCTGAAGAGATATTTTGAGGCTATCCCATCTTTGAATGTCCGTTTTGATTTTGTTCAAGGTTACATCAAAGTTGTCTTTAATTATCCGTGGTATGGTTGGGTATATAGTGATGCCAAGGTAGGTAAATTTATCTTTCACTGGGATATGTCTAGGGAGACAGGAGGTTCTTGCTGAAGGACTAAGGGGCATTAGAATTGACTTCGTCCAGTTAATCTTATAGCCTGACAATCTACCGAAATCTTCAAACATTTCTAACACATGGGGGGCAGAAGTATCAATATTATCTAGAAATAATAGAATGTCATCAGCATATAATGAGATGTGGTGGCTATGATCTAGAATTGAAATGGGGGAAATGCAAGTACTCTGTCTGATGGCCTGGGCTAAGGGCTCAAGAGAGAGACAGAACAAGAATGGTGACAATGGGCAGCCCTGCCTCGCTGAGCGCTCCAGTTGGATTGGAGGGGAAATAACATTACCTGTGAGAACAGAAGCGGTTGGTGCATTATACAAAGTCTTAATCATAGCAATGAAATTAACCCCAAAGCCAAGATGGTCTAAAACAGCCCACATGTAGTTCCATTCAAGCCGATCGAAAGCCTTCTCAGCGTCAAGCGAGAATACTGCACAGGGGCTGGGAGAGCTATCGGTTAAATTGATGATATGAAGCAGTCTGCGCATATTGTCAGATGCAAGGCGTCCCTTCATGAACCCTGTCTGGTCTTCACTGATCAAGGCGTCTGTTACAGCCTCCAATCGTATAGCCAAAACCTTAGCATACAGTTTCTGGTCACACGAGATCAGGGAGATAGGCCTGTAGCTAGAGCACTCCAAAGAGTCTCTCCCCTTTTTTAACAAAAGAGAGATAAGGGCAACTTTTTGATCTCTGTGAAAATCACCTCTAGATATAGCATCATTAAAGGAGTCCATAATAAGAGGACCTATCAACTCCCAAAGTACTAAATACAGTTCTGGTGGAAGACCATCTAAGCCCGGCGATTTTCCTTTCTGTAGAGATTGAAGGGCATTGTGTAGCTCCTTTAAGTCAAGAGGGCAGTCAAGAACTTCCCTTTCAGTCTGTGATATCTTAGGTAAATTGAGGCCATGAAGGAACGCCTTGCAGCGAGATGTATCATAATCTATGTCAGATTGGTACAGGTTGGAGTAAAATGTTTGAAATATACTATTCACAGCTTGGGGAGCAGTATGAACAGTGCCCGCAGAGTCTCTAATAGCATTTATAGAGGCTTTGCTTTCATTCTCCTTCAGTCTCAGTGCCAATAAGCGGCTGGGCCTTTCAGCATCAAAATAATATCTCTGTCTCGTTCTATGAAAGATAAATTCAGCCTTTGAGAGAGATATAGCATTATATTCTCCTTTGAGACAAGCGAGCCGTGTGGCTTGATCTTCTGTAAAATTTTGTTTTTGTAAATGTTCTACTGTTTTTATTTCCTTCTCTAGCTCATTAAAACGCTTGTTACGTGCTTTAGAGAGAGTGGAGGAGAACGAAATACAAAGGCCCCTGAGAAAACATTTGGTTGTTTCCCACAAAATTTGAGGATTGTCACACTGTGCTGTGTTTATAGCAAGAAATACTTCAAGTTCAGCTTTAAGAAAGATCGAAAAGTCAGGGTTTGTCAACAAAGTGGTGTTAAACCGCCACCTAGTGGCCTTGTCAGTATTAGCAGAGAGCTGAATCTTGCATGACACAGGTGAGTGATCAGACAACAGTATTGGCAGAATATCAATTGGGGACATGGAGGGAATGAGGGATGGGCTTACAAAAATGAAATCAATTCTGGAAAAAGATTTATGTCTGTTAGAATAAAATGTATAATTTCTGGCCTTATTATTCTGAATTCTCCACACATCAACAACGTTTAAATCCGTTATAAATGAATTTAGAAGTGCAGTTGATTGTGAGCTTACATTAACTGGAGAGGACCTGTCTAATGAGGGATCGAGGACAGAATTGAAGTCACCACCTACTATTAAATGATAGCCTGCAGAGTTTTCTAACAATGTGTTACTGATATCTGGTAGAAACTCTGCGTCGACTTCATTAGGGGCATAAATGGAGGCTAGCATCAATTTAACCTGGTTTATTCTCGTCTTTATGTAAACAAATCGGCCCTGTTTGTCATTTCTTATCTGATCAAGAGTCAAATGCAACCTCCTGTCAACCAAGACGAGCACACCCCGGGTCTTATTTTGAGCGCAAGAGTGCGCAATAACTTTATAATGTTTGTTCTGAAAACGTGTAACGTCACATTCCTTAAGATGTGATTCCTGTATTAGAGCTATGGAGACTTTCTTACGGTGGAGGAATTCTAGAATCCGCGTTCTCTTTATAGCCGAGTTAAGCCCGTTCACATTCCAGCACATAAAAGTTAGGTCAGACGCCATGGGATTCTAATGAGCAAATACAGAATATCTGAATGAAATGAAAGTTCTGGTCATGACTACTTAGTATTTCTATCAGTACAGTAAAAGTCCAATCCGTTACGCGACTTGTCCGTTGGGAGGGGGAGGGAGAAAAACAAATGAAGAGAAAAATACAATGTACAAAAAAGTTAGCAAACCGCGAAGGTAACCTACAGGCTTGCCAAAACATAAACATTCTCTGAGACGTGACTCAGTCTATTGCAACGCTGTAGCCCACAAATCGGCTCAATACACCACCTGCTAGTTATAACAATGAGTCTTTATCGAACTTAAAGAATCATATCATCCCCTCAAAAAAAGGTAGCCTAGACATGGCATTAAATAATGAAAATAACGGGATATCAGCAGGCCATCATAATGGTGAAAAATGATAGTTTGAGATAGGGGAACATAACAACCATATCTCGTTAGACCCAGCGTTAGTCAAAGTAAACATCCATAAGCAATTGCATATCCTGGGGGAAAATAAAGTAAAATAGTCATTTCTATCGTTGAAATCTAAAGCAGTCCCCATGGCAATGTCGTGGCTGATTAGGTGGTCAGTTCCATCCCGTCACCATCCTCGATCACCGGATCATTGACAGCGGTAGAGTCCTCTCGGCCGGGCCGCCTGGCAGGTGTGGGTCGCACGGGTCCTGTAGACAGCTTCGTTGTTGGGTCGCGCCGCACAGCACCGGCGTAGGATTCGGATTGGTGTGGCTGAAGTGGTGACTTCAAGGATCGGATGAAGTCCTCTGCTCTGGACGGACAGTCGAAGGACATCTTATTGCCATCGTGCTCCATTTTGAGAATAGCGGGGTAGATTAGGAAAGGCTGCAGACCCATGGCATGCGCATCCTTGATAACCGTGTTGAACCCCTTCCTCTTGGTTGTAGTTGGGGCACTGTAGTCTGGGAAGAACAGGAGGGTGGATTTGTCTTGCTTCACTGGATATATCTTCCTAGCTTCCTTTAGGATGGTGGTCCTGTCCTGCCATCTCAGTAGACGGAAGATGAGGGTACGGGGGCGATTGCTGTTTTGCTCGCGGCCGTTATATATGCGGTGAGCACGGTCAATCTCGATGACTCGGCCAGCCAAGGAGGGAATCCACTTCGCCAGGTTGGCTTTGAGGTAACCTGCAGCATCCGAGCCCTCCAACGACTCTGGTAAGCCTACCAGACGTAGATTATTTCGCCGAGCCCTATCTTCCATGTCAGCTGTTTTCTCTGTGAGTTGTTCCACCTGCTTTCGGAGTTCAGCAATGCTATGTCTGTCCTCGCGCACAGCCATCTGAACAGAGTCGATGCGGCTCTGGGTCTTTTGGGCTAGCTTAGCTTGGTGCTCGATATCCGTTTTCATACCTCGGATAAACTCGTTGGTCTTTTCGATGTCGATTTTGATTGAGCAAAGCTGAGGGGTTAGGATGGAATCCACAGCATCTTTGATGGCCGAAGTAATAGCTGTGTTCAGGATGGATTGCTGTTCTTGCAGCGCTAGCCTGATACCGTCAGCAATGGCGGCGTCGAGGTCTTCTTTTGAGATGGATGTATCTTTACATTTCTTCTTAGTTGGAGAGTTTTCAACCTCTCTTTTGCGACTTCCCATAGCAAGTGATGTGGTCATTGCTGTTTCTAATATATTATTCGATAAATTGTAAAGTATTAGTGCAATTAAGTGGCAAATTGAGCAAAGAAAGACTACGTGTGCATCGTCAACGAGTGGTCACGTGACTCTCGATGTGCCCTTCTCTTGAGCGCAGGAATGGCTTCATCATTGAAGGCAGGATACAGCTCTTCATCCACATGTTCACCGTCATCTTTACATCTGGCCACCCAGAGAACAGATACAAGCCTCACACCAGTCTTCTGGGCTTTATCCCATGTGGCTGGATGGCCGTGTTGAAAGACCACATGGGTGACTCGCTTATTTAATCTTTTTGTCACCTCAGCTCCCATATCGCACAGCTGCTGGATGATGGACTTGGAGTATAGTCATTCGATACTTATTTCCTAAGCAGGCGAGGAACGATAAGGCTACGAAGACCCGTACACACACAATGAACGCAACATATAGTGAACAACCGACAACAGGAGAGGAAACAGAGGGATATAAATAGCCACAGCTAAACAAGACACACCAGGTAGCAATCACAGTAATTAGGACAGACAAAAATACATACATAAACACCAGAGGACGCCAAAGGGTCGCTCCACAATAAGAGCAATTACTCAGAATGCAAAGAGATGAGTCCACTGCTTTAGGTTTCAAAGCGACCCCCCAAACCTTACAGTACCCACCTGGGTACCTCAGGATGTAGTTGGCGGAAGTCTGTGATCAGTTTTGGATCCAATATGTCCCTCGGAGGCACCCAGGACCGTTCCTCCGGCCCATACCCCTCCCAATCTACCAAAAACTGAAAACCCCTACCCCTCCGACGGCAATCCATAATCCTCCGTACCGTATAGGCTGTCTGTCCATCAATGATGCGTGGCGGGGGAACAGGGGGGGGTGGCGGGGACATGGGGCAAGTGACAAAGGGCTTCAGGAGGGACACTGACGTTGACATTGACGTTGTAGCCGGCGCCCTTCCCCCGGCCCACCCTGTCGTAGTCGGCGTCCTCCGACGTGGGGAAGAATTTGCCGTTCTCGTAGCGGTGGAGGGACGTGTACATCACGCTGAGGCCGTGTTGAATAAGCAGAAGCCGCAGGCGGTGTCCTTTTCGGCGTGGTTGATATAGATCTATACCAACCACGAAGGTCGGGTGAACCCGCATGGAAGGTGGGAGTAGTAGTCTATACACCACCGGGTTCACTCGCCGCACCACCTTGAATGGACCCACGAAACGGGGCGCTAGCTTCCTGGACTCGACCCGGAGGGGAAGGTCCCGGTTCGAGAGCCACACCTTCTGCCCCGCATGGAAGGTGGGAGTAGTAGTCTATACACCACCGGGTTCACTCGCCGCACCACCTTGAATGGACCCACGAAACGGGGCGCTAGCTTCCTGGACTCGACCCGGAGGGGAAGGTCCCGGTTCGAGAGCCACACCTTCTGCCCCGGGCGAAAGATCGGGGCCAGGCGACACCTGCGGTTGGCCTGAAGAAGTTGTGCCAATGTGACGGGGTGTATCTTTGCATGAATCACTCTCAGCTGGATGGCTCACGTTCATTTATTCTGTAGAAAACAGTGCATCAAATTCTGGACACGGGACTTGCAGGGTCATCGAGCTACATTCTGGAGGAGGTCCACCGAACTTCCTCTGTCCGTTGTCCTGAACCATTTCGTAACCAGTCTTGTCTATCAGCTCCAGAAGCTTGGCCTGGTTCGAGCTCTCCTGGTTCCAGCAGCTCTCCGTCACCATCTCCTCCCCCAACACGTTATCTCTGTCAACGTCCATCACTGCCGGCACCTTAACGTATTATTATTCTTGTTGTGTAACCTTGAATGGACCCACGAAACGGGGCGCTAGCTTCCTGTACTCGACCCGGAGGGGAATGTCCCGGTTCGAGAGCCACACCTTCTGCCCCGGGCGAAAGATCGGGGCCAGGCGACACCTGCGAAGACCCGTACACACACAATGAACGCAACATATAGTGAACAACCGACAACAGGAGAGGAAACAGAGGGATATAAATAGCCACAGCTAAACAAGACACACCAGGTAGCAATCACAGTAATTAGGACAGACAAAAATACATACATAAACACCAGAGGACGCCAAAGGGTCGCTCCACAATAAGAGCAATTACTCAGAATGCAAAGAGATGAGTCCACTGCTTTAGGTTTCAAAGCGACCCCCCAAACCTTACAGTACCCCCCCCCCGACGAACGGCACCTGCCGTTCACCTGGGTACCTCAGGTTGTAGTTGGCGGAAGTCTGTGATCAGTTTTGGATCCAATATGTCCCTCGGAGGCACCCAGGACCGTTCCTCCGGCCCATACCCCTCCCAATCTACCAAAAAACTGAAAACCCCTACCCCTCCGACGGCAATCCATAATCCTCCGTACCGTATAGGCTGTCTGTCCATCAATGATGCGTGGCGGGGGAACAGGGGGGGGTGGCGGGGACATGGGGCAAGTGACAAAGGGCTTCAGGAGGGACACTGACGTTGACATTGACGTTGTAGCCGGCGCCCTTCCCCCGGCCCACCCTGTCGTAGTCGGCGTCCTCCGACGTGGGGAAGAATTTGCCGTTCTCGTAGCGGTGGAGGGACGTGTACATCACGCTGAGGGAGGGAGGGTAAAACATACACACACGTCACTCACAGCAAACTGGCAGACACGGGGTACGGGGGGGGGCAGACTTTAGAACTGAGTGAGCAGCAACGATGGAACGTGTGTGGCGTTTGTGAGGCATTCTGTGACCAACCTGTCGTCCTCCTCGAACATGTGCTGGGTGCCGTTGCCGTGGTGAACGTCCCAGTCCAGGATGAGGACCCGCAGGGGCTCCGGGGAGAGGGACTGCGCGTAGCGGGCGGTCAGGGCGGCCGTGTTGAATAAGCAGGAGCTGCAGGCGGTGTCCTTTTCGGCGTGGTTGATATAGATCTATACCAACCACGAAGGTCGGGTGAACCCGCATGGAAGGTGGGAGTAGTAGTCTATACACCACCGGGTTCACTCGCCGCACCACCTTGAATGGACCCACGAAACGGGGCGCTAGCTTCCTGGACTCGACCCGGAGGGGAAGGTCCCGGTTCGAGAGCCACACCTTCTGCCCCGGGCAAAAGATCGGGGCCAGGCGACACCTGCGGTTGGCCTGAGGCTGGGACCGAACCGACGCCCGCTGAGGCGCCGCCCTCACCCGCCTCCAGGTCCGGCGACAGCGACCGACGTGGGCTTGGACGGAGGGCACCTCACCCAGGAGGGCACTGGATGAAGCTCTTTCATCATCTTGTCCAGTTTTTTCTTCATGCGTGTGTCATTTTGGGGGGTCAGCACGGGGGTGTCTTTTGGCTGCATAGAACGATGTGCCCTTCTCTTGAGCGCAGGAATGGCTTCATCATTGAAGGCAGGATACAGCTCTTCATCCACATGTTCACCGTCATCTTTACATCTGGCCACCCAGAGAACAGATACAAGCCTCACACCAGTCTTCTGGGCTTTATCCCATGTGGCTGGATGGCCGTGTTGAAAGACCACATGGGTGACTCGCTTATTTAATCTTTTTGTCACCTCAGCTCCCATATCGCACAGCTGCTGGATGATGGACTTGGAGTATAGTCATTCGATACTTATTTCCTAAGCAGGCGAGGAACGATAAGGCTACGAAGACCCGTACACACACAATGAACGCAACATATAGTGAACAACCGACAACAGGAGAGGAAACAGAGGGATATAAATAGCCACAGCTAAACAAGACACACCAGGTAGCAATCACAGTAATTAGGACAGACAAAAATACATACATAAACACCAGAGGACGCCAAAGGGTCGCTCCACAATAAGAGCAATTACTCTGAATGCAAAGAGATGAGTCCACTGCTTTAGGTTTCAAAGCGACCCCCCAAACCTTACAGTACCCTCCCCGACGAACGGCACCTGCCGTTCACCTGGGTACCTCAGGATGTAGTTGGCGGAAGTCTGTGATCAGTTTTGGATCCAATATGTCCCTCGGAGGCACCCAGGACCGTTCCTCCGGCCCATACCCCTCCCAATCTACCAAAAACTGAAAACCCCTACCCCTCCGACGGCAATCCATAATCCTCTGTACCGTATAGGCTGTCTGTCCATCAATGATGTGTGGCGGGGGAACAGGGGGGGGTGGCGGGGACATGGGGCAAGTGACAAAGGGCTTCAGGAGGGACACTGACGTTGACATTGACGTTGTAGCCGGCGCCCTTCCCCCGGCCCACCCTGTCGTAGTCGGCGTCCTCCGACGTGGGGAAGAATTTGCCGTTCTCGTAGCGGTGGAGGGACGTGTACATCACGCTGAGGGAGGGAGGGTAAAACATACACACACGTCTCTCACAGCAAACTGGCAGACACGGGGTACGGGGGGGGGCAGACATTAGAACTGAGTGAGCAGCAACGATGGAACGCGTGTGGCGTTTGTGAGGCATTCTGTGACCAACCTGTCGTCCTCCTCGAACATGTGCTGGGTGCCGTTGCCGTGGTGAACGTCCCAGTCCAGGATGAGGACCCGCAGGGGCTCCGGGGAGAGGGACTGCGCGTAGCGGGCGGTCAGGGCGGCCGTGTTGAATAAGCAGAAGCCGCAGGCGGTGTCCTTTTCGGCGTGGTTGATATAGATCTATACCAACCACGAAGGTCGGGTGAACCCGCATGGAAGGTGGGAGTAGTAGTCTATACACCACCGGGTTCACTCGCCGCACCACCTTGAATGGACCCACGAAACGGGGCGCTAGCTTCCTGGACTCGACCCGGAGGGGAAGGTCCCGGTTCGAGAGCCACACCTTCTGCCCCGGGCGAAAGATCGGGGCCAGGCGACACCTGCGGTTGGCCTGAAGAAGTTGTGCCAATGTGACGGGGTGTATCTTTGCATGAATCACTCTCAGCTGGATGGCTCACGTTCATTTATTCTGTAGAAAACAGTGCATCAAATTCTGGACACGGGACTTGCAGGGTCATCGAGCTACATTCTGGAGGAGGTCCACCGAACTTCCTCTGTCCATTGTCCTGAACCATTTCGTAACCAGTCTTGTCTATCAGCTCCAGAAGCTTGGCCTGGTTCGAGCTCTCCTGGTTCCAGCAGCTCTCCGTCACCATCTCCTCCCCCAACACGTTATCTCTGTCAACGTCCATCACTGCCGGCACCTTAACGTATTATTATTCTTGTTGTGTAACTCAGCTAGCTGTTGTTAAACAATGAAGTAATTCTCCCGCCTGCTGATCTGCTCTGATGTTCGCCTTCTTCACATAACTCCTCATTATGTCTTCCCACTCACGCACATTCACTGCGTCCTTATCATCCCCTCTGAACGTTGGAGGCTCCTTCACCCTCCTGTGAGGTACCAACTGGGCTTGGGACAGGTCTAGACTCTGGGTGGATGTATCAGTGGGCTCGGTCTGTGCATGTGCAGTGCTAAGAGGGGGTAGCGTTGAGTCAAGGCGTGCAAGTATGCTATCCGCCAGCTGTAGACCAACATCTCTAATTATGTCACTCATCTGGCTCACTACATCAGGTAACTGGAAATAGTCCAGTCAATCTGTGGTTTAACCCAGGGGAAATTGCAATAGTAATCATTCAAGTTTTTTTGTGATCCCTAGGGACAACCAAATAACATATTAAAAGTCTTAGTCTTAATATTTATTGGATCAAGGTAAATTCAGGGGTCGAAAATGTGGGTTTTTGTGCCAGGCGCAACACAGCCAGTTAATAGGATAAAAAATTTAACTAATAGATATCACCATGAAACTTCCCCAGTTAATCACTTACATTAAGACTACTATTTTTTGTATTACAAGTTTTCTGAAATATTATGTTTAAATATGCAAATTAGGCATTATCTAATGAAATATGTGCTAATTTGCATAACATTCCAAATCAGAAATCTGAACATTGGATAAAGCCAGGTAAAAAATTCTTGTTTCATCTTGTTGTCATATTAGAGTCAAGGTCCTCTATAACAGGGAATTTGGATAACTCTTTTTATCACTCCATAAATCTGAAAATGCTGTCAACAGCCATAAAAAGTAAGCTTTGCCATGTTTTTAGGAGTAAATGTTACATAAATCAGGCTATGAATGATATATTAACAAACCCCTCTATAGCAGAACTCGGAATGTAGATAGGAATACAACTGGAAAGTTTGGTGTATGTAAGTGCTACTGAAGTGGAGATTTCTGGCTCAGAGTATGAGAAAAAACAATTTTTGAGAAAACGGCCATTACCCACAATTATATTTTTATTTTATTGTATTCAAACAAAGTCAATCAAATTAGTTTATAACACATTTATTATCATTGACATTTCGGAACATAGAGAAATGTTAATGTTTTTCTATGAAAACCATGTTGCATATCATATACAGATTAAACACTTCAATGAGAAATAAACCACATAAACCTATAAACCTATTAAAACTTTATAAATACAATATTTAAAAAATTAGACCAAGCTTGAAATATGCCTTTACTGTAGGCCTACATGTAACCTTCACTCCATGTCCTCATCCCAATGTTGTGCCGACATATTCGCGCACACACCTCTGCATTCTGAACAGGCTACAGAGCAATCAAGTCCTTGACGACGGCATTTGCAGCGCATAGTGCCACAACCTGACTTGCAATTACAGCGCACAAGCTCCAACAAGTATTGAGGAGCAGGGTCCTGGTCAGAATGGATGGGAATGAGGCATGAGTCTTGGATCCTCCAGCCCCATTCCTCTGGTGGTAGCGAGTTTCCCATCCATTCCTGAACCTGATGGTACACTCTGAAGCTGTGAAGCATGGCAGACGACGATGTTGGCGGCAAGTTGCGAGGGTGGATAGCCGTTTTGCTGTCAGTCACTTTAGTATAAAAACTTTTCAGCCTGAGGTCATTGAGAGAATCCATTTCTGCTCCTTTGTAGATTAGTATCATTGCCCTTTCCCCTGCAGCAGCAATGTCATCCTTGGTAGCAGATTGTTTCTGAAAAATGCTGGCCTGTACTCTGAATGAGTCGCTTTCTCTAACCAGACCCAGAGATACCCCTTTACCAACCCCAAAGAGTCTGGATGTTGTATCACAGCCAAGCATGGCATGCGCGAATAAGATGTTGTTGCTAACATCTTCACCCAACACATCTCTTGCTTGCCCAATGTTCAAAAACCTGTAACTTGATGAAGACGACTTCTTGGGCTCAGACATGAAGTACAGTTCTCCTTGCTGATAATGGTGTAACAGAAGAATGAGGAGGTCGGTGTTGTCTCCAACAAGGACAGTTCGATGTTTCAATGCTGCTGTCACTGCAGTTTGAACTATGAGCACATCGGCGTCTCCCTGAGCATTGTGAATGTCAAACCCTGCAAGTGTTAGTCCCTCCCCCAACAGGTTTATGAAACGTTGTTTGTTCTCCTTGTTTGACAGAAATTCCTGTTTTTTCAACCTCAGTGACATGGTTGACGGGAATTAAACCTTCCGGCCAGTGTTTGTGTTCCTCCTTTTATGGGCACCATCCTTTGTAGATGGCTGGTTGCTGTACCCATCAAACACAATCACCACTGATTGCCCATAATGTTTTCGAACATAACCTATGTACGTTTCCACTATTGCTCCATATGTTTTTCCTATCTCCCAGGGTAGTCGGTGGAGAAGGGCCCCTCCATCTAAAACGTACAGAATGTCTCTTTCTGGCACATCATCATGAGGGACTGCGTTCCATATTGCTTTTGCAATTTGGGGTTTGTTCGCTGGGAGAAACACTGTTTTCGTTTCGAAGAGCGCAGGTGGATACCCGCAGAGTTCATACTTGAAGGCTTCAGCTAACTTGTCTGCCTGTGTCCCAGCAATCACTAGTCTCTGAAACAAGAGCTGCGAATCAATATGGACAACTTCTTCTTTGTTCAGTTTGACTGTGGATTTGGAATCCATGGTGACTGCATGTGCTTTCCTCTTGAAGGTATATTCTGTCACCTTTTTCCCTACCATGTCCTTTAAGACCCTTCTACCAACTTCTTTTGAATGGTCCACATTCACCGCATTATGGGCTGTCACACCAGTGATTAGGTGCTGAAGGTGTTCATACCCGGCAAACGGATTTTGTGACTCCAACAATTGAAGTATTTTGATAGTGTCAGCGTTGTCTCGTGCCTGTCTTGATGCAGAAAGGTCCTTGTGCTGTTCACTAGTTTCATAGTTTACCCCTGTCACTTCTTTCATGGCATTGTTGATTTCAGATGTTGCAGGGTTGGAAAGAACCCACACCAAACGTTGTGTTTCAGACACACCCCTTCCCCGTGTCAGTCCTCCGGTTGATTTCATACTTCGCATGAGGGCTTGTTCTATTACAAGGTCGGGGGATAGTCCGGCCCAGTATTCATTTGATCTACGAACAACTTGCAGACCATCTTCCTGAAATCGTTTGTAAACTTGGGGATGTGTGTCTTCTAGTTGGCGCATTTTCTGGAGGTATATGGTCAATGATTTTACATACAAGTTATGTCCGGAGGCAGCCATGAATGGCATCATGTCTGTCAGGGTATCAAGGTGCTGATCCCAATTTCCAGTTCTCTCAAGTCCAATGAATGCACGGACTAGGTCGATCATCTCCATGTACTGTAGCCAGAGTGCTGCTGTCCGGTCATCTACCATGGTTCTCTTCTCTGCCTCCAAACGCTGAGCTATGATCTGGAGTAGTGCACTTGCATTTGTCCTGGTTGCAGTGGCAGCCATAACACTGTCATACAGATCTGAGGCTTCTGCTAGTTCTTCTGGTACTTTGGCATGGTCTGTGGATTCTCCATCTGGCTGATCAGAAACTGTTTCCTCACTGTCATCACCAACAGTACCATCTTGAGTCAACTCTGACACATCCTCTGAGTCCACAGCATAGTTTGCTTTGATTGGGACAGGCAGTTTGACATGAAAAGTTTTCGCTTCCAGTAGGGTGTTCAGTGCTCCATCAACCAGGAAATGACCTCGTATGGCCCTGGCAACTGCTTTTCCTTCGAGCATTTTGGGCACCGTATTTGGTGTGTACACTAATTCAAGGATTTCTTCCAAGCCAGAGCCTGACATCAAATGGCCAACTGCGCCAAGGAAACTCATGAGCACATGGAACCCACCAAGTCGGAGAACGATAGATTTCAATGGACTGCCAGGTGCTTCACTTTCAATAATTGTCATCGCTTTCCACCATAGTGGTTGATCAAAGGTTAGAATTGGAGTGACCTGGTAGCGAGCTGCGTGATCATGAACGAACTGCAGAGTGGAATGAATGCAAGTCAGATCTCCTGGATCCATGTCAATCATGGGTAGGAAGATGACTGACGACTGACCAGGCTGATCTCCAGTGTTGAGCATTTTCATCATCCCGGACCATCCAGGCCTTGAGCATTTGCCGAGCAGCAAGGACAGCTTCCAGAGTCTATCAGCAGGCGTCTCTCTATCGTCTTCAGAGTGCTCTTCACATTCCCTGTAGGTAAGATTCTTGAGGCCCCCAGACTTCTGTACATATGGAACAATGTTAATGCGTCCGACATCTGTTAGGTCCTTTGCTGTCACCTTGATACGTGGAATGATGGAAGCTTGTTCAATTTTGGGGGTGATGCATGCAATAATTCCCATGCCATGGAACATTCCATGGCCATCAATTGTTCGGATATTATGGTCAGCATTATCAGCAACATATTGTATGAAGTGCCCAGGTGTGAGTCCACGTACCTCAAGTTTCTCAGCTACTACTAATGTGTTTTATTGTATTGAGTGGTAGAATTAAAGAAATGTCTAATCCTTTGTTTGAACTAGGCTACTTACCAGTGACAGCTGTACACACACTGTGGCTAGCTAGCAAACGTCAGCTAACCGCTAGCGAAGAGTAACCTGTAATTCAATGCAGCAAAAATGACGATTGATGACAATTATAAATGTGTTTTATTGTATTGAGTGGTAGAATTAAAGAAATGTCTAACATCTTTGTTTGAACTACTTACCAATGACAGGCTGGGAGTGGTGTTTTCATTGTGTAATTGTATTGAAATTACGTCATTCACTTCATTAATCAATGATGCATCAAGTTGTGTGTTATATATTGTATTCACAGGATGGGGGGGGGGGGGGGGGCGTGACACATGATGAGGAACATTTGTGATGAAAGCCAGTCTAGCGCTAAACCAGTCGCAGAAAATGAGAGTGAAACTTATAGTGTCAACAATATTTGGTTTCGTTTTTTTTTCTCATAACACGCAACTTTAAGTTTTAAAATGTATTTTCATAAATATGTAGTAATGTGTTTTTAGCATGTTGATGTTCTCTCAGTATGTTGGGATCTTATAAAAATGCAGTTAGACGTTCGTAGCGATGTAACACTGTTAGCAGCGTTTGTTGTGGTTTCATCAGTGACTTTTCTCCCATTCTGTGTTTGAGGTGCACCAACATTCAAATACTCGTGTCGTCTTCAATTTCTGTCCGATTTCAATGTGTGACACATCATTTGAAAGCTTACAATCTGTATTTTCAGAATATGTAAAAAACTGAAAGTGTATGTTGGCAACTGATTGATGAAAACATTGTCTGGCGTCACATTTGGCAAATAAGTGGGTGTTGGGGTAGTTGTACCCCTAATACAGGTATAAGACTTAAGAATATCCTCTGAAAAAGTGTTTTATTGGAAAGATTGACCCCCAAAACATAGGAAAAGACACCAAATATGTTGGATAGGTATACATAGGCCCTCCAATATTAACACCATTTTACCCAGATGGCGTCACTCTAAAACATTGTTTAACCTCTTTTGACCTTGAAAGAAGTATGATCCAATAAATTAATTAATTAAGACTTTTAGTATATGATGCAGGAGGGTATTAGGAACAATAAAAACTATGAAACATTACTATTGCAATTTCTCCTGGGTTGGGCCTTTTTTTGAGTTAGATTGACTGGACTAAAAGCAGAGATTGGGGATGGGGTATCACTGACCTGTGTGCTCGGTGCATGATCAATGTCGTGGCTCTGAGAAGGAACTGTGTCCCCACTAACTGAAAGGGCCCCCAACAGCATCCTGACTACCCACAACATGAACATCACCCCCCTGAACAGGACTATCATAACCCAACACTGGAATCCCCCTACCTCCACTGAGGAGCATCGCTCTACCCCTCCCAATGCTACTGTTTAGTGGCGTACTGAAACATCCTGGTCTGTAGATCATGTTGAATTACAATTCAATAAAACAGTACTATACAGACTAATCAGATAAAAGACCAGTAAAGAAAAATGTCACCAAAACAGCAATAAAACTAAAATAAATCACAGATCACATGTGTGATCACATTCATTAATTCAACAAATCACTTGTGCATAACATCACCGAATGAACTGAGTGAAACCATACGCCGCCCACCAGACAGCACGCAGGAGCGGTCCAGCAGAGTGGTCCAGCAGAGTGGTCCCGGGTCAAGGTGAAGAGTTGACTTCAGGTCCATAGGTCACGGCACCAATGTAGTAAGTGCACTTAGCAGATGGGTAGCCCCACCATGTGTCAAAATTGCACAGCCTTACATCAAATGGTTAGAGAGTTTTCATACTAATAATGTGAATAATAGTACAATAATAATAAGTGCTCCAGATCATTATGAAGACACATTCATACCATAGGCCCCAGAGTAAAGAAGACTCTTATGCAGGGCGCCAGAGTAAAGAAGACTCTCATGCAGGGCGCCAGAGTAAAGAAGACTCTTATGCATTAGGCCCCAGAGTAAAGAAGACTCTTATGCATTAGGCCCCAGAGTAAAGAAGACTCTTATGCATTAGGCCCCAGAGTAAAGAAGACTCTTATGCATTAGGCCCCAGAGTAAAGAAGACTCATGCATTAGGCCCCAGAGTAAAGAAGACTCTTATGCAGGGCGCCAGAGTAAAGAAGACTCTTAAGGCCTTTGCACACCAATGCGTGCGTTTACGCCTGCGTATTTTTTATCCGTCATCCGGAAAAAAACGTTACGCACAGAGACCTTGCACACCGGTCCGTTGCGTAGTCCGTTGCGTTTTTTTACGTTGCGAACTTTCAGGGTCTGTTGACACTCCTACTCTCCTCTCCTCTCCTAACCCTTTCGCAATACGCAACATGGAGTCTTCAAGCAGTGAGGATGATTTTGGGCTCCTCTCACTTCTTGAAAATAGGAAAAGGAAAAGGAAATATTGGATCCACCCCATCCTCAGAACTCGTCGGCAGCAAGGGGAGTTTCAACTGCTAATAAAAGATCTGAGGAATGAATCTTTTATTTCGAACATGATTTAAAAATAAAAAAATAAAAACGAAAAACTAATAATGACCACTAGTCTAATCTTTCGTAATCAATACATACCATTCCCGATTCCAGTCTGCTCTCCAATACTCTGCCATATTCTGTCTTTATATTCTGAATCTTTGTAATCACGGCTCTTTTTTTCATAAAGAGCTTTGTGCTCTGACACAAGTAGTATTAGCTTCTCGGAGGCCATCACTTTCTCTTATTTTATCACTTTACTTTACCTCAGAGATGTGTGTCTCTCACTATTCAGAGATGTGTGTCTCTCACTATTTACCTCAGAGATGTCTCACTGTTTACCTCAGTGTACATTCGTACGGTGGCCAGAGTTAAATAAAAAACTACTCTCAAAACGCTTTTGACGGACGCGAAAACGCAGAAAATCGAACCTGTTGCGTTTTTTTTTTGACGGACGAATAATTACTGATTGGTGTGCAAGCGTGGTTGACACAACATGAGTTCTAATTTATTTTTTTAACGGACGTAAAAAACGCGTTGGTGTGCAAGGGCCTTTATGCAGGGCGCCAGAGTAAAGAAGACTCTTATGCATTAGGCGCCAGAGTAAAGAAGACTCTTATGCAGGGCGCCAGAGTAAAGAAGACTCTTATGCATTAGGCCCCAGAGTAAAGAAGACTCTTATGCAGGGCGCCAGAGTAAAGAAGACTCTTATGCATTAGGCCCCAGAGTAAAGAAGACTCTTATGCAGGGCGCCAGAGTAAAGAAGACTCTTATGCAGGGCGCCAGAGTAAAGAAGACTCTATTTAATATCACTCACCATTTGTAGCAGCCTTTCTCTGCTGTCAGAGTAAAGTTGACGTGGACACGGTTTGAGCTGGGCAACAGTAACTTGGGAAAATTCAACTTCGTCGACTGACTCAAAGCAATACATGTTATACTAAAAATAAAGAGTTGACACAACACTTTATAGTTTAACATTGTAAATATTGCCATTTATCTTTACAATATGTTTGAGTTCCCTCATTAAAATTTAAACGGCAGAATAATTGTGTTCCTTTGATACTGTCAATCAACACACGCTATCCGACTGTTTAATCTGATTTCACCACATCCGGCAGATTGGCACTTCGGAACACTTGGTAGTTGTTCCTCTGGCACTCCCAGCACAGATCTGTCCGGGGTTTGGTGCTGGTTATTTGAGGGAGCAATTGCTTCCACAGATTTCGGAAGCCTTGCGTACTAACAACACGTTGCTCTGCAAAAGAAGATTTTATGAGATTGGATTGCTCAGTCAATGCTACGTGTTGATTCATGTTCAATGCAATGGCAAAATGTGATGATGTAACAATCATGCTATTATCACATGAATGCCATTCCCATGTGCTTAATTTAACCTTTTAGACCTAATTATATATTCATATTTTCATATGTTCATATTCCGGAATATGGCATTCCGATACAAGAACATTTGTGGTGTTTTCATATTACATCACAGAGCCAAAATGATATGACTATTTTAAAGAGAAGAGCTAGGGCTTTTAAATGGTATCAATATTTATTTTATTATTTGAGAATAACTATCCTTTATCCAACAGATTTCACACAGCAATCTTTACAAAAATCTTCTCCGGCTGCCATACTCCATCAGAAAACTGCATTTTAAACCATTTTACTTACAAGCTTGAAGGAAAGTTAGAGGGTATGAGGCATGCACAATTCTGTTGGCAATTCAGAATAGAAGACAGGTTAGAAATATCTTATATTGTTCAAGAGTAATGACCATTCTAGTGATTAGTGACATGGAGGAAAAAGAAAATCGGAATTGGGTTTTATAGGTTTTTAGTCAAGAATAAAAGTATTTTGTAATGTTTTGGCTGTAAAAATGTCAGATAATGTCCTGTGAGTAAATGCCTTTTCTCCTTTTGTCAGGATTACTTCAGCTTTCAATATCTGACATTACTGAAATGTTTTGAGGGAAGAAAAACACAAAAACGGAATTGATTTTAGAGGGTTTTTAGTTAAATTAAATTGACTATATACAAATAATTAAGAACAGACTATATACAAATAATTAAGAACAGACTATATACAAATGATTTAGAACAGACTATATACAAATAATTAAGAACAGACTATATACAAATGATTTAGAACAGACTAGTATACAAATAATTAAGAACAGACTATATACACAAGCTATGCCTCACAAGCAAGATCCAGGTGTTAGTCAACAAATGCCTGCGGTACATCCTCAAGCTGTGGTGGCCCATCAGAATCACAAATGAAGAGCTGTGGAGAATAACAAACCAGGACAGCATAGCTACCACCATCAAAAGGAGAAAGTGGAGCTGGATAGGGCACACCCTTAGGAAGGACTCCAACAACATCACTAGACAGGCCTTGGACTACAACCCGCAAGGGAAGAGGAAAGCTGGAAGGCCGAAAAACACCTGGAGACGTTCCACACTCCAAGACCTGAAGAACATCGGGGTGAGCTGGCAAGAAACAAAGGCCCAGGCCTAAAAGAGAGTGAGATGGAGAGCTCTGGTGGACGCCCTATGCCCCTCAACGGGGTGAAGAGGACTAACTAACTAACTATATACAGACAGGCCTACTGTACTCAGTCGTGGTACAGAGTGAAACAGTTCCTGTCGAGTTGAAGGCAGAGGCCCACACCACACTCTCTACATCTCCAAGGAGTGTTTCTTTTGCACAGAGTGCACCTCTTTCTCCCCAGGGTGGCTCTCACGGTCTTGCCCTTCCCCTGACCGTCGCTCACAGGGACAGGGAAATGGCCCTGGCTGGGGATCCTCTTCGTCCTGCCATGCAGTGGCACTCCCAGCTGGGCAGTCAGCTGCTCCTGGAAGTCCTGGTGTGTCATGTGTCCCTGAAACAAAATCAGAATCAGATTTACTCTTGCCGGGGTTTTTCACACATACATGTAATTTGCTTTGGAATGTTGGTGCATAACAATAAGTAGACAAGCATACAAAAGGTGCAAGGACAAGACAGGACAGTGCAAAATACAGAAGAGTACAATTACATACCTCCTGCTTGCTTTTACATAGCTCCTTGTGGACTATGTAGCTGTTTGTCATACTAATGTCCACAAAGTGCTGGAACACAGTAATAGGCCACCGCCTGGTTTTGCGGTGGACAGAGTTTGTCCCCAGCATCTGGTCAGATGTATCAACACCCCCCATGTACTTATTATACTCCCCGACAGCTGTGGGCCTGGGGATGGGGACCCTCTCATTTTGTCCATCAGCTAGATAGATAGGAGAGAAAAGGAGGGTGCACATTGTCACAATGGTAATTCAATGTGTTTTGCTCCTGTCATTTATTCATCAACTGACAAAAGGTTACATTACAGCATTATGTCAATACCTGTCTTCTGCCAGCGCAGTACCGTCTCGCCAGTGTAGACTGGATGGACATTGGTGCACATGGACACCTCTCTCGTGTCCATCCACTTTACAAAGAGCAGGTTACCATCCCTGATCCACCGGATGGTTCCTCGTGGTGAACTTTGAGGTGTTTCAAACAAAAAGTGCATTACAAATAAAATCAAATGTATTATTACTATTATTATTCTGTCTAGATAGTATTATTACTGTTATTACCTTTTACACACAGCATTCTCCTGAGAGGATGGAGTGCCAACTCTACCCTGCCGGTAGGTTCCACATGCCCCAAATCCCTGCTGGCCGAGGTGTCTGAAGAGGGCTGGGCTGGTGTAGTAGTTATCACAATATATGTGATAACCAGAGCCCAGGAAGTTCTTGTTCACCAGGTCAGCCACAACATCAAACGACAGACCCTTCCCAGTGGCAAACTTGGACTTGCCGGTGTAGAGCCTGTAGTCGATGGTATAGCCATTTACATCGGCAAGAACAAAAAACTTCAGCCCCCACTTGGTGGGCTTTGCCCTCATGTACTGTTTTATGGACAACCGGGCCTTGGTGGCGACCATCCTCTCATCGACAGAGATGTGTTGCCTGGGATGGTAAATGGCCATGCAGCGGTTCCTGATCATGCCATACAGTGGCCTGACCCGGTGGAGGAGGTCATATTCTTCAGTGCCCCTTTTCTGTCATTCTCCACATCTTCAGTTGGATCGCTCATGTGGAGATTGGCAGAAATTGCCATGAAGCGTTCTCTGGGCATCATGGTGGCTGGAAACGGCACATGAAAGATGGTTTCTTTCCTCCAAAAATCTCACCTTGGGCAGGTGCAGCACCGCCATGTAAAGCATGATGCCCAGGTACTGCTTCATGTCTGCAGGGGTCAACTCTCTCCACGCAAATGTTTTACCATTCTCTTTATTTTTTGCTGCTTTGCTGTTTGTGTTGTTACACAGCACTCTCATTATCTCCTCATCAAAAAACTGTAAAAATATTTCGCCTGGGGATGGATTCCCAGTGTTGAGGGGGGGCTGAACTCCGGGGCTCCTTTTGGGAGCAAACCGTGGTGGTTTGGGGGCAATGTCAGGGTCTGCCTCCGTTTTCCAACCGGTTGCTCTGATTGGTGACCGGCTTCTGAAGCTGTCACCGCCGGCACGTGCCCGATGTTACGGCTGCGGTGTGCACTCTCTCCCCTCTCAATACTTCCATTCCTCCCCTCAGAAGGCATGCTAAAAGTAATGTAGATAATATAACATAAGATTATAGCTTGAGTCTCATTCATCCCGAAGGAAAATATTATGCGAGTTACCCAAAAAGTTAGGCTACAAATGTGTTAGGCTACAACAAACAAAGAAAAAAAAACTCCCGCTGACGAAATCACGTCCCCGTGTTCACTGTCGTCCTCTGACTCCTCGATAAATCGAGATGGAGGTTTTGACACCCTCAATGATTTCCGAGACATTTTTAATAATAATAATAATACTTTTTTAAAGTTAAAAGATCGAAAAAAGCAAACCAAACTCCTCCAAACTCATCCACAGAACGCTCCGCCTTACACTGTGAGTAAACTGACTCTGAGAATGTCGTCACGTCACATTTTACCGTAATACCCTATATGTTGGTTGAAGTGCAACATCTCAGCTTTCAGGGACAATTGGAATTTTTTCGATAGCACAAACCGTTTAGAAATTACGGTAATTACAATGTTGGGTGCGGATTTGTGCCGGCGGCGTTACATTTCGGCGCAGAAGGGTTAAGATAATCTATTCTATAGTCTCAATGAATGTGCCTTTTTTTTTAAACAAACCCCCCCATTGTATTGGCAATAGCAACTTCAGGCTCATGAATCTGAATTTGTTAATTGCACATTAGCATGGCTATCACAGTGTATACACAGGGCCTGGCTGTTAACACAGCCATCAGTCAAGTCATTTTAAAAAGTTGTTTTAGCATATTTAACACAATGTAACATATTTTACATTATGGTACATTTCTGTAATCTTGGATTGTAGTCCCACACACACATTTTACATACCAGATGTTTGCAGAGCATCATTGTAGAGACGCCAGACGGAGGTTTTGGTGACATTGGACGGCAGCAGTTTAGCACTGTAGTCCCTGTGTCCAGGGTGTCTGCCAGGTAGAATAATGGTGTGATCTTCAGCGTAGTTGTTGATGAATTTCACGACTGCATCGATGTCATCTTTTGTGTGAAAGCTTTTGTTTTTTCGACATGTCTTTCTCTCGCGTGGCAGAGCACCGTGCTCCTGGTACCTTTGGGAAATGGTATGGAGAGTTCGGCTGCTTATCCTGAGCAGAAAAAACAACAGAACGTATAAATAATAGACTAATAGCTATAGATAATGTCTGCTAGCTAGCATGGCTAACGCCACGATACATACTAGGTCATTTTAACTACTAACAGTAACAGAACGTATAAATAACAGCACAGTAGAAATAGCTGATGTCTGCTAGCTAGCATGGCTAACGCCACGATACATACCAGGTCATTTTAACTACTAACAGTAACAGAACGTATAAATAACAGCACAGTAGAAATAGCTGATGTCTGCTAGCTAGCATGGCTAACGCCACGATACATACTAGGTCATTTTAACTACTAACAGTAACAGAACGTATAAATAACAGCACAGTAGAAATAGCTGATGTCTGCTAGCTAGCATGGCTAACGCCACGATACATACTAGGTCATTTTAACTACTAACAGTAACAGAACGTATACATTTTAAAGAGCTTACCCCAATACGAAGCAGTAGGTGTCACGGCAGACGTTCGTCCCCTGAATGGAGTATGATACCCTGGATAACTTGCGTTTTTTAGGCAGTTTTTTGAGACCTTGAGTCATAACAGAACGATTCATAGACGTCAAGAGAGCACTCATAACCAGCAAGTCTTTGTTCTCTGCATCCAAAGATGCTGTATTCAACCGCGTCTCGTAGATCAGTTCAGAAGACAGTCTTTTGCTGCAAGAGATTCTCGGTCGAGCATTGTCTGTGCGTCTACGCTGGCATTTGCACTCAAATCGTTTGATTTTGTCCAATTCAGAGTCTTGCTCGGTAAACTAATTTTCAACATTCTCGTCAGACCAATCTTCGGCGAGATCAGCTATCTCAGATCGTGGTTGAAGCGAGTCTTCTTCTTCGCTATCGGAATCCGAGGAGGACAGAGGATCTGAATTGCCTCCGTGCATGTAGTCAGCAATGAACGAGGTCATCAATTCTCCATTGTCGATCCTTGTACCGGCAGCAGAAATTCTGTTGATCTCATCGGCGAGCATTTGCGATTCCATCTCTCAGTCAACGTTGCAACAACGTAAGCACAATACAGTAAACACACAAAATGTGGCTTTTTATCCCTCCCCCTCGCCCAGCTATTGGCTACGTTGATTGAGCTCACAGCCATTCACACCGATTGTTGTTGTTAGCTGGGCTTACGTTCCCGCCCCCAAGTTCTCAGAAGCATTCAGGCGAAAAATAAGCTTATTTTGTTGATTAAGTACACGTATTTAACTATCGTAAAACTGCTCGAAAAAATAACGAGTGGGTAGTTCAAAACCTTAACTTGTGTCTGGTGACAAAAAAACGAAATCAGATTTTTTCGAATAAAAATCGTTGAACGCAAAATTGAAGCCTTTGCAGTTTGCGCCCACTTCGCAGTTCGATGACGTCTCGTCACAAATGGTAGCGTGATGTGCAATGACATACAATGGTGACTGGATGTATATGTGCAGTGGTATATTTAAGCAATAGCTCACGACAGGCCGTGGTATATGCTTATTATATCACAGCTAAGGGGGGTTGTTCGGCCCGACGCGAAGCGAGCATGTAACAGCCCAGGCTCAAGGCACTGTACACAAAATAAGGGGAGACCACACAGCTTTAAATCAGAACAAAAGTATTTATTTAATTAACTAACTTAAAGTACTTAAAGTAACCATAGATATGTTAGTCAGTATCATCAGTAGTGAATGCAGTGTATGGATGAGTGGAAGGTGTAGTGTAGATGTTGTAAGGTGTGTTAAAGTAAAAGTAAATCTAAAGAGAGTCAATTGTTCCTCAACTGCTTCACATATCCACACAGAAATCCAAAAAACGAAATAAAAACAGATCAAAACAAACGTTAAGGCTTCAAACAGAATTATATACAATCACAAAGAATTGATAATATAGCCCTTAAGGGAGAAGAACATTGAATGCAGACGGAGTCTTGTGTTAACGCTTAATCCTCCACCACTCAATCAAATTCATTTTTTCGGAAAGAACAATTTCATCATATTGGTCAACTTCTCCTCTCTCTCCTGACTTGCCCTGCTCTCCATACACATCCGGAATTCCCGGTCCTTTCTCTCTCCCTCTTCTCTCCTGACAGCTGCACTTCTTTTGTCAACATGGAGCCTTTTACAGTATAAAACTCCAGCAGATCAGTATAACAAACTAAATAATAACTTGGCTTCACATACCTATGTCACTAGACGAGTAACAGAAGGAAGGTTTTCACTCCCTAAAGCTAATACACATTTTCTTAGACGCACAGTGGGATACAGAGCCATGAACATGGAACCTACTACCAACAGAAATTATAAACGTGACAAGTAAACGTATGTTCAAAAAGCAGATAAGGAAACACCTGGGTACAGGTACATTCAGAATGTACCCAGAACACTGGTAAACTTCCAACACCCAGTTCATATATCATTTCTTTTTACACAATCAGCCTAGAAAGAGAGAGAGGTCTGTATTTTGAAGGATCATTTCAGAAGTGTGATGAATATAAAATGTTAATTTATCCATGCTCTATGTATTTATTTATGAAAGTTGTGTTTTGTTTCGTATTCTGTTGAATGGGGACATTGTGATAAATAACATGACCCAATCTCTATCTAATATTATTCCCACACTGTGCAGCTCTATTATTGTGAGTCATGAGGTTGAAATGTTCCCTTATGAAATAATGCATCAATGACATCACTGGCACCATTTTATACAAATGTGAGTGACAGCGGCTGGTGAAAGGTGGACCAAGTCGGCACGGTCATCTTTCCTTTTTTTAAATTTTTTTTTTTATTAAAGTGTAGATTGTAAGCTCTCAAATGATGTCATACACTGAAAGCAGTTGAAAATAGTTGAAGAAGATAGTTTATTTAAATGTTGGGGCACCTCAATTCAACTCGCCCTGAACCAAAACAAACAAACACATTAGATTCAGACTGTGCTCCATCTCGCTAGCTAGCTAACAACAACAGCTGCTCTGCATGTTCAGCACATCACAACATGCTGACAGAACATGAACATGGTAAAAACACATAACTACACATAACTAGTTGATCACACAGTCCCTAAACATGAACAAGACATGTATCACCATGACAACACTCACCCGAGTACAAAGCTCAGAACGTGTTAGAGCAGACGAGTGTTGTGAATCACGTCATGAAACCAAGCTTAGTTCGCTGACAAAAAGTATTTAAGGATCCTAAAACTGTTTATTGTTATATTGAGGGGGCTCTAAAACATTTAAACTTTCAGAATAATAAAAAAATAAAAACACACATTAAAAATAAAAATAAATTAAAAATCTGCATTGTTGTCAATGTCAATCCGTACACACAGGCTAGAGGCCAATCTAACAAATGTGGGGGGAGGAATAGTGTTGGAGTACGTCCAGGCGTATCAGAACGGCTTCTCTCCTGTGTGTGTTCTCTGGTGTTTCTTTAGGTGTCCTGCCTGACTGAAACCCTTCCCACACTGGGAGCAGCAGAATGGCGACAGGTGGTGCATGCTATGCACTGACACACATACAACAGTTGGTGTAAATTCGACATGCTTTATAATAAGAACTAGCTTTTGCATGTAACTGTATAGAACAATAGTAAGTATGAATGTACCATGAAGTATGATGAATACATTAAAACGTCACACTATGAGATCATTTTTAAGGAAACCTATAAAGGCATGTGTCTCAGCTCAGACAAGTAGGATTTGGAACCATTCGGCGTTCTCTCTGCAGGAGAAGATGTTCCTTGTATCAATAAAGAAATTGTTCAATTAACATTGGACCATGATGAAGTGTTTCTTCACCCTTCATAATTAGGATGATAATAATAGACTTCCCTATCCTCCTCTTGCTGTATTTGTACAGCAGTCTGTTGTATCTAACCCTAACGCTGTATGTCAATCTGTTGTATCTAACCCTAACGCTGTATGTCAATCTGTTGTATCTAACCCTAACACTGTAAAGCACTTTGAATTGCCCATTGCCCAGCTCATGCAAAACGCCTCTGCTGGGGTCCTAACAAAAACACAAGTTTGAACACATTACACCAATCCTGAGATCTCTACATTGCTACCTGTCTCTCAGAGAATTTAATTCAAAGTACTCCTTACTTATCTAATTGCATACAAATCACCAAACGGTCTTGGACCAAAATACATATCAGATCTCCTCCCACCCTATATTCCAGCAAGGTCCCATGGCCTGTTCAACATTTACACAGCTGCACTTCTTTTGTCAACATGGAGCCTTTTACAGTATAAAACTCCAGCAGATCAGTATAACAAACTAAATAATAACTTGGCTTCACATACCTATGTCACTAGACGAGTAACAGAAGGAAGGTTTTCACTCCCTAAAGCTAATACACATTTTCTTAGACGCACAGTGGGATACAGAGCCATGAAGTCATGGAACCTACTACCAACAGAAATTATAAACGTGACAAGTAAACGTATGTTCAAAAAGCAGATAAGGAAACACCTGGGTACAGGTACATTCAGAATGTACCCAGAACACTGGTAAACTTCCAACACCCAGTTCATATATCATTTCTTTTTACACAATCAGCCTAGAAAGAGAGAGAGGTCTGTATTTTGAAGGATCATCTCAGAAGTGTGATGAATATAAAATGTTAATTTCTCCATGCTCTATGTATTTATTTATGAAAGTTGTGTTTTGTTTCGTATTCTGTTGAATGGGGACATTGTGATAAATAACATGACCCAATCTCTATCTAATATTATTCCCACACTGTGCAGCTCTATTATTGTGAGTCATGAGGTTGAAATGTTCCCTTATGAAATTATGCATCAATGACTCATCACTGGCCCCATTTTATACAAATGTGAGTGACAGCGGCTGGTGAAAGGTGGACCAAGTCGGCACGGTCATCTTTCCTTTTTTTTTTTATTAAAGTGTAGATTGTAAGCTCTCAAATGATGTCATACACTGAAAGCAGTTGAAAATAGTTGAAGAAGATAGTTTATTTAAATGTTGGGGCACCTCAATTCAACTCGCCCTGAACCAAAACAAACAAACACATTAGATTCAGACTGTGCTCCATCTCGCTAGCTAGCTAACAACAACAGCTGCTCTGCATGTTCAGCACATCACAACATGCTGACAGAACATGAACATGGTAAAAACACATAACTACACATAACTAGTTGATCACACAGTCCCTAAACATGAACAAGACATGTATCACCATGACAACACTCACCCGAGTACAAAGCTCAGAACGTGTTAGAGCAGACGAGTGTTGTGAATCACGTCATGAAACCAAGCTTAGTTCGCTGACAAAAAGTATTTAAGGATCCTAAAACGGTTTATTGTTATATTGAGGGGGCTCTAAAACATTTAAACTTTCAGAATAATAAAAAAATAAAAACACACATAAAAAAAAAAAAATCTGCATTGTTGTCAATGTCAATCCGTACACACAGGCTAGAGGCCAATCTAACAAATGTGGGGGGAGGAATAGTGTTGGAGTACGTCCAGGCAGGGGCGCCGCTAGAGATTCTGGGCCCCATGACAGAATTTCATTTTGGGCCCCCTCCACCTAAACCACCCATCAACCTAGACAACCCGGCGGGCCTTGCATGGTAGCTTGCCACCATTGGTAGGTGAATGGGTGAATGAGATGCCATTGTAAAGTGCTTTGGAATAAGGCGCTATAGAAGTCAATCCATTTAGAACTCTTTCCTATCTGAATCCTATCTATATTTCAGGATATTTTTGACTCAGAGCCTGAATGTCAACAGTTTCCAAGTCAACTCATACATACAGGTACATGCTTTGAGGATATACAAGCTCAAGGTCACTAATCTGTTGAATCACCTAAACCACCCATCAACCTAGACAACCCAGTTGAAGTTGATGAACTATTGATGCACTGCAAGAAATCCAATGATGGCCATCTTTTGTAAATTTAATGGAAAATTACAGTTAATACAGGAACAATTTAGCCCCAAAAAAATCTCAACATTCTTTCACTTTTTTAAAGATTTGAACAAAACAAGGACAAAAATGTAAATTAAATAAAGATATGAACCAAATTATAAATAAATCACACACATAAATAAAAATCTCAACATTCTTTAACTTAATTACCTTAAGATTTGATCAAAACAAGGACACAAATAAAAAATAAATATAGATATGAACCAAATTATAAATAAATCACACAAATAAATAAATGAAGAATTACAAGTCAAATCAAAGCTAAGCGCCGGGCCTTCTTGGTAGCAAAATCTTTAATAAGATCCTTAAAATCTAGCGATAAAGCCAACTTGCTTTCTATTGACAATATTGCAAGATTGTTCAACCTCTCTTGAGACATTGTTGATCTCAGATAGCTCTTGATCAGTTTCAGTTTGCTGAATACCCTTTCTCCACCGGCAACGGTAACTGGGAGAGTGCAGAAAATCCTCAGAGCAATGCAAACCTCTCCAAAAATGCTCTGGAGTTCCATTTTATAGATTGCATTCAGGAGTGCAAGAGAGCTACAGCCAGAGGGGAAAGTGGCTGAAAGGATTGCATTGAGATGCCTGATTTCGCTCTCAAACTGATCTGTGAGGTCTTTTTTGTACTTCTCCCTCAGTGGCTGACACACAGAAGCCATAACACTGTCACTCAACTGCCCAACTTTAAGTATGGCAGCAAATTCTTCAACAATATTTGCTGTGGTTCTGAACCGAGTGTCCAAGTCACTTATTATCTGGTCCATGGCAGAAAAAAACACAGTGTTTGTTTATTTGTTTATTTAAAAGGATCCCCATTAGCTTATGCCGTAGCAGTTTGCTAATCTTCCTGGGGTCCACATATAATCAACAGACAAACAACTTATACATTAATACAACATATAATACATTAAAGGGACAATGCGTGACCCTCCGCGACATCCACACACTATCCCCCCGATACAGTAGTAAATACAACAAAATAAACTAAAATAAATAAAAATTTACAAAAAGGGCAAATATTATTAATCCATTAAAATATAAAGACCTATAAAGACATGATCCTAACGCAGTCATCTCTTCTATGAAAAAAGGAATCAACCAAAATAAACAAAGTGAAATAAAACAGCTCCTGTCATCAGCCACTTAATAGGTGCCTCTTCAGTCTCTTTTTGAATAACCTTTTACTTTTTTCTTGGCGGATATCGAGAGGTAATCCATTCCAAATTGTACTAGCTCTATAAAGCACTGTTCTTTTCAAAAAATGTGTTCTTGGGTGGGCTTTCATAATGTCACCATTGCCGGCCTTCCTGGTATTATGGCTATGAACAGTATTACAAAATACTATGTGATCTTGCAGGAACTCAGGTTTGTGTGTTCGCAGTGTATTGCTAAGAAATGTCACTGTGCCTGAGGCTAGCCTTTTCTCCACATTAAGCCACGATAGGCTAGACTGCATTTTATGAATGCTAGTTCTAGAAGAGCAACCCAGAACGAGCCTAGCAGCCCTGTTCTGAGCTACTTGTAATCTAGATAGTTCTGTTTTTGAGGCCGAGGCCCACACCACTGAGCAGTAATCCAGGTGAGTTAAAACTAGTGATCTACAGACTTGTTCCAGGATATGAGATGGTACATATGGTGCACATTGTCTTGTGATGTGAATGCCAACACCCATTTTCTGAATGATTCTGTTTATATGCTCTGACCATGACAGGTTGTTATCAATGACCAAACCAAGTAACTTTACTTTCTTCACTTGTTCGATGGGTTCCTTGGCTATATATAGATTCAATTTAGGCATAGAAGCCAGTTTGTGCCTAGACCCAAAAACAATACTCTGAGTTTTGGATATATTCAAAACAAGCTTGTTCAATGTAATCCATTCATGCACCATTTCTAATTCTTTTGAAAGAACTTGATTGAGTTCGTTATACGTATTTGCTGCATAATAAATTGTAGAGTCATCGGCATACATCACAATACAAGAACTTTTTATAGCATAAGGCAAATCATTAGTGAAAATAGAGAAGAGGAGTGGTCCAAGACAACTTCCTTGAGGCACACCACAAGCTAATTTGCTACTATTCGATAAGCTGCCATTATAGTACACTCTCTGTGTTCTTGCAAAGAGATAGCTTTTAATTAGGGTAATGGCAGGAGGTGTGAACCTGTAACACGTGAGCTTTCTAATTAACAGCTCATGATCAATGACGTCAAAAGCAGCACTGAAGTCTAGCAACACTGCAGCCACTACCTTTGAGTTATCAATTTCTCCTAACCAGTCATCGGTCATCTGTGTGAGCGCAGTTGAGGTAGAATGGCCTTGCCTGTACGCATGTTGGTATTTGGTGGTTAGTCCATTTGACGTGAAATAGTCCTGAATCTGAACATAAATAATCCTTTCCATGACTTTGCTGAGTACAGGAAGAATACTTATAGGACGACTGTTAGGTCCACTGAAAGTTGTTCTACTATCCTTTGGCAGTGGTATAATTTTACCCTCTTTCCACAATCCAGGACACATTCCACTTAATAAACATCTATTTAATATATGACCTATAGGCCCAGAAATGTGATTAGCGGCTATCTTCAATATCTTACTGTCTAGGTTGTCAGTACCCGCCGAACCATAAGCAGGGAGGGACTCCAGCAACTTCCTAACCTCCTCAGTGTCAACACATTGAAATTCAAATGAACAGTTCTTACCCCTCATTATTTCGTTGCTTATTAGTTTACAAGTGTTGGAATTGGTGCAGCACATGTTCTGTCTCAATTAGTCAGTTTTACTTACAAAAAAAATATTAAAGTAATTAGCAATACCTAGTGGTTTTGTTAGGAACATCCCATTGGCTTCAACAAATGAAGCACACCCATTTTTCCTTCTTCCCATGATTTCATTCAGAGTGTTCCAAAGTTGTTTACCATCATGTCTAACATCACTTGTTCTTTGCTTATAATATTCCTTCTTTTTGGTTTTGTTCAATTTAGTTACCAGATTTCTCAATCTACAATAATTTAGTCTGTCATCTAGTAAACAAGATTTTACTGACACCCTTTTAGCTTCATCCCTTTGTTTCATTAAACATTTCATACCCTCATCAATCCAAGGGGCAGTTCTGGATTTCACTGTGAACTTTTTCATGGGGGCATGTCTATTAACTAGTTCCATAAAAACATTCATGAAAACATTTAAAGAAATCTCTGGGTCATCAGCAGTGTAGACATCATTCCAATCTAAATTTCCAACATCATGTATGAAATTGTCTTCAATAAAACTTTTGTATGTCCTTTTGAATACAATTTTAGGGCTTGCTTTTGGAATCTTTGATTTTCTTGCAGTAGCAACCATATTATGATCACTGAATCCTACTGGCAAAGAAACTGGCTTTGAACAGTGCTCAGAGACATTGGTGTAAATATGATCAATGCATGTTGAAGAAGTATATCCTGCATAATTGGTAAAGATTATTGTTGGCATAGAGACTATTTGTGACAAATTACAAGCACTAATTAGTGATGACAACTTATTCTTCAAGGAGCAGTTACTAGCTAGCCAGTCAACATTCATGTCTCCAAGCAAGTAAATTTCACTCTTTGTATCAGCAACTCTGTCAATCATATCACATACATCATTCAAATACTGAGAGTGTGCTCCAGGGGGCCTGTAGCAGCAGCCCACCAATATTGGTTTCAAGTGGGGTAGATGTACTTGAACCCACAGTGCTTCTACATTATTACACATAAATTCCACACACAATTTTGAAGGAAGATGACTTTGTATGTAAATAGCCACTCCCCCTCCATATTTGTCTCTGTCCCTCCTGAACAGAGAGTAACCCTCTAATGATACCGCCGAGTCTTGAATGGAAGAGTCAAGGTGAGTCTCAGACAATGCCAGTATGTGAATGGTATTACCTTGCACTAGGCAGTTCAATTCATGAGTCTTGTTCTTGATACTACATATATTCACATGTGCAATCACCAAGCCTTTGTTTGGAAGATTTAAAGAGTTCAAGTCCATGATATTAAGCAGTAACCTAAGATGAATCTAACATCCTCACAGGCCCAGTAGGCCTGAGATGTTTGAGTTACGAACCTTCAAACTTGGCTGCGTTTTCGTCTTTGCCTCCCGCTCCTTTGCTTGAGTGTCGGGATGCAGGGTGGACGATGAGTTTATCATAGCGCAGGAATGCTATTTCTCCTCTCGCACGTGCAGCCTTCATCGCTGGTATGAGATCTTTGCGTTTTTGGCGAACAGCATCTGGATAGTCCTCGTTGATGTACACATCGGTCCCTTTTAGGTCTTTAGCTTTCTCCATTACTCTGGCTTTGTCCTTGAATCTAAAGAATCTTGCAACAATTGGTCTGCTGGCTCTCTGTTCAGTCGATTTTCCAGTCCGATGCACCCGTTCAAATTCCATGCCTCTGATTCAGCCCAGCTCTCATTTCCAGACTCTGGAATCCCGTCAATCACAATGTTCTTTCGTCGCGACTGACCCTCCAAGTAGTCTAACTTTGGCAGGAATGAGCGAATGTTCGTAGCAACAACTGAAACATCTAAGTCAATTTCAGTGAGCTTCGTGGCTGATGTCTCCGATTTGGCGCGGAGCTCATCCACATCCTTTTGGGTGTAGTGGAGGCTTTCCCTTAAACCGCTTATTTCCTTCACAAACTCGTCCAGTCTCTTATTGTTTGACTCGGTCACAATTGTCAAAAAGATCTTAAAGCTGCTCTCCTGTTGTTCCAACATCTCTCTATAAAAGAGTCTCTGCTGTTCCAACATTTCATGCACCTGGGTTAGGGTCACAAAGTCATTTCTAGCATCCTCCTCGTTTTTCTTGCCTCTCTTTGACATGTTTTTAGTCATGTTTACAGAAGAAGGCCATATCTTTTGCGTACACTTCGTCCCTGTTTGGTGTAAAAGGGGCCAAAGCAGTCCATCCCACAGTATGTAAAGGGTGGAGACGGCTCCACACGCTCTGGAGGGAGATCGGCCATTTTTTGCTCTTCTGTGTGTCCCCTGAGCTTTCTACAAGTCACACATTGGCGAAGGTGTGATGCCACGGCCCGACCCACTGCCTAGTTCCAAACTGGTCCCCTGCCAACTGTCTCTATCTGATAATAATAATAATAATAATAACTTTTTATTTGTATAGCGATTTTCCTGCAAACGTTGCAGCTCAAAGTGCTCCATTATTGCATTTAATAATTCATATATCAATATAATAATATATTATATGATATGTAATACCAAATATTGGTAACCACTGCAGCAAGAATTGCAGGTAGCCTCTCAAACGGCAAGGTTGAGCTATAACCATAGTGTTTACCTGTCCAACATTAACATGGCTAAATAAAGTTAAATAAATAAAATAAATACCCGTTTCACTTTGCTTTCCTGTAGTTCCTGAACGTGCCAATGTTCCGCAACGTGACACTGAAGGGCCTGACGGAGATGGTTGTTGTTGTTCAACATCTGAGGCCTACAGGTGTGTGGTGTGTGAGGTCTACAGGTGTGTGGTGTGTGAGGCCTACAGGTATGTGGTGTGTGAGGCCTACAGGTATGAGGTGTGTGAGCATCTCAACGTCAGGCAGCTGAAATGAAACTAAACTGTGTAGAGACGTAAAGTGGAGAGCAGACTCTCGCAAACTCCTGAGAAATCGTCCTCAAACAATCTATCACACATACAGTAGAAAGGACAGAGACATCTATCACACTCTCACAGAATCACAGACAGGTGAGTTGAGACTTACAATGACAAGTCAAGATAAGCTATTGTGTTCACACTCTCTCAGAGTTTTTTATTTACAGTTCAGTATGTACAACTTTTTGATTTGGTTGAAGGACTATTTTCTATGTGATACAAAATATTATAATGTTATCATTATTGATCGCTGTATAATCTCATAAGACAGTCCCTATCGAGATCTGATTGAGTCCTGAAAGATGAGCTCATGATCACCCTAAGCACATGCAGTCACTCTCCACCAAATCACACCTGCGCTAAGAGACAGGTATGCTGGGGGGTATCAGACGTTTGCTCCTCTGACTATACTAGGAGACTGTCTATCTGCATTTACAGGCCAGTAGGTCTACTTCAAAGAAGTTGCTATGTCATGTAATGTAGATCAAAGCAATTGTATCATAGGTAACAGTAGTATCAGTGGTAACAGTAGTATCATCGGTACTGTGGGTGCGGTTCACCGGTATACAATCCTTAGTATAGGTAGGAGGAAGGTCAATGTGGAGGGAGGAGCTGTAACCTCGCACACGAAGCCCTGATACTCTTTCACTTTTTATGACTGTGTCTCGTCCGGTCATAGTGGTTAACTTCAGTTTAACTGGACAGGAGTCTGCTTTTAGAGTGCTGCTCACTTCCTGGTCAATGAATGTGGTGTCACTTTGTGTGTCCAGCAGGGCGTAGACTAGTTTTTCTGTTCTTGTATTGTTCTTTGACGACACCCATACTGGCACAATCATTGACGTGTTAGTAGATTGTTCTTCTCCTGCAGTAGTGACTGACATTGAAGTTACAGCAGTTTCTGTCTCCTCTACATTGCTTTGAGAGGTATTTTCCCGAGGTGTAGCCCTCTCCCTTTTGACATATTTGTCATCATGAAGACAAGTGGGATGTTTACCTTTACAGGTGTTGCATGAATGTCGATGGCGGCAGTCCTTTGCACTATGACCAGGTTTGGTGCAGCCATAGCAAAGCTTGTTTTCTTTCACGTATTCCCGTCGCTCCTCCAGAGTCTTAGCCATGAACTTGGGACAGCCATGTAGCATATGCTGATTGTCTTGACAGAACGCACAAGGGGGCCTTGCATTTCCCTTGGCTGGCCTTTGCTTGTCACTAGTGGCTTCAGTTTGAGTGCTAAGAACACTGGCCTTGTTCCTCTTGGGGGTCCCTGTTATTTGGTGTTTCTGTGCTGGACTCTGAGGGACGGAGAGCATGGAATGAGATGATCGGATTGCAAGCTATCTCTGACTCCATCGACATGAAAGTAGCAAAGTTCTGGAAGCTAGGGAACTCTTGACTCTTGTTCAAGGCTTTTGTAGCCTTTCTGTTCCAACGAGAGGCTACCCAGTCTGGCAGCTTTTGGACTAGCTTCCTATTCCCTTCACAGTCATTCAGTATTTCGAGACTCTTCACGTGTGACATCGCATCTTGACAGGCGTTCAAGAAATCTGAAAGGTCTCTAAGTCCCACGGCGTCCTTTGGTTGGATTTTTGGCCAATCTGCGAGCCTGTCTCTAAAGGCTCTCTGTATGACGAAGGCCTGGCCATATCTGTGATCCAGTTTGTTCCATGCGTCCTTGTAAGCCTGGTCGTCATTTCTGTAGAATGTTCCTTCCAGAGTCTTACGAGCAGGGCCTCCTACATACTTTCTCAAATAAAAGAGTTTGTCAGCTGAGGAGATGGCTCTTGTGTCAATGAGAGACATAAATGAGGATTTCCATTCGAGGAACTGGATAGGATCGCCGTTAAATACAGATGGCTCTGGTACTGGTAGTCTATTAAGAGCCATAATAATTTGGAAGGCCTGGGCTATGGACGACACATTTACTTCAGTTGATGATGCTGGAACATTGGGGGGTTGTCTGCTAGTAGCTGGGGGAGCATGGTGCTCTTCCTTGGGAATGACGGAGGTAGGGGGGCTAGCTTCCTGTTTCTAATTTGTTAGTGCTTATACATTTAACTTTACCTGTTTTCTTTCTCCTCTTAGGCATGTGGTTGTATTGGACTGGAGGTCCTTTGTGGTTCTTCTGCAAAAGAGCATGCCACCTGAACATTAATTACAATTCATCATATTGACCAATATAGTAACACAACTTCAATAAACATTATGTTATGTTCATACCATCCGAATCTTGGACTGGATCAACCAGCCTCCTTTTCTCTTTTCCTTTGGAGGACACTTGAAGAGAAAAAACTGCTTTGTTTGAATGTAAAGTATTAAGTTATAAACCATTTATGAAATATAAGTGTTAAAGATATTGGGAACATTGGACAGTAGCAGTTACCACACAGAAAAAAAGATAATTTAAAAAAACGTTTAAACGTTTAATAAAAGTTTACCTGTCTTCTCTGTCCGTTTGGCCTCATCTAAGAGGCCTGGTTCTACGGGCCTTTGAGTTAAAAAATAAAATGTCTTCTTCTTCTATAATATAACAACATGTATGTTAGTATTATGTACAACTTAACCACATAAAGTCTGCAAAATGATTTGTTGTTTCAAATTAGATGGATAGGATAACGTTTTGTGAATTTAACTTATAATGGCCTAGTAGGTGGTGGTGGGGGGGGGGGGCATGGTCACTCATCTCTTTTTTTTTTTCTTTTTTTTATCGAGTTAGCAGTGTTTTCTTTATCAATTAATTTCTTAAGTTCCCGTACATTAAGTTGATGCAATAAAGCTGTTTCACAAAATCCACTACTTGGAATTCATAGGTTGCTGAGCTAAACTTTCTGTGCTACTTATTTTTTTTATATCAGCAACCAGGTATGGCAATTCATTCTACTCCAACACATATCAAGCATAACAGAAGAGATGCACCAGTCAGACTAACCAAGTAAAAGTTAGCAATGAACTCCCCTTGTACAATCTCAGATTAATCTTCCCACTGAAAACATCTAAATAACGGTGACCACATGAACAGCATCTGACCTGTAAAAGACCAACAAATGCACATTCAAACACTTCAAGCATTTTAACCCTTCAGCTCAACTGAACCGATTTTTTTCAACTCCAGCTGGGCAGATGGAGGCCCACACTCCAGTATTCCCAATGTAAAAGGTTCAGACAGACAAGGGAGATGTTTGACACAGAACAGCTAACTGAAAAAAACACACACCCTTGTACAACAGCAGCCAGGATGCAGCTGTGGGCTGGAAGTGGCATGCCCTCAGTCTGCAGCAGGGCATCACAGAAGAGGTGGCTATGCTGCTGTTTCTGCAGCTGCCCCCTGAGTGTGGGCTCATGGTCAGGCAGGTGAAACTGCCACATCTTTGGCGTTTCCCTCTCTTCTCCTGACTCCTCTCTTCTCCTCTTATTAGTGACAGTTTCCCCGTCGTGGCCTTCTCGTTTCCGTTTTGGGGGTTCCATGGTGACCAGCCCAGCTACCGTAGCCAGAGTATTGAGGCTGGATGATTTAGCTTTTTGGCAGGTGTTGGTGTCTTCATGATAATGCTTTTTTTCACGCTGTCTTGGCATATTCCCTTGACTCTCTGCTCTTTGGGAGGGTTTCACTCCTTTATCCCTCACGAGGGGAGCCACCTTATCCCTCTGTCTGAACACCTCAGACACCTTACTCTGCAGATCAGGCTTCAGGGTCTCTCTATCCCCTGACAGTTCCTGCTTTATCATCAAATCCTTCTTGCAGATGGGAAGGGGAAGAGGGTTGATGTTTTGGGGCCTCAGGGAGGGGGCTGCTGGATAGGATGTGTTCTGTGTGGGTGAAGTTGTGAGAGCCAATGAGGGTGGGGCAGGGACACAGCTGAGGAACGGAGTATCAGTGTGTTCATCAGATCTCACAGTCTGTGTCCCCGTGTCCACGTGTGTCTGCATGTCCATACAAGTCTCTCCGTCCCTCCTTCCCTCCATCACGGTCTGCACCCCGGTGTCTGGACTCCTCCTCTCCATCTCTCCATCCTCTGACTCATCCGTCTGCACTCCTGCCTCTCTACAACTCCTCCATCCTTCCTCATCCTTCTCCCCCTCCCTCCCCCGATCCTTCCATCCTTCCACCAACCTTATGCCCAGTCCGTAGGCTGCAGCCCTCACCTCCTCCTGCTCCTCCGTTCCCTCTCCCTCCAGTGTTCCAGAGTAGAGGAGTCTTACCAGCTTAAGCAGTGTCTGGGGCCCAACGGCCTGGAGATTGAGTGGGTGGATCTGGTTAGGAAGGTGTGAGGGGGAGGATAAAGCTCTTGACAGGTAGGGGCTGAAGGCAGCCAGGATGCAGCTGTGGGCTGGAAGTGACATGCCCTCAGTTTGCAGCAGGGCATCACAGAAGAGGTGGCTATGCTGCTGTTTCTGCAGCTGCCCCCTGAGTGTGGGCTCATGGTCAGGCAGGTGAAACTGCCACATCCTCACCTGTCACAGCAAACCGCTCGCTCGCCTCGCTCAAACACTCCCGACTCCACAAAAGCCCTTGTACAACAGCAGTGCAAACCGTCGGCTTGTTTAACTACCCACTTATAGGACTACCCTGGAGGACACACAAGACAATATCACAGTAGCCTTTAAAAGAAAATATTTCAATTGTATGTATATGTGGTAGGATCTTCACATCCAAGCCAGCTGGTGGATGATAAGTGGAGTGCTTGTTTTGATAAGCGGTCTTGGAAGTGGTTTCCCAGGGCAGAGAAAGTGTGGACAGTGGCAGGGACATCCAGCCTGGCCCAACAGCAAGCTGTTTGCAGACCAGGCTTTCATTACGCCAACAGACAGTCCCACTGACCTGGGTAACGGCTCCAGAGACCTGCAAATCTTTGCTAGCACGCCAGCACTACAGAGATGGGAATGAGAGCTTGTCCACTTGATTCATCTTGATATGGTTATCTAATATTTGGAAGACTTCCTGGATGTTGGGTACGTAACCTGACTGCAGCTTGGACCAGATTGGAACGTCATTCAGGGTGATTTCAAATGCACCAGTGGACAAGAAGTGGGTCTCCAGCATGTTATGTATGTGTGTGTGTGTGTGTGTGTGTGTTGTAACGGTTTTACTCGTTGACTTCGTTGTCCGGGGTGCCAGTCAGGGCGAGGCCTGACAATTTTAGTTAGTGTGGGGTTGGTTTAGTCAGTCTTTAGTCAAGTTACCGTTACAAGCGCTACATGCATCAAAACATGAACCCTTTTTTGTTATACACAGGTGAATAGGATATTGTAATATTATAGCATTGCACAACAGACGAAAATTAGTACACAAGGACATGTGTTGCAATTCAGGTGGTACTGTATTGTCACAATAGACAAAGAACTCTCAAAACATCAACTCAACAGTTCATCACAACCCCAAAAGTTCAGTTCAGCTCAATCACAGTCAATTGTATCTCACCCCACTCCCACACAACGAACGCAAGACTTACAGTTTTAACAGTCTGTCAGTCCGATAGCTTAGTGGTGTCGGGTTACCCCCGCTGCTTAAGATGAGCCTCTACTGCTCTCTCCCCAGCTCCGGTGTAAGCGTATGACATTCCACGGCCTTATATCCAACTGTATCCTTACGGTGTATCCTTACGGGGCATTGTATCAAAAAGTATCATCCAGCTCTTCGCGGTCCGAGTAGGCTAAAACATACCGAGACGCAGACAGCGAACGCGAACTGCGGCACAAACACGAACGGACGGAATAATCCACTTCCTGGTTTGTTTGAATCATTCCCCCAACAATATATGTATTCCTCTGATATACAGAATCTAACTGTTAAAACCCACAAGATGCATAAGGCTAGTTGATTGGAGTGGTTTAGAAATGTCAAGCAATTAAAACCATGATAACGAAAAAACAACCATGTTTCCAAACCAGTTAATTGGCCAAAACCTGCAACAAAAGCAACATTGTAATTCATGACATTGCCCTTTCTTCCGGTAACAACATCCATTGTGCAGAAGTAGTAAACGAGTTACTTTAAATGCTAAAAGTTGTAAAGAAGAAGTGACGCAATCGGAGACGGACGCGTGTTGATTTGTCATCACAAAAAACGGAGGATTATCTTGAACAATTTCAAAGTCATCTTAACTCATCTGAAAGCCTCTCAAGTGTTTTAACTGATATATGAGATGCTTACTTGTCTCTGCATTAGTTGACTTCCCCACATTCCCAGAGTACTGTTACTACATATTTACAACTTTGTGTTTGTGTCTCTCTGTTTACTCCTCAGGGACATCTGTACACATTTCTCTAACATATTAGCTCATCCACTTTACACATGTGGGAACCAGATCATTTGGGATACATAGCCTGCCATGTTACAATGGGGGGTTATCTGAAATGCAATTGACGCAATAGCAATCAAAACAATATCTCATCTTTAATGAGCAGACATGACATGACATAAAATGAGGAAATACACAAAATGGCTGACTTATAACAGCCATAGACAAGAGTGAAGAGAGTGTGAAGCTATGGGGGGACTGAAGCTGTTAGAGACCTCTTTAGTTTGATTGGGCAGTCATCATCATCAACCACCAACACCACTACTACTACTACTACACAACTCCAACAATAGTTTAATCAAGGCAATTTTTGCTCAGAAATGTAACATTAATGTTATTGCCATTACCCCTTTCAATCTCCAAGGTGATTCAGTTAGACACTAGAAACACATGTCTTAAACCACCGTCGGTTCTGGGAGAGTGTTTTTAGCGGATCAAGTGTGATGGTGATGTGTGGCGGGGTAGCACTGGACTGGCTACAGCAGTAAAAGGCCATCATCGGAGATCGATCTCCTGTCCGCTGCCCTACTGGCTGTTGCATATTTCCCTCCCCCTCCCCCTCTCTTATTTGACCTGTTAGCAGGGGAAGAGAGTGGTCCTGGGGCTTCATAAGCTCCATGATAATATCTGTTATTATATATTCACAAACCTGCACTTCTCAAAACAGTAGAAAGTAGAAAACAACTTGGTTTTAAAACCTAGAAACACACACACACACACAAAAAAAATAAGTATCTGCTCTCTTGGTTGGAGAGAACAAGTTCTGGCAGCGATCACTGAGATTCAAGGGAGGAAGGCAGCACTTGGAAAAGCGAGTGGGGGGGGGGGGGCGTCAGGGGATTGGTCTAGCTGGGTTCTGTCCTCTCAGTGTGACAGTTGGTTGTGACCGGCGAGGCACTCCTGTGGGTTTGCTGGTACGGCGGGGCTGGGGGTGTAGGGGGGCGGGGGTTCGCTGATGCTGCTGGCGTCTCCTCCGTCGGAGGGAGGGGGGGGAGGGCCGTGGTGGGAGGGGTGAGGGTCGTCGGCCTCGTTGCTCTGGGCACACTCGCTGTAAGGAGGCGGCTTCAGGTCGTCTGCTCCGGAGACAGCCTCGTAGGGGGGAGGCATGTCCAGGTGAGAGAAGGAGGCAGCCGCAGGGAGAGTGGGGGAGGGCTCCCCCACAGAGACCTCGTCCTGAACACCGTACCAACTGGGCCAGATGGACGTATTCTGCCTCTCACACATCTGGTGCAGGTAGGCCCTTCCTCCAACGATGACTATCTGGGCATTGCGAGGGTTGCTTAGGTACGCCGCCAGCTGTCTCTGTCTCGAGCGATACCAGCACACGTAGAAGAATATCTTTATGATGATGAATATGATGACCACTATGTACCAGTACAACTCCATTGTGAGATAGGCCTACGACTGGCTGCAGGGGTTCATAGTTTAAAAAACAGTTTTTTAAAGCGTTTTTTCATCGGTTATTCCCCCCCCCCCCAAACGAACCGGCGACTTTAGTTTCTAGCGTGAAAGACGAACTTCAAGACGCACACAGGCGCTAATCCTTCTGTAAGGACCTGGGGTGCCATTTTTATGTAACGGTTTTGCTCGTTGACTTCGTTGTCCGGGGTGCCAGTCTGGGCGAGGCCTGACAATTTTAGTTAGTGTGGGGTTGGTTTAGTCAGTCTTTAGTCAAGTTACCGTTACAAGCGCTACATGCATCAAAACATGAACCCTTGTTTGTTATACACAGGTGAATAGGATATTGTAATAATATAGCATTGCCCAACAGACGAAAATGAGTACACAAAGGAACATGTGTTGCAATTCAGGTGGTACTGTATTGTCACAATAAACAAAGAACTCTCAAAACATACTCTCAACAGTTCATCAAAGCCCTAAAAGTTCAATTCAGCTCAATCACAGTCAATTGTATCTCACCCCGCTCCCACACAACGAACGCAAGACTTACAGTTTTAACAGTCTGTCAGTCCGATAGCTTAGTGGTGTCGGGTTACCCCCGCTGTTTAAGAGGAGCCTCTACTGCTCTCTCCCCAGCTCCGGTGTAAGCGTATGACATTCCACGGCCTTATATCCAACTGTATCCTTACGGTGTATCCGTACGGGGCATTGTATCAAAAAGTATAATCCAGCTCTTCGCGGTCCGAGTAGGCTAAAACATACCGAGACGCAGACAGCGAACGCGAACTGCGGCACAAACACGACGGACGGAATAATCCCCTTCCTGGTTTGTTTGAATCATTCCGCTCTCAGCACTCGGTGAGAGACACCTTATCATTTCCCGTCGTCTGTCGAGAACGGGGATTGGCTGATTTACGACTGGATCCCGGCAGCGTGTGACGTGTGACAGCGTGTGAAAAAAACGTGGAAGTGACAGTCGGCGGCGGAGACATGGCAGAATCGCCACACTCCCTCCCCTTTAGAAAAAGCCGGACCATGGGGTAGGCGTACTCCAATCCACTTTGGATATGGTATTTCACTCAAAACCTTTGAAGTCTTCCTCCTCCCTCTCCTCAGCGAAGATGTCCAAAACCCGCTGACGGTCAGTCTTCACGTGGCTTAGAGCAGTGCTGGAGGGATGGTCTGGTAGCGGACAATCCTCGGATGGAAAACCTTTGAAGTCTTCCTCCTCACTCTCCTCAGCGAAGATGTCCAAAACCCGCTGACGGTCAGTCTTCACGTGGCTTAGAGCAGTGCTGGAGGGATGGTCTGGTAGCGGACAGTCCTCGGATGGAAAACCTTTGAAGTCTTCCTCCTCACTCTCCTCAGCGAAGATGTCCAAAACCCGCTGACGGTCAGTCTTCACGTGGCTTAGAGCAGTGCTGGAGGGATGGTCTGGTAGCGGACAGTCCTCGGATGGAAAACCTATGAAGGTCTCCTCATCACTGCCGTCCTCAAAAAGCTCAAGGACCCCACGACGCTCTTCCTCCTCCACTTCAGCAGCCGACGGGTAGCAAGGTTTAAGTCTGGCAACATTGACCACTCGATGGTCCTCTCCTGTCTCTTCCAGTACAACCTCATACGTGAGAGGGCCCACTTTCTGGATGACACGATAAGGTCCCTTCCAACGTGGTGCGATCTTGGCCGAGAAGGACCGTGCGGCTTTTGAATAGGGGTGAGAGCGCATCCACACCCTGTCTTTATCCACGTACGCCACCTCCCTCCGATGTTTGTCGTAGTGCTGTTTCTGCTTCTGTCGAGCCTGCTTCAGCTTGCCATCCACATAGTCATGCAATTCACGGAGCTGACTTTCCTTCTTGTAGGCTGGGGCATCCTTGGCAAGTCCTTGGCAGCAGCCTGACCTCCATGGGTCCTCGGATCGGTCTGCACAGATTAGCTTCGGCAGGTGTTACACCAGTTGATTCATGGACAGCTGAATTCAGTGCAAACCGAAACTCCGGCAGGTGTTTGTCCCAGCCTTTGTGGTTGTCCCCGACATATGAGGCTATCATAGTCTTCAGGTTTCTGTTGATCCTCTCCGTCAGATTGGTCTGGGGGTGGTACGCTGTCGTCCTCTTCTGTGCCACATTCCACTGTTTGCAAGTGGCTTCAAACACCGAAGAGACGAATTGCGACCCTTGGTCGGAGAGGATGTACTCAGGGACTCCCCAGCGGGTCAGGATTTCCTCTGTCAGGACCTTTGACACTGTTTCAGCAGTGGCCCGCCGCAGGGCAAAGAGCTCCACCCACCGGGAGTAATAGTCCACAAACACAAGGAGGTAGATGTTTCCCTTCGAACTCCTAGGGAATGGGCCCATCAGGTCGACTCCTAACATCTCCCAGGGCCGATGGACTACGGTCTGCTGGAGCTTCCCGGCAGGCTTCCGGCTCTCAGGCTTATACTGCTGGCACACTTGACAACGCTGGACATGCTGTTTGACATCCAAACTGAGGTTTGGCCAGTAAGCCAGAGCCTGTAGCCTCTTGTAGGTCTTAAACCTGCCCAGATGCCCAGCCAAGGGGTCTTCGTGGAAGGTCTGCAGCAGCTGTTGTCTCAGAGGGGGAGGAATGTACACCTGGTACAAGGTCTTGTGAGGTAGGTGGACCACTCTATAGACGTTGTCCTCCAAGATGGTGAATCTGGTGGTAGAGTTTACCTCAACCTCGCCTGTGTTCGTGATGTTCTCATACAGCCTCTGGATGACTGGGTCGGCTTGCTGGGCCTTCCAGATGGTTTCATCAGAAACATGTAGGTCCTTCCCAGTTTCCCAATGGGAGGAGACAGACAGCAGGATGGCACAGGTGGGTGTGGTCAGACAGGAGGGGTCTGCCGGGGCTCTGGATAGAGCGTCGGGGACTGTGTTATATTTCCCTTTCCTGTACTCCACTGTAAAGGTGAACTCCTGTAGTCGGAGAGCCCATCGGATGAGTCGGGTGCTGGGTTTTTGGGTTTTGAAGACCCACACCAGGGAGGAGTGGTCTGTTACCACAGTGAAAAACCTGCCTTCCAAGTAATGCCTCCACTTTTCCAGAGCCCAGACTACCGCCAGGCATTCCTGCTCTGTGGTTGAGTAGTTCCTCTCTGCATGATTCAAACTGCGGCTGGCGAAGGCCAGGACCTCTTCCGTTCCGAGTCCAGTGTGTTGTACCAACACTGCACCCAGCCCGATATCACTGGCATCCGTGTACACCATAAAGGGTAAGGTGAAGTCTGGATGCCCCAGGATGGGCGGAGTCATGAGGCAGTTCTTTAGGGCCTCGAATGACCTCTGGCACTCGGGTGTCCAGGAGAACTTGACCCCTTTTCTCTTCAGAGCATTCAGGGGCTCGGCCAGGGGGGAGAAGTTTGGTACAAATCGGTGATACGAGCCAGCCATTCCGAGAAATCTCTGAACCTCTTTGATATTCCTGGGAACGGGGAAATCCTGGACCGCCCTTGTTTTCTCTGCGTCCACTTCCACCCCAGCAGAGGAAACAACATGACCAAGAAACTTGAGGGAGGAGCAGAAGAAGTGGCTCTTTCCCATGTTCACTGTCAGGTTGGCACTCCTCAAGGAGTCCAGGACGGTTTGGATGTCACAGAAGTGCTGTTGCCAGGAAGGTGAGTATATAATTATGTCGTCCAGGTAGACTAAACAGATCTTTCCTCTGAGCTCTCTCAGGACTCTCTCCATTAACCGTTGGAAAGTGGCTGGGGCGTTCTTGAGACCAAAAGGCATAACCTTGAACTGGAAGAGTCCATGGGCGCAAGAAAAAGCTGTGAGGTCCTGGCTGTCTGGATCCATCTGGACTTGCCAGTACCCGCTGTTCAGATCAAGGGTGGTAAACACAGCAGCTCCAGCCAGAGACTCCAGTATCTCTTGAACGGTGGGTAAGGGGTAGGCATCTGTTTGTGTGACAGCATTTAGTTTCCGGTAGTCAACACAGAATCTCAGCCCTCCGGTCTTTTTAGGTATCATTACCACAGGTGCAGCCCAAGCAGAAGAGGAAGGCTCAATGATGTCTAGTAACAACATGTCATCGATAAGCAGCTTCATAGCCTTGAGCTTTGGTGGTGAAGCACGGTAGGGCTTCTGCTTGATGGGCACAAACTGAGTAAGAAAAAGCTTGTGTGTCAGGACATGAGTGCGGCCCAGTTTGGTAGTACACACATCAGCATGGTCCATCAGCAGTTCCCGTAGGTGTCTCTTCCCTTCATCCTGCAGTTGGGCATCCTTGAGGATTGGAGCCCACACATCATCACAGCAGGCGATTGGAAGAGAGAAAGTAACAGGAGCGATGGCAGAGAAGAATGCAATGCGTGATGTTGGTCCCCAGTCATTGGTTTGCAGCGATCCGTTCAGGAAAGGGTACTTCACTGCAGGTGCATGTTTAAACCAGTAGACTTGCTCACAGACATCAAGCTGCATTCCGCTGAAGAAAAGGAAGTCCAGGCCCAAAATGACTGGGAAGGCAAGGGTCTGGGAGGACAAGACAACCGATGGTAAAATCCAGGTCTGATTGTTCAGCGTGATTTCCATATCCTTCCATCCCAAGGGCTGCCTAGCCCCTCCATCTGCTAGATACAGCGGACCTTCAGTCCAGGGTTCCAACTCTTCCTCCTTGTTCTTTGCCTCTGTCCAGAGTATCTCATTTAACAGGGTGTAGGTGGACCCTGTATCTACGATGGCGTTGCCAGTCCATGGACCAATGGTGAGGGTTACCCTCAACTGATGTGGAAGCGGCATCGCAGAGACAGAATTTGGTCTGAACGGTTGACAGACAGGGTTAAGACTCTCGTGGACTGGAGAGGGCGTGAGCGCAGATGCTGTGGGGTGATACCCTTTTCCTTTAGAGCCTGGTCCAGCTGGTGGATAAGAGGACCTGTGGTTCTGGCTTTTGTTGGGCTTGGTTTGAGGGCAATCCATGGGATAGTGTGGACCCTTGCAGCGCCAACAGACCACCTGAGATGGTTTGGAGGGGTTTGCTGGTATGGATGGAGTGTGTGGAGAAGTGACAGGAGTTGGCTGTTTGGATGTTTTACTCCTCTGTTCATACTGCAGCTGCTTCTCCCTGTCCTTCTCCAGTTGTTGCCCAAGACGGACCAAAGCATCAACAGAGGAGACCTTGCTTCGCAGCTGGCTGGCAAGTCGAGGGTTGACGTTTTTCAGGATCAATTTAATGATCTCATCCTCCTCAATGCCTGGCTTCCAGCGTTTGCAGAGGGCCTGGTACATATAGGCATAGTCACGGATACTCTCTCCTTCTGCCTGAACACGGGTCCGCACTCTCTCTACCAGCTCATCCTGGTAGTCCTCAGATAGAAAAGCATCACGGAACCGTTGCTCGAACTCCGCCCATTTGTTGGTTTTCAGGCGAGCAATGTCCCACCAATCCCGCGCGGTGCCGTGCAACACGTTCCTCAGGGTCGCCAGCAACTCCTCATCGAGCAGAGGGTGGAGCGCCAAGTAATCCTGACATTTCTCCAGATAGCGGATGGGGTCTTGAGTGTCCTCAATCCTGCCGAAGGATGGAAACTGCAGCTTAATAGGACTCTTGTGCCCCTTCCCGGCATATCTGCCTCTTACGTCTCCATGGATGGAGGAGTCATTGGGGGAGGTGAACACTGGGCCTGGGACCCCTGGCTGTAGTGTTGACTGAAGGCGGTCTCGCTGACTAGATGTCACTGGCTGAGGACGGTCTGGTTGATAGGTTGGCATTGGCTGTACAGCAGTGGGAACCAGCAAGTTCGACTGGTCAACAGCTGATTCCGGTAAGGCAGAATGATAGCAGCTTTGCCTGATGGAGGTTAGCTCAGATGAGACAACGTCTAGCTGTTGTGAGCACTTGGAAACCTCAGCTCCGAGATCCTGCATGGTGGTCTTTAGGGGACTCAGGGAGGCCTCCAGATCCTCTACCACTTGTAACTGGTGCTGCTGTAATCTCCAGTTGAGAGTGGAATTAAACTGAGATCTGTTGAACTCCAGGTGCTTCTCCACAGCCACAATCATCTTCATCTGACCATCCTCCTGTATCTGTTGGAATTGTTGGATGAGGAGCTCCAATGTTTTATCCATGTTCTCATGCAGATGATGTTGTTCTCCAGAGAGCTTATTGATTCCATCCAGTATTGGCTGTTGTGGTTCATGTATGCCTCCAGGGGGCCCCGTCACAAAGCTCCCATACTCTGTTAAGTCCATGTCCACTAGAGTACGAGAGGTGGCCTTATCCGCAAGGTCATCCTCTTCCACTTCCACAGTGTGCGAATTAAATCACGGTGTGCGGGGGAGCCCAGGGATTAAAGCAAAAAATAAAAATAAAAAATCACCTGACGGAAAAAAAAATTCTGGCCAAATCGGGGCCGGTGGCTTTCCGTGCGCTAAGCGCGCGTGCGATTTTCCGTTCTACGTTCTAATGCTTTGACTTTTCTTTTGAAAAATGTGACTACATTTCTGCGTTGTAGAAAATCAATGACACATCGCTAGTCAACTAACACGGCTTGTGTTGTGAGCCTGCTAACAATGTAAAGTAGTGTTCTAGTTAACTAGGTAGCAGTCCAATCCATTTCGCTGCAGTATTTTGGCTTGACTAGCGAGTTTGTGTTGTGATTCTCAACAACGTTGAAACGTAGTTTCGCCCTTGTCCATAGTTTTGAATAATAAATGTGTGGACTGACGATGTAGCGCAGCCTAACGTATTCTAATAATTATTTAACATACTTTTATTCTGAATGATTCCTCCTCCCAGACAAGGTCACATTATTATTGGATTGGTTGTTTGCGTGCCGGGTGAAGTTAGCTAAACATTTAACCTGCTAGCTAGCAAGAGAAACATCATGTCACTCTCCAAAGGTCTAAAGAGGAAAGTTGACAGAAAACAGGGCATTTAAAGAGGAATGGACAGTGAACTATACGTTCATCCTACCTGGTTTCATCAATGCAAAGCCGTTGTGAGACTCACATCTTCCGTGCTCACAATGAATGTTCCCTTCCACCTATACATGCGAGTCGTCCTTTTCGTCAATGAATGCGATAAAGACGCACTAGAGGAATCGATTGGTGCATAAAAACCTTGAGAACTGCCTGATTAAAGTGACGTCCATAATAATAATAAATAATAATAATACATTAGACTTATAGCGCTTTTCTAGACACTCAAAGACGTCCATATCACCAGATAGCCAACAAATAGTGACCGATGGGAGATGCCAGTTTTCTCATTAAGTGAGATTTAATAGCCTAATATTATTTTTTATATTTTTAATGAATGGCTCATTGTAATTATTATCCCTAGTAATGTAGCGTGTTTGCTCTGTCATTAAATGTTTTTCAGGAGCATATAGGCTAAGCGGATTCAGCTTCTTCTTTTTTTGCGCCGATTTTGTTGTCAATGTTTTTCATAAAATTAAACTGCATTTGCTTTGTTACTGTTCACATGTGTGGTGCAGTCACATTCACATAGCCTATAAGTAAACATTAAGTTTGAATGATTTACTGAGCTGGCGTTACTTTTTTCAAACCACACACCGCATGTCGGCTATTTCAGCACCACGCATTGTCCACCTACTTCTCACTATGAGGGGTTCAGCGTCAGTGCACCCCGCTCTGTTACTGTCGCATAGTTGTAGCCAATAAAGGCCTATATGTAGGCTATATAGGCTATTATATATCATTTATATACCTAATACCAACATCAAAATAGATTGTATGCCTCTACAAATCATATTACACCAGGTAAATCCGTCACAACTTGGAATAAATCCATCGCAATTTGGAATATTTTAGAGCTCCCCCAAAATTTCACAAACCATGTTTCCAGGGGAGCTCATGTCACCACTAGGGGAGCTATAGCTCCCCGAGCTCCCCCTTATTTCGCACCCTGCACTTCCACTTCAGGCAAAGGTGCATTTTCCTCTGGGAATGGATCAAATAGATTGAACAGATCCTCTGGTTGAGCCATTCCACTCCCAGTCATGCCTTCACAGCGCTATATTATTACAATACTAAACAATTTGTCCTAAGCCAGGTTTGTGGTATGATGTCCCACCTGGGGTGCCATTTTTATGTAACGGTTTTGCTCGTTGACTTCGTTGTCCGGGGTGCCAGTCAGGGCGAGGCCTGACAATTTTAGTTAGTGTGGGGTTGGTTTAGAGACATGGCAGAATCGCCACACTGTGTGTGTGTGTGTGTGTGTGTGTGTGTGAGTAAGAGGGAGTGCTTTTGTGAGCCCGCATGTATGATGTGGCTCTTTGTGATACCCTAATATTTTTTGTGGCTCTTAGTCTCCGACTGGTTGGCCACCCCTGCTCTACACAGTAGTTGAAATGTGTCTCTCAAAACTGTAACAGCAAGAAGGCGAATACATTTCCTTGACATGTGAAGATGCGTGCAACTGGACAAGGACTGTCTTATATCTGACCACTGTGTCTAGGAAAGACCATTGGGTTACCCTTTATAGAGCTTTGTTCAGCCAGTATTTACTACAAATTTATGTGGTAACAATGTTGTAACAAGGGGTACTTTCTGGTCATTACCTCAATAAATTTGACGCAGTTGTGAGTGTCATTAATATAGAATATCATATAATATCAAGAGTAACTATGCTACACTATCTAAAGTCGTTGATGTACACTAATGTCTCCAGTCAGGTAGAAACAGCAGAGGTATGCCACCAAAGGATGTATGTTGTGGTTGTTTATATAATATTTTATTTTGCATATGTACAGATAACGTGACCAGTCGCAAAAATAGCATAAAACCGATTTTTGATGCTTTTCATGTGTCTCCATTTTTAGGATTATGGAGAAGATGAGAGCAGGTTTGGCAGCCAAATATCAACATGATCATGTCAGTGTGACAGAGCTGCACGCTTGTTGTAGGTTGTTAGGGTTGCGCCAGATGGTGATGGATTGAGAGGTCAGCCAATTAAATCTCCTCCTGCCATAGGCTTCAAGTCGAGTCCAATTCTGAGTTGTTTTGAAAACAGACAGCTAGAGAGAGAGAGAGAGAGAGAGAGAGAGAGAGAGAGAGAGAGAGAGAGAGAGAGAGAGAGAGAGAGAGAGAGAGAGAGAGAGAGAGAGAGAGAGAGAGAGAGAGAGAGAGAGAGAGAGAGAGAGAGAGAGAGAGAGAGAGAGAGAGAGAGAGAGAGAGAGAGAGAGAGAGAGAGAGAGAGAGAGAGAGAGAGAGAGAGAGAGAGAGAGAGAGAGAGAGAGAGAGAGAGAGAGAGAGAGAGAGAGAGAGAGAGAGAGAGCTGTGGGCAAGATTAGTGCCTGCTTTATACCGGGTGGTAAAATAACTTATACCGACTTTTGAGATTCAGCCATCAGTCTCAGACCCATCGGGAATAAGGCTGTGATTTCCTCCTGAGACATCTACTACCCCCCTGTACTGTCCCTCCTGAGACATCTACTACCCCCCTGTACTGTTTCTCCTGAGACATCTACTACCCCTCTGTACTGTCCCTCCTGAGACATCTACTACCCCCTGTACTGTCCCTCCAGAGACATCTACCCCCCTGTACTGTTTCTCCTGAGACATCTACTACCCCCCTGTACTGTCCCTCCTGAGACATCTACTACCCCCCTGTACTGTCCCTCCTGAGACATCTACTACCGCCCTGTACTGTCCCTCCTGAGACATCTACTACCCCCCTGTACTGTCCCTCCTGAGACATCTACTACCCCCCTGTACTGTCCCTCCTGAGACATCTACTACCCCCCTGTACTGTCCCTCCTGAGACATCTACTACCCCCCTGTACTGTTTCTCCTGAGACATCTACTACCCCCCTGTACTGTTTCTCCTGAGACATCTACTACCCCCCTGTACTGTCCCTCCTGAGACATCTACTACCCCCCCTGTACTGTCCCTCCTGAGACATCTACTACCCCCCTGTACTGTCCCTCCTGAGACATCTACTACCCCCCTGTACTGTTTCTCCTGTGACATCTACTACCGCCCTGTACTGTCCCTCCTGAGACATCTACTACCCCCCTGTACTGTTTCTCCTGTGACATCTACTACCCCCTTGTACTGTTTCTCCTGAGACATCTACTACCCCCCTGTACTGTTCCTCGTGAGACAACTACTACCCCCAACTGTTTCTCCTGAGACATCTACTACCCCCCTGTACTGTTTCTCCTGAGACATCTACTACCCCCCTGTACTGTTTCCCCCACGTCTAGCACGACGACTGCCAATGGCCCCAAGCCTGAGCAGAGATTACTTTCTCTCACTGGCTATGACTGGTGGATAGATGATTCACTTACTTAGTCAAATGTATTTGTTGTAAGTCGCTTTGGACAAAGGCGCCTGCTGAATGCCATAAATGTAAATGTAAATTATGTGTTTTTATCACCTCCCCACAGATGGTAAAAAGACTGCAGTCTGACATAACAAATGTGGTAGTGAGAGTTAAGAGGTGAGTCTGTCTGATACCGAACATGATTGCGTGTACTGTCGACTAAAAAACATTATCAATGGAGATTTCCATGATGTGATTTTGTCCAGGACTAAAGGCTGATTTAGAGTTCTGCGTCGAATTTACGTGCGTAGCTTACGTAGCCTCTTACGTAGGTCTCGCAATTTACACTTCTGCGTAGGCCGCGCTGCAATTACACCGTCACATCGCTAGGTGGCAGTGTGTTTTCTATGCCCCTGTGCTGTGCCTCTTCCGGTTAGCGTAGGTACTGATGTTTACCTCCTTCTGCTATCGCTATCATTCTGTCTGACAATGCCGACTAAAAAGCAGCATGCCCTAATGCAGTGGAAGCTTATATGTATTCAAGAACAGACGATCATACTAGAACAAATGATCCGCAATAGAAGAAGAAGACATCGGAGATGGGGTGTACGACCATTGAACCATACGAGACAGGTGGGGGGTGAATTTGCTGTGCTTATCCGGCCACTGAGAGACCTCGACACGGAGATGCACTTCAAATATTTTCGGATGTCGGCAGGTAGATTTGACGATTTGGTTCGTCGTCTGAAACCATTGATCGTGCACCAGTCGACACACACGATGCCTATAGACATTCATCAGAGACTGGCAATCACACTGCGATTTTTAGCTTCTGGTGGGACCCAACAGGCTGTAGCAGCTAGCTACAAAGTGGCGTCGAGCACAGTGTCCTCCATCGTTTCGGAGGTCTGTGAAGCTTTATGGAAGGCACTGCAGCCAGAGGTCCTTCCCTGCCCTTCTGTCACCCAGTGGGAAGCTATTGCAGGTGATTTTGGGCGACTGTGGAACTTTCCGAACTGTGTCGGCAGCGTAGAAGGAAAACACGTGAACATCAAGGCACCGCCGCACGCCGGCAGCGACTACTTCAACTACAAGGGTGCCCACTCCATTGTCCTGATGGCTACCTGCGACGCCAGATATCGGTTTACCATGGTGGATGTCGGGGGATACGGACAGGAAAGTGACGGAGGCATCTTCAGGGAGAGCAGATTCGGTTCTATGCTACTTGAACACAAACTGAACCTGCCCCCACCTGCCACTCTCCCTGGAACAGGTGTTAAAATCCCACATGTGATAGTCGGTGATGCTGCGTTCCCACTACACAACAACCTCATGCGCCCCTTCCCAGGTAGGTCACAGACATCGAATTCTATTTGTATTATTCATTGAATGAAGTAGTCTGTACAATGCCTGTAATGTGCTAGTGATGTCCTATTCATTCATACTCTGTATGTCTTTTGTTTTGCTAAATAGGTCATAACATGACAATGGAAAAGAGGATCTACAACTACCGTCACTCAAGAGCCAGACGGGTGATTGAGAATGCTTTTGGCATTTTGGTGGCACGGTGGAGAATCCTTGGACGAGCACTGGAATGTCTGCCAGACAAAGCTGTGAAGATCGTCAAAGCTTGTATAGCTCTTCACAACTTCCTGGCCTACACAGATGAGTCCAACGCACCTGTGAGCAGGTGAGAATTGTCCCGCCTATATTACAGCCATCCATGGTGGATGAAATAAGTAGATTACGGTCAATTGATAGAGTAATTTGCCATGTATTTGGTAATATATGGCAAAATAAACGTTGTTCAATTCTATTCCATCCAGATACATCCCTGCAGGCTTCACTGACTCCGACACAACAGGGGCACCTCAGGCAGGCGAGTGGCGCAGAGTGGTGGCAGGGGACTCAGATGTGTTTCAGCCCATCAATCCTCAGAGCCTTTCACGGGCCCGTTCCACCAGAGCAGCAACGGCCGTACGAGATGACCTGACATCCTTCTTTCAAACACCCCATGGCAGAGTGTCATGGCAGGACACCACAGTGTGTCGTGGTCAACTTGATCAGTGAAGTGTACTGTTAAAGTAATGTTTCACCGATTCGCGACACCATATCAGATTTGTCATCCTGCCCTGTCTTGCTTGTCTGGGATCAATAAAGTATTTTTTTGTATCTATCTTGGACTGAATCTGATACTTTATTATACTACAATACTGTGCCGTACCGGCTGGCAGCATTTAACAGTGCAATTGTTATACGTTTCACACAAACACTCTTAAATATTGCACACAAAGTATATATAACATCTCTAAACACCACACACTTGGATCAATGAAGGTGTCGGAGTCTTTATCTTGGACTGAATCTGATCATTTATTGAAGTGCAACAGCAATTATTAAGTGAAAAGTGTGAAAGTATTATACACCGCAAACAAAGAAAGTAATAAACACTGCACACAAACAAAGTGTTTACAAAAGTGTCAGTCTACAAACTGCCTGCTTCTTCAGCCAGCGCGTACAGCGTCTGATGTAGCAGGTGGGAAGCTTTTAGCCACAACTGCTCCGGCAGCATCCGCACACCGTCTCCAATTGCTTGCCCAAGCCGGCTACAGTGATCGTCCGAGACACTGGACATGTGGAGGTCTAATGTCTCCTTCTGTTGGTGTAGCACAGCCAGCTGCTCTTTCATCAGGCCATCTTCTCGGTCCCTCCTCTTCCTCTTCTGTGCAGCCCGGGATGTCGACGGGCGTGAAGGTGGGCTTGGTGAAGGTGGAGGTGGAGGTGGACTGTTGTCCGCCTCTGCTGAGCTGCTGCTCTGCTGGGCTGCTGGGCGAATCTCCAGCCTGTGACAGTGAAAGTTGAAAATAGCTTAGGTTAGTCTTTGTAACTATACATTCATTCACAACCGTCGACATAATCCGATTGTGCGAGGGCCACTGCCTGAACAGTCCCTTTCTACGACATACTACATACACATCGCATGTGTTTCCCATGGCTAGCTAGCAAGCCCGCCAAAACACCATTACAGAACTTGAGGTTTATGATACAAAGAACGTTCTATGTATGGTGTTTTGTTGTGTTGTGTTTCCTATGGCTAGCTAGCAAGCCCGCCAAAACACCATTACAGAACTTGAGGTTTATGATACAAAGAACGTTCTATGTATGGTGTTTTGTTGTGTTTCTCATGGCTAGCTAGCAAGCCCGCCAAAACACCATTACAGAACTTGAGGTTTATGATACAAAGAACATTCTATGTATGGTGTTGTGTTGTGTTGTGTTTCTCATGGCTAGCTAGCAAGTGTTGGGAATTTGTATTAAAATCACTAGAAGTGATAAATCATGTACTATGTGCTCATTTAAATAATATGTGAATGCGGTCAGTTGAGAACAATAGGAAGGTCACGCAAAGCCAAAAGAGAGGTTCTGTTTTTGAGCGACAAGAAGAAGACAAGCTCCTGACTAAAAGAACGTTTTATGATTCAAACTGCCTATAAATTACTTATTTTTACCTATGTGCTAACAACCATTGTATACCTGCTGTTATGATATTCTATTTTTCTGTACTGATTTTATACTTTCATAACTAATGATTAATGATAAGTCTATTTCTTCTATACTATACTTTAACTTGTAAATCGAATCCTAACTCATATTACTGTGCAACTTCAAATGTTTTCACAAGCTACTGATAAGAACTCAACTCACAGCTCTGCTCACAAAGTATGATATCACCATGGGAACGAGACGCTAGCAGGACACTCAGGCTGATAACATACATACACTCTCGCACCCACATACCAGAAGAATTGAAGGCCAACGCTAACGAGAAGACCTTCTGCAGCTGCAACGGATTTGTGCTGATACTTGGAAAACTACCAGATAGAGGGGGGGGCATCACCCAGCCCAAAATGTTTGATGAAATTGTATAAAGACTATGTACCAGGGCTAAACGGGAGTCTGGTCTGGTGGAACTCTTGCAGTTAACTTGTTGACGGCTAGCTGAGACGGGCCTGCAGAGGTGAAACTAGATGAGACCACTTTTCCATGGAAATGAACTAATTATTGCTTGCTGATGTGCTTGAATAAATATTATCTTAATGAACAGTTCAGTAGTGGTGCCTAATATTTGATTGGATCATATCATCTTAAGAAGTGATATCAAGGACGTCTCGTTGAGATTAAACGAACTCGCTTGTAAAGTGACGACTCAATTAAATCGATACTGGAGAAGTTGATCACCTTACACAAGCCCGCCAAAACACCATTACAGAACTTGAGGTTTATGATACAAAGAACGTTCTATGTATGGTGTTTTGTTGTGTTGTGTTTCTCATGGCTAGCTAGCAAGCCCGCCAAAACACCATTACAGAACTTGAGGTTTATGATACAAAGAACGTTCTATGTATGGTGTTGTGTTGTGTTTCTCATGGCTAGCTAGCAAGCCCGCCAAACACCATTACAGAACTTGAGGTTTATGATACAAAGAACGTTCTATGTATGGTGTTGTGTTGTGTTTCCCATGAGACTACCCAGCTAGCAATTTTTGGTTCTAAAAATGTTCAAAGAATGTTACCTAGAACGTTCTCATAATGTTTTCAGCGGGAAGTTTTCTTTAAGTTCTCAGAATGTTCTAGGATAACATTCTCTAAAAACATTTTTAAAATGTTGTGTGATAACCTTCTTAAAATGTTAAGTGACAACATTGCTAGAACATTATGCCCTAATGTTCTTGAAAACGTTTTCAGTGGGAAGTTCCCAGAATGTTCTAGGATAACGTTCTCTAAAAAAATTTTTTAAATGTGGTGATAACCTTCTTAAAATGTTAAGTGACAACATTGCTAGAACATTATGCCGTAATGTTCTTGAAAACGTTTTCAGTGGGAAGTTCCCAGAATGTTTTAGGATAATGTTCAGTAATAACCTTCTTAAAATGTGAGTTGACGATACTGCTAGAACATTACACCTTATGTTCTCAAAAAAAATTCAGCTTAAGTTTTTTGTTTGTTCCCAGAATGTTTTAGGATAACGTGTGTTACTTTTTGGAATAATGTTCTAAATGTAGAGTGGTGTTGGACCCATGTGCGGTGCGGTGCGACTCAGAGGAATTGAGGTCGAGACATGAATAAAATAAAGTTCTCTTTACTGAGATGAATACACTGAATATCCATAGGACCGTGATACAGAACCACAGAAAAATAAAGGAGAGCAAGCAAGGCTCTGCGTAGCGAGTCGATAACTAATAACAAAAACAAAACACTTGCGAGTAGCGAAAACAAAAGATGAGCAAACAAGGCTCCGTTTACTAAAAGCAAACTTCACTTAAACACAAACAAATCAAAACACACATAGTCAATAATACCTGGAAGTAGCGACGGTAAGGTAAAGTCCTCCAGGACCGAAATGACAGGGACAAGTATCATGCACAATATTCTTAAGGGAAAGACGAGGGTTCACAAGACGCTAACAAGTACGAACAACTGACAAGGGAACAGAGAAATGGGACACACCTAAATACACATACAAACACTCACAGGTGACAATAATCACGTAATTAGTCCAGGGCTGGAGTGATGCTGCTCTTCAACCAGCAGAAGCATCGGGGAGGCATCCTCGCTGACCCCCCTCGTAACAAACGTGCTCTAAAAACCTTCTTAAAATGTTTACTGAAAACCCTGTTAAAACATTATGCCCAAACATTCTTAAAATGTTTTTAGCTAAACGTATTAACACATGTAAAAGTTTGATAACATCAATATTCAAGTCTTTCAACATAATGTATCATTATTTATTAACATTAACAACAGAGGTGAGACAGGGAGAGGCAGCCACAGCTTCATTTGAGAACATATTTTTTTTTTTAAAGCTAAACATCATATACTGTACATACTGAAAACATGGAAGTCAGAACCTATCATCACTGCAACAGTACATATCCTCATGACAGACAGGCATTCCCAAAGTGTTGATTGCTTGATTTAGTCCTCAAACAGTGTGGGGCTTCTGCTCCCCTCAAGTGCTGCTGCTGCACCTGGACACATTCTTAAACATCATCCCTGGACACATCCTTACTCTGAACTCTGTCCTCAGTCACAGATGGTCCACCTGTATCACTGTCCTCAGTCATGGATGGTCCACCTGTATTATCCACCTGCATTATAACAAAAATAGTATTTAAAATCAGAATAGTTTCTGATTCATCAGAAGTCTTTTTGGTAGCCCTTTAAATTACAGGCCGTTAATTATGCAGTAATTACTGTAAATAACCAAGTAATATCCATGTAAAATAGACATGTAGAATGCTAGTAATTGTGCTAGCTAGATTGCTATAGCTTGCTAGCTAGCTAGCTAGCTCCCAAACCTGTCCCAAACTTTTGGGCTGGTAGATTTGCTTCACTCACCAGCCAAAAAACCAACAACAATGACGTTAATCTATTGAGTGGCTGGTAAAATCTGAACGTTCACCAATTTGTCGATTTGGACGGTGGATAAAAGTTAATTTTGCGCCCAGCTTCCTAGCAATTTCTGACAACACACACGCTCCACGTTATTCGCATTAACGGTTAGTTTGTGGTCAAGAAAGTAAATGTATCCATACAAAGTAACGTTAATCAATTAAAAACAGTTATTGTAACCTTACCGTTTAATCCACAGTGTCCCGTTCCCTTGTGCTGTCTTCAACTAAAACCGTCTACCTGTGCCCGACCACTGAACATCTCAGTCAGGCGTGAAATCTAATCAGATTCGTTTGATTGGTCTGAAATCTAATCAGATTCGTTTGATTGGTCTGCCACGTCCTCAGCCTCCTCGGTTATTGTTGCAAGTCTGAAACTTGAATTTTTAATAACATCCCAAAAACATTTTAAGAATGTTTGGGCATAATGTTTTAACAGGGTTTTCAGTAAAAATTTTAAGAAGGTTATAAGCAAACGTTTTTAGAATGGTTTTTAGAGCACGTTATCCTAAAACATTCTGGGAACAAACAAAAAACTTAAGCTGAAAATGTTTTGAGAACATAAGGTGTAATGTTCTAGCAATATTGTCAACTCACATTTTAAGAAGGTTATTACCAAACATTTGTAGAATGTTTTTTGAGAACATTATCCTAAAACATTCTGGGAACTTAAAGAAAAGTTCCCGCTGAAAACATTTTCAAGAACATTAGGGCATAATGTTCTAGCAATGTTGTCACTTAACATTTTAAGAAGGTTATCATACAACATTTAAAAAATGTTTTTAGAGAACATTATCCTAGAACATTCTGGGAACTAAAAGAAAACTTCCCGCTGAAAACGTTTTCAAGAACATTAGGGCATAATGTTCTAGCAATGTTGTCACGTAACATTTTAAGAAGGTTATCACACAACATTTAAAAAATGTTTTTAGAGAATATTATCCTAGAACATTCTGGGAACTTAAAGAAAACTTCCCGCTGAAAACGTTTTCAAGAACTTTAGGGCATAATGTTCTAGCAATGTTGTCACTTAACATTTTAAGAAGGTTATCACACAACATTTTAAAAATGTTTTTAGAGAACATTATCCTAGAACATTCTGGGAACTTAAAGAAAACTTCCAGCTGAAAACATTTTCAAGAACATTAGGGCATAATGTTCTAGCAATGTTGTCACTTAACATTTTAAGAAGGTTATCACACAACATTTAAAAAAAAAAAATTGGAGAACATTATCCTAGAACATTCTGGGAACTTAAAGAAAACTTCCCGCTGAAAACATTACGAGAACATTCTAGGTAACATTCTTTGAACATTTTTAGAACAAAAAATTGCTAGCTGGGAATGTTCTTCCTTTGTTATCGTGTAACATTGTGGGAACATTTTATAAAAGAACATTCTATAATCTGTTACCTAAACAATGTCCCCAAAACATCCTTGGAATGTTGCAGGTAAAACGTTCTTCCTTTGTTTACATATCACATTACAGGAACATTCTAGAAAAAACGTTTTGTGATCTGAGGCATCAATAACATCCTGAAAACATTATCGAATGTTGCTTTGAAAATGTCCTTCCTTTGTTATCATGTAACATTGTGGGAACATTTTATAAAAGAACATTCTATAATCTGTTACCTAAACAATGTCCCCAAAACATCCTTGGAATGTTGCAGGTAAAACGTTCTTCCTTTGTTTACATATCACATTACAAGAACATTCTAGAAAAAACGTTTTGTGATCTGAGGCATCAATAACATCCTGAAAACATTATCCGAATGTTGCTTTGAAAATGTCTATTCTTTGTTATCATGTAACATTGTGGGAACATTTTATAAAAGAACATTCTATAATCTGTTACCTAAACAATGTCCCCAAAACATCCTCAGAATGTTGCACCTAAAACGTTCTTACTTTGTTAACATTTAACGTTATAGGAACATTATTTGAAATGGTAAACATCCTTAAAATGCTCTTTGAACATTAGATGAAAACGTTTTCTTTAAAACATTAGCAGAACTTGTAGGGAATGTTAGCCAATGTTGTGGGAACATTCCCTCCTAGCTGGGAATCTGTTACCTAAACAATGTCCCCAAAACATCCTTGGAATGTTGCAGGTAAAACGTTCTTCCGTTGTTTACATATCACATTACAGGAACATTCTAGAAAAAACGTTTTGTGATCTGAGGCATCAATAACATCCTGAAAACATTATCCAAATGTTGCTTTGAAAATGTCCTTCCTTTGTTATCGTGTAACATTGTGGGAACATTTTATAAAAGAACATTCTATAATCTGTTACCTAAACAATGTCCCCAAAACATCCTCAGAATGTTACACCTAAAACGTTCTTACTTTGTTAACATTTAACGTTATAGGAACATTATTTGAAATGGTAAACATCCTTAAAATGCTCTTTGAACATTAGATGAAAACGTTTTCTTTAAAACATTAGCAGAACTTGTAGGGAATGTTAGCCAATGTTAGGGGAACATTCCCCGCTAGCTGGGTAGCTAGCCTACACGCAGGTGCAACAGGTGCAAACATACATACAGGGTACATACAGGATACAAAGAACGTTATATTTACCGTGTCGTCGCCAAAGTTTGACTCTGTCGCCCGGTGCTTTATGTGGGGAGCCAGCCAGGAAAGAAAAATAAAGAAAACTGGCATTTTCGGTCCACCGGCCGGATCGCCACTCTTCTTTGCCACTCTTCTTTTCAATTTTGCTCCCCAGTGTTTTTTTCATGCGGACATATTTGTCCCGCATGTTCTTCCACTTTTTGACGCACACCGCGGCGTCCAGACCCATGTTCTTGGAGATTTCTCTCCACGAATTGGCGGTCATCTGCATGTCTTTGTAGTGCGGCGAAGAGGGGTCGTACAGGTGTACATAACGACGGATCTCCTCAGCGAGCCTCTCTTCCACCTGATCCATCTTTCAAATATGCCGGTTTCGCTGCGAAACGGAATCATGTGACGCAACCAAGCGGACCAATCACAGAGCTTACGGTTGCGTACGCTCTGACGCGTGGTTAGATTTTTTGAGAGGAGCGCGTCAAGGCTACGCAAGGGCACGCGGGACTACGTAAGCCTACGCGTAGCCTACGGCGTCGACTTTACGCAGAAGTCTAAACCGGCCTTAAGCCTAGTCTGTTCCCGGGAAACTGCCCCTAAAGGTTTATTGTACTGCATTGTCCTGTCTGTAGTGTGGACTTTGACGGGGGAGAACAAATCTGTGGCTGAACTTGCTCCTCATCCCCGCCAGCTCGCAGTACATCGGGTGGGAGGGATTGGCCAGCATGGCCGCCAGTTTTTTCCCCATCCTCTGTTCTGCCACCACCTCTAGGCTGTCCAGCCCGGTCCCCACCACAGAGCTGGCCTTCTTCACCAGTTTGTTCAGCTTCGCAGCATCCCTGGCACAGATGTTTCCACCCCAGCAGGCCACGGCGAAGAACAGAACGCTGGCGACCACCGACTGGTAAAACATTCGCAGCAGCTTGTTGCAGACGCCGAAAGACCTCAGCCTTCTCAGGAAAAACAGTCTGCTCTGCCCTTTCCTGAGAAGAGCCTCGGTGTTGTCTGTCCAGTCCAGTTTGTTATTAATTTGTACTCCCAGGTACCTGTAGGAGTCCACCCTCTCGACTTCCACCCCCTTGATGGTGATGGGGGCTGGGGTCCTTCTCTTCCTCCTAAAATCCACCACCAACTCCTTTGTTTTGCTGGTGTTAAGCAAAAGGTAGTTGGTGTCGCACCACTGCACAAAGCTCTCCACCAGGGCCCTGTACTCCTCATCCCTGTCGTCTGTGATGTAACCGACGATAGAGGAGTCATCAGAAAACTTCTGCAGGTGGCACTGGTCGGAGCTAAACTGGAAGTCGGAGGTATAGAGGGTGAAGAGAAAGGGTGACAGAACAGTTCCCTGGGGGGCGCCGGTGTTGCACACCACCACCTCAGACTGACAGCCCTGTCATGTGTTTAGCCATGCTCGCCCCCCACCTCCCCTGTGATAATATTGATTTCATTATTTGTACAAAGAGATGAGTGACCAGAGGACAGCCAGGACATGGGGTCTGACAGCTTGCGGGACGCCGACCCACAGAGGCTGAGCAAGCAGACCCTCTACACTGGGCCTGTGTTGAAATTTCAATTTTGCATTTCCTGAGGGTACTTCAAGGTGTTCCAGGAGTACTCCCGGTCTATCAGCCAGTTGTACCCGGACATCCGCATTGAAGGGGATAACCCTCCCACAGCCATTAACAATTGTCTTGGGAATTTCTTTTCCTACTTCAAACTTCTTGCCATTGCCCTGGTCGTCAGTGGACAAAACCCCTTCCCAATGCTTGGGCTGGAGACTCTTCGAGCATGGACGTGGAGTCAAGAAAACAAGATATGCTCGTGCCTGATGACATTCTTCCTCAGTAACATGCTGGAGACCCACTTCTTGTCCACTGGTGCATTTGAAATCACCCTGAATGACGTTCCAATCTGGTCCAAGCTGCAGTCAGGTTACGTACCCAACATCCAGGAAGTCTTCCAAATATTAGATAACCATATCAAGATGAATCAAGTGGACAAGCTCTCATTCCCATCTCCGTAGTGCTGGCGTGCTAGCAAAGATTTGCAGGTCTCTGGAGCCGTTACCCAGGTCAGTGGGACTGTCTGTTGGCGTAATGAAGGCCTGGTCTGCAAACAGCTTGCTGTTGGGCCAGGCTGGATGTCCCTGCCACTGTCCACACTTTCTCTGCCCTAGGAAACCACTTCCAAGACCGCTTATCAAAACAAGCACTCCACTTATCATCCACCAGCTGGCTTGGATGTGAAGATCCTACCACATACATATCTTTTTTAAGAAAATTGAAATATTTTCTTTTAAAGGCTACTGTGATATTGTCTTGTGTGTCCTCCAGGGTAGTCCTATACGTGGGTAGTTAAACAAGCCGACGGTTTGCACTGCTGTTGTACAAGGGCTTTTGTAACGGGGTGTGTGTTTTTTTCAGTTAGCTGTTCTGTGTCAAACATCTCCCTTGTCTGTCTGAACCTTTTACATTGGGAATACTGGAGTGTGGGCCTCCATCTGCCCAGCTGGAGTTGAAAAAAATCAGTTCAGTTGAGCTGAAGGGTTAAAATGCTTGAAGTGTTTGAATGTGCATTAGTTGGTCTTTTACAGGTCAGATGCTGTTCATGTGGTCACCGTTATTTAGATGTTTTCAGTGGGAAGATGAATCTGAGATTGTACAAGGGGAGTTCATTGCTAACTTTTACTTGGTTAGTCTGACTGGTGCATCTCTTCTGTTATGCTTGATATGTGTTGGAGTAGAATTAATTGCCATACCTGGTTGCTGATATTAAAAAAATAAGTAGCACAGAAAGTTTAGCTCAGCAACCTATGAATTCCAAGTAGTGGATTTTGTGAAACAGCTTTATTGCATCAACTTAATGTACGGGAACTTAAGAAATTAATTGATAAAGAAAACACTGCTAACTCGATTTTAAAAAAAGAGAGATGAGTGACCATGCCCCCCCCACCTACTAGTGCAGGGGTGGCCAACCAGTCGGAGACTAAGAGCCACAAAAAAATATTGGGGTACCACAAAGAGCCACATCATACATGCGGGCTCACAAAAGCACTCCCTCTTACTCACACACACACACACAATAATACATTTCCAATAGGCTACTTTGCAGACAGATTTATTTATTTTTCTTTCTCACACACACGACTGAATATGCATGAATGAAATGAAAGCAGGTGGGAAAGCTGCTAAATATCATCTCTTCTCTGCCTCAGAGATCTGAAACGAGAGAGACGGAGGAAGCAGCTTCTGTTATTTCAACACTGAAATATTCACAATTCTGAAGATCAGAATGTAATTCTGTTTCAATGGCACTGTTTATGTCCGATATTCTGTGTTCAATGGTGTGGCGTGACAGTTGGATGTCTGAGGCCATCTTTTTCAGTGTTTCATTTTGAGAAAATATTTCCATCACATCAGTGATGCATTTCTTAATAAACTCTCCTTCATTGTATGGCTTTTTAGCACGTGCAATGTTCCAGGCCACTTGATAGGACGCAAGTGTCACTGTCTCTGATTCCACAAGCTGCGGTCGGGTGTATGGATGGTATGAGATGAACTGATAATAGGTGAGGAGATTTCTGAGACAAACATAGATTATGACTGCTCATGGCTAAGTCTAAATCAATCTCATCAAGAGATTTGCCTTTGTAGACGTCAATTCCAAGCTCGATTGCCATGAGCAACTTGCTCATTTTTGCAAGCTGGAGTGTGTTCTCTGTCAGCCTGTAATATTCCCTATGCACTCTAATGTCATGGCCCATGAATTTAGCCAGCTGCTCCAGTTCATTGTCTTTCAAGTTCATTATTTGGCTAAGTGTAGCCACATGTTTCCTCAGTTGGGTCGAGGTGAGTGTTTCAGGCCTCTTCGCCTCACTTGCAGTTGTGTATTTCCTCAAACAGTCTGAACCTCGAAGATGAGATTCTGAATTCTGTCTTGCAAAGACATATTTATTACTGTCTAAAATGTCATTGTCCTCATCCCTTTTATCAATGAGGAAATCAAGTGAATCTGTCATGTCCTTAGTAAGAAGCACAGGCACTTTCTGATCTCTCTTCCCTCTGATCACCAGCCTGGTAAACTCGTGACTCAAGCCCTGTTCCAGTTTTGACAAGCACTGCATGACATCTTCATTTGGTACTTCTTTAGCTCGGTTTCTGTAAGTATGCAGAAGTAGTTTTGCTACCTCACCTTGCCGTCTACGGTTGAAAATAATGATTTGTGAAAAGGCACTCACTGAGAGTCTTGTATGCTGCAGAATTAGGTCCTACCAACAGTTGCTATTTTGCCTTCTTTTCTTTGGACTTCAACACATTATGAAGCTTCTTTACATCTTCTGTGAGTGGGATCATTTCTTTTTTGTTCCATCTGCTCTCCTCTAAGTTTCTCCGTGCACGGCGGGACACATAGAGGTCCCATTCTGCTGTTTCATCTTCAGACTTTACATGTTGTGCAATAACAATGTCACATGCTGCCTTCAGGGAGTGTCCTAATTTCAAAGCAAGGGAGGGCGTGTCATACCTGAACTTAGATTTGAAGAAACCAGATGCTTTTTTTTCTGCTTCCACAGCCACAGAAAAGTTGGGTGGCACCAAAACATCTTGCAGGATCGTCACCTTGCGGTCAAGGGACTTGGCAGCAAGTACGAATCTGCCCAACTCCCTCATCTTTTGACTCACATAGCTGTCTTTGGATGGCTCGCTAGCATGTTTTTCAAGGAGTCTATCACCAAATTCACAGATGAGAGGATCATTTTTTACTTGAAGTGAGACCTTATCTATAATCATCCTGTTAAGAATTTTAGAGCACCTTTGTGATGCCTGTCCTCTACATGGAAGAAGTGCTGAGGCAGCAGTTTGCACTCTCCTTCTTTTCTTGGACTCAGATGACTCACTCTTTGCTTTACGACACACCTTCTCATGTCTCCATAGCTCAGCTTTTAAGAAGAACCCAAAACACAAGTTGCACGGTAAGTAATCTTCTGCATTTGCATTTTCTGATGGCTGTCTGCAAGTTACAAGCTCTCCTTTTCCCTTCTGCAGCACATTAATGTTATGAAAATAATCACCCTTCTTGCGAAGTTGCTCCAATATTTGGCTACGTTTCTTTGATTTGATTGGAAGACATACAACCTGGGCCACTTCTTTTTCAGTGCTATGTTTCCGTACTAGATGCCATGCAATTTTACTTTGTGGTGTTTTGCAGTACACACAAAAATGTTTCTTGTCCCACTTTCGTTTACCTCCCTTGATGCAGGTCTTCACCGTAAGTGACCTACCCTCATCTTGATCTTTGTTCTCATTCTCATCCTTAAGGTCAGAATCATATTTGGTGCCTCTGTCACTGCTGTCGCTGTCCTTGAGTTCTTCATCTGCATCCAAGTTCTTGGTGAGGGAAGTTGTGCCATTTGCTTGGAGATGATTGCTTGTTTTTAATGTTGCCTTTGCGTTACCCTCTACTTCTTCTTCAGAAGAATCTTCGGAATCTGATGATGGGATATAGTCACTTTCCAGATCAGCACTGGATTCTGTCAAGGACTCATCATCTTGGCCACATAACTCCTGAAAGACACAGTTCTAAGTCAAATTAAAAATAAATTTAAAAAATACAGTTGTGGTCAAAAGTTTACATACACTTGTAAAGAACATGTATGTCATGGCAGTCTTGAGTTTCCAATAATTTTTACAACTCTTATATTTCTGTGATAGAGTGATTGGAGCACATACTTCTTGTCGCAAAAAACATTCATAAAGTTTGGTTCTTATATTAATTTATTATGGATCTACTGAAAATGTGACCATATCTGCTGGGTAAAAAATATACATACAGCAACATGAATTATCCATTTTGGTGATCTAGAAAGTTGTGTCAATCAAATTAGCTTTGTGGCATGGCCTCTTAACCTCTTGTGAGTGATTATGAATGACTACAGTGGTGACTTCTCTGAGCCTGAGATTTAAATAAATTTCGTATATTTTGGTATCTGTTACTGCTAAAAATGAAGAAGAGTTCTTGAGCAAATTTAAGACTTGTTTATTCAAAAAAGCAGGTTACACAGCATGGCCCCTCAATGGAGCTGGTGGTCCGAATCGGTCACAGGATATTAAGTCAAAGATATGGATATGAAGAAAAAGAGAAAGAGCCCATCTCTGTACAGGATTTTATACCCCCCCCCCTGTCACTGTCGCTGAGCCAATCAAAACAGAGTCCACGTCATTTTAATTTGATCAGATACAAAGTTTGCCAGTGAGATCATAGTAGGTGAGGTCATTTTCTGTCCTGTAAATAGGATGTTATTATTTTATTATCTTCCTTTGCTGTGTATTATCTGCCATACCTGAAGGCAGATAATGTACTCTGCATTGGTTTAATGCAATTCACCCTATGGTCTAATACAATTCTAATGCAATTTATGTTATGGGCGTCTTGCTGGCTCGGGCCCTAATGCAATTATATCTGCCCATGATGATATTACAGCCTCTGCACATGCATGTCAAAAGGCCATTGTGTGTATTAGAGGGCCATTGCTATGGTTACAGAGCATGAAAATACACGACACAGCCCCCCTCGGAACACCCAGAGTGTGTTCCGAAACTAAACGACAGACAGAAAAACTACATCAACCCATCAACTACATCAACAACATCAACACATCAACCCATAACTACATCAACCCAAAACTACATCAACAACATCAACACATCACGGTAGAACCTCCACACAGACCAACCCAGGACCAGTACTATGAACCAAAGATAACACATACAAAAAATAGAAAACAACCAATAATAAAAAGAATCTTGTAAATAACAATCACAATTAAACCACACTCAGTTCATCATGCATAATACAAAAACTGAGATACAGAAATTTCCAACGACCGATGTTTCCCTCGTCCTCGAAGCGGCAGGGTCAGAGGTTGCTAGCACATGGCCCCAGTTGGAGAACAGCCTTTACCGCTGTCTCAGATTGATAACACTTTCATAGTCAGGAGCTTCCATTGTCGCGTAACCATTACATCACTTCACAACCGACATCAATCACATGATATAGAAAGAAACAAACAGGAACCGAAGCAAACAATCACAAAACATCACTTAATAAACAAATCATCAAAAGAGGAAACAAAATCAGAAAGCAAAACAGAATCCAGCTTTTGCTCATCAGCTATGTCGGCCATCATTAAAGCATTAACCGGAACATCAGAAATACACTTTCCAAAACATTTGATTAAAATACCAAGTAACATAATACAGATGATAATGACAACAAGAATAATAGCGACGGACCTGATCATATTACCAATACCTGAAAAAGCAGAATCAAAGAAATCCAATGTATTCCAACCGTGTTCTTTACGTAAATCCTCTATACCCTTCTTGTTAGATTCATGGAAATCATACAGAGCGTTACCAGAATCCGAAATATAACTGCAGCATTCACCGCCTATCAAAGCACAAGTACCACCCTGACTGGCCAAAATAATGTCCAAAGCCATTCTATTTTGGAGAGCTACATTCTTAGTTTCAGTCAATTCAGTAGCCAGGGCAGATACTACAGCATCCGAAGCATTAATGTGTTTTTCAAGAACGGATGATAGGGCACTTAATTCAGTCTGAGAGTTGTAGACACCATAACTTGGGAATATTAGGCCAAAAAACTTCTGAGCGGTAGATAACGCCCTACGACTACGATGGGTTGCTTGTTTGTGAAGTACAGACATCTCCTCCCGAGTAACTTTCCTAATCAAAGGTATCAGATGAGCTAAATAACAAAGACCCTCACTCAAAGCAGGAAGCTTAGAGAATGCATTATTATCACACACAAGAAACACACCCTCCGGGAGTTGAAGCTCCGTACCAGGATACAAGAAAATGACATCACCTATACAAGACGCGGCCCCTAGCTGACGAATCGCGCTGCCCTTGAGCCGAGATTGTATGTCAATACAGGTTGTAATATTTACGAGAGGCATGACCTTAAGCTGCGTGGTGCCTTTCTGCCGTCTGGTAGTATTGGTATCATGTAATTTCATTTGAGGCACCATAGCACAATCAACAACTTTACATTTCAATCCAGAAATAACAACTGAACCTCTCCACCGTGTAGAAGTCACACTCCCAGAACATGACAGATGAGGACTCAATGCAGTACCATTCAATTGAACGAACATAGCTTGGATAATATATATCTTCTTCGGACCTGTTGGTTGTGACAAATGTGTAAGCCTATCAATAATAACCTTCCCCACACCGCTAGGCCTATGGTGTTCGTTAACTGCTGCTGTCAGACGTTCCAACACACCAATATCCACACCTGCATAGGAAGAATTTAAAGGAACCAGAATCGTGCTGGGCTGACAAGAAGAGCTCTGGTTCTTGCCCTGTAAAACAAATTGGGCTAAACCCTGCCAATTATAATGAAACCATTCTGCTTTAGTTAACGGTATGGGGAAAAACATAGGAGCAGATGTACTTACAGGGACCTGTTGACAAATCCAGCAATCGGAATAATTCATTTTTGAAGCAAAATCTTTCATGATACTAGTGGCAGAATTAGGGTGGGACCGTGTCCCCAGGTGATTAGAATCATACAACAAATAATCGTCAGTAGCGACTACAATCGCCTTCGTAGAAGCCTTTACAGCAACATTTTTAACCTTTCCTGGTAACTCAACTTGAACATATTCATGCACAAATTTCTCACAGTCCAATGAATAGTAGTGTGGAAAGTCAGGAGTGTTCCTACAAACTTTGTCCTTGAAATTGTTGGATTTACTAGACACCTGTTCACCGATATTACGTCTAGCACACCAATACGAGTTCAACACCTTGTCAACATTAGTTAATGTCACACGAGTTTCTTGCGTGTTGCTTGAGTGTTGATTAAGTGTAACATATTTAGCATCCAGTAAATACCACTCGTCCGCTTCGGCGGTATAGATCAAACAATCATCAACAGTACAACGTGAATGTGGGCAAACAAAAGCTCTACCTGCTGTGATCATTCTTCTCTGACGTCCAGGCATAACAGTGTGTGAGTGAAGTGTAACATTGTCCAAAGAAGTCAATGGGGTAGGAACACTAAGGGGTATATTAGTCTCTGAAACGGCATGGCTTGAGTTTCCTCCTAATTGGCCTCGGTGTATCACGGGATCTGTCTGGTTGGGGTGTATCACTGACAGGTCTGTGTCTCTCAATGGTACCTTGGTCCGGGCAGCCGCCCGGGTTGCTGACATCTCCGTCTGGAGCATTGTCAGGGTCGGAAGGGGTGACAACAGGGGCAACACCAGGCTTGGTAGAACCCCCAAGAGGGGTGTCGCAGTCACTGGACCCTTCACGATCTCCATTGGCCCACTCATCTCTGGGCTGGACAGGGTCTGGGACGAGGCCCCCGGCATCATCTGCATCACGGCGCAGATACTCACCAACATCTTCGTCAGCCTGGATGTCCAAGCTGTGGACTTCCTCGTCCCCAGGGGTCTCCTCACCATCCTGCTGAGGCTCTCCCTCATCGTCCTCATTGGGTGCCTTGATGCAGTGATGAACGTGATACCAGGTGGGGGACCCCTTGATTTGGATGGCAGTCCCAGTGCACCGAACGACCTCGTATGGTCCTTCCCGTCGAGCCTCATGCCACTTCCGTCTGTAGACCTTCACGTATACTTTGTCACCCGGTTGCAACGCGTCCTTCCTCTCCTGTGCGTTCACCTCCTCTTCACGTTCCTGTTTGTGGAGCACATAAGAAGAGATACTCTTTTGCCGGTTAGTCATGTACTGTACATAGGCTTTCATGTCACTCTCCAAGAGAGCCAAACTTGGCCCTTTCCCACTGGTTCGTGCACAGGGAGCTGTCATTATTCTCCCCATAGCCAGTTCATGGGGAGTCAAGTGCAGCTCTCGAATCTCACTGGAACGACAGGCCATCAATGCAAGAGGGAGTCCTTCCACCCAATTAAGACCTGTATGCTGACAGACCTTAGAAAGACGGTTCTTAAGGACCCCGTTCATCCTCTCTACCATCCCCTGGCTTTGAGGTGAGTAAATACATCCAAATCTCTGCTTGATTCCCAACTTTTGTAGTATAAGCTTTACCGTCTTATCCACAAATTCCTTACCATTGTCTGACGCTATCCTATCTGGAATTCCAAACCTAGGTATGAATTCCCTGCATAGGAACTTTGCTACAGACTGAGCATCCTTTTTTCGAGTGGGGCATGCTTCTACCCATCTGCTGAACCTGTCCACTACAACTAACATGTACCTGTATCCTGCAACAGGACGAATCATGTCCACATAGTCAATCACCAAATGTTTCATTGGCCCGTTTGGGGTAGGGATATGCCCAGTTCCCACTGGTATTCCAGGTCTGATATTGTTTTTCAAACAGACCACACATTGACCAAGGATATGGTCTATTTGTTCCAATAAATATGGAGCCCAAAAACCATATTCCTTGGTGATCTTGCGTCTTACCTCCCCCCTGGCCACATGTGCTAATCCATGGGCTTCCTGTATCAGCATGCCTAATAAATCTGGGGGTGCCACAACCAGTCCCTCATGATTTCTCCATAGACCTGTGTCATCCTGACTAGCCCCCCTTGTTAACCATAGGTTTTTGTCTAGCGCATTTGCCCCACTCTGTAACATCAACAAATCCTCAAGCGTGACCATGCCCTGTAACTGTGCTTCATGTGTGACCAGCAGAACTTTACCTGCTTTGTCTGCTCCTGTAATGGCTTTGGCTGCATCATCTGCAGCCCTGTTACCTTGTGTGACATGTGATGAGTCAGATCTGTGTGCGGCACACTTCACTATGGCTAATTCCCTTGGTTTCATCATGGCTTGTAACAGCTTCATGATTTGAGCGTGGTGCTGAATAGGCGAACCATCAGTTTTCTTAAAACCCCGTCCCTTCCATACAGCTCCATGTAGATGACACACATTATGGGCGTAGGCAGAGTCGGTGTACACTGTCACTCTTCGTCCGGTTCCCAAGTTGCATGCTTCTGTGAGGGCAATCAACTCAGCCAACTGAGCTGAACAAGGCTGAGGAACAGCCTCGGCTTGTTCCACAATGAACCCTGAATTTTGGGATCGGACTATGGCATACCCAGCACGTAAACTTTCTCCTACCCGGTAACAAGATCCATCAGTCCAATACTCAACGTCAGCTTCCTTTAAAGGCAAAGCTAGTAGATCTGCTCTAAGCTTAGAGTACCTCATAGCTTCCTTCACACAATCGTGTGGTTCCCCATCTTCTGGGGTTGGCAAGGTCTCTGCTGGGTTAAGTGTGTTACATCTTAGTAATGTTACATCTTCCCTTTCCAACATCCTGTAATAATTCCTAATCCTAGGCATCGTCAAAGTATACTTGCCTTGATTCAAAAGATTCCTTAGACTGTGGTGGCAGAGAATGGTAATTGGGTACCCCATTGTCAAGGTTGTTGCTTTCTCGTACATAAGATATGCCCCGGCCATTGCTCTGTAGCATGGCGCGAAACCCATTTCTACCTCTGAATATGCGACAGAGTAATAGGCTATGGGCTGTGGACTAGGTCCAATGCCTGTTGGTTGCGTAAGAACAGCGCAGGCATACTTCCCTTTGGCTGAAGAAGAAACATACAATCCAAATTCTTTGGAATAATCTGGAAGCGCTAAAGCTGGCGCTTCTTGTAATTTGTGTTTAATTGTCTCAAACGCCAAATCAGCTTCCCTTGTCCAAGTAATGCAACATTGGAGTTTATCACTACCTGTTTCCTTAATCATCCCCCTCAATGGAGCGACCAGTCTAGTGTAATCCTCCACCCATGCTGAACTATACCCAGTAATGCCCAAAAACATCATCATTTCCCTAACCGTTCGTGGTTTTGGAGCCTTCTGAATAGCTTCCAAGTGTTCATTAGTGACACTGCGATGTCCCTGTGTAATAGATTGTCCTAAGTAAGTTACCTTTTCCTGGCAATACTGTAGCTTCTTTTTAGACACCTTGTGTCCCTTCTCCGCCAAAACCTTTAACAGTTTAACGGAATCCCTGTGACATGTTTCTTCATCTGGGGCACAAAGGAGTATGTCATCCATGTACTGAATGGCAGTACTACTTATCGTCTGCCCTAACCCGTCTAAGTCCTCCTTCAAGACCTGATTAAAAACATGAGGACTGTGTTTGTACCCTTGTGGCATTCTGGTATATTGATAATGTTGACCTTTGTAGGTAAACCCAAATAACCCTTGACTTTCTACACTAAGAGGTATAGAAAAGAAAGCCCCGCATAAATCAATCACTGTAAATACTTTGGCTGTAGATGGAATCTGAGTCAACAGCACATGAGGATCAGGAACTTCAGCTGGATAGCTGACAACTACCTCATTCACAGCCCGTAGGTCATGTACCAGACGATATGAACCATCAGGTTTCGTTACTGGCAGAAGAGGTGTGTTACTTAACGGATATTGAGTTATCTTCAAGACTCCTGCCTCTAACAATCCTTTGATCTGTGGCTCAATTCCATCAATTGCTTCCTGCTTCAATGGGTATTGGTTTTTCCAAGGGGGTTTTGCACCCGGTATGAGTTCAACTCTCAATGGACGAGCTGATTTCACAAATCCAATGTCTGTACTGTTCTTTGCCCACAGGTCTGCTGGCACATTCTGTATCATTTCTTCTCTGAGGTCTTTTTCAGGTTGTACAGGAAGGATTAGCTGGTTCATTAGCTTCACAGTCTGCGGATGTCCTATTCCTTGAGCAGAGATCATCAGTTTTGTGAACTGTCCATCAATGCTCCTCCAGATAGCAGGGTTTTCTTTTGTCGTTACAAATCTGGCTTTTTCTGAGTCTGCCATCATTGCCCCTAAATGCTTCTGTTTATAGTGTTCAGATATCATAAGTGTCACATGAGGGATGCTACCCTCAATCTTATGCTCCTGATCTAGATAAGTGTCACTGTTTATCTTCATAGCCACTCCCTGAGGGCCTAGGATTATACAACTTGTACTAAGCTGTACCTGTTTTGGCTGATGCTTCAGCCACTCATCTGGGTTTGCATCTGCAACTTCTCTAAAATACTGGAGTGTACAATGCAATGGATCAGTAGGCCTTCTGGCCTCTGACATGTGTGCCAGGATATAATTGTCCCACATCCTTGCTGGTTCCATTAGGTCTGGGCTAAGCCCTCCCACCCAATACACCATAGATGCGTTGTTGTCCATCATGACAGACAGCTGTCTGTTCTCTTGTGGCACTGTCACCCGACAGCCGTCAGGTGTGCATTTCACTGTACAGTTCAATTGGCATAGTGCATCTCTCCCTAGTAGCCCTATTGGCGTGTGTTCTGATACAAGTATTGACAGATCTGCTCTCTGTCCTTTGTACTCTAAGCTTACAAGCTCAGTAGTAGGGATCAGCTGTTTAATTCCCTCGAATCCGATTGTCTTCACATATTTCCCAGACATAGGAAGGTGCGTGGCATCTTCAGGCTTCAGACAGGTGTAGGCTGCTCCACTGTCCACCATCAATTCTAATGGACGTTGGTTGACCGACACCCATATGGTAGGTTCATCTTCAGGCCTGTTTGTCACCACCAGCTGGCACCCCCCTCTCGGATCTTCTGGGCACCCCTATAGCCCAGCTGCTGGGCCTCCGTAGGGGTTCACCACTCCTGGAGCCGGTGTAGCAGGGGGCCTATATCTTCCTTTTTGTTTCCCCCCTGCGCCCCCCTGGTTCTTCTTCCAGCAGGTACGGGCTAAGTGTCCATCCTGGCCGCATTGGAAACAGGGTCCTAACATCTTCTTCCCGGCTGCGGTCCATCCCTCTTGTGGTGGTCCTTGGCCAGGCTGGTTGTATGGCTGGTACGGAACCACTTGCACCCCTGGTGGCCCCTGTGGGTATGGATACCCCCCTTGTGGCCCCTGTGGGTATGACTGGGGAGGGACAGTTTGCAGTTGCTGTGGCTGAGATGGGACCTGTAGGGCTATGGTCTGCACTCTCTCTCTGGTTTTCTTGCCTTCAGTCAATTGTACTTGAGTTAGTTTTCTGAGTGAGTCTTCGTCTTGTGCCTTCTGTATCTGAATCTTCTTTCTAAATAATTCTACTTGGTGTGCTACGTTGTCTATATAAACAGCCTTGTTCATGTGTCGTAGCCCCACCACTTCTGCTAACTTGTTCTTAACTGGGGTAGGGAGACCTTGTTGAATCTTTTCCCTGATTATGGCTTTTTCTAACGGGTTATCTTCGGCATCCTTCCCTGTCACACTTCTCCATTGAGAGTGCACACGGGCTACAAAACCCCTGGGATTCTCATCTTCTCCCAGTGGCATCACGATGATATTGTCTGGGTGAATGTGAGTAGGGTATGTCTCTCTGATTGCCTTCCACAGCCTGCCTCTGTTTGCTGCGAAGAGCTCTGGGTCATAAACTGATGTACCGATATATTTATGAAGTCCTGCCTTCGTCAATATTTCCTGCATGGTGTCCAATCCTGTAATAAAGGCTAAGAGTCTTTTCAGGTCTCCCATCGCGGCCTGCGTCCCTGTCAGTCTCACGTCCATCTCGTTAGTCCATGGGTGACCCCCATCTTCTAGGACTGGGAGTTTTTTCGATCACTTCAGACAGATCTGTATGACCCCAAGGACGATATTCTATCTTGTTATCTCGAAACAGCACCGGGAAGATCCCCTGAATTTCCTCTTCCTCCGATGCCTTCCCTCTTGGTCTAAGGCCATAATTGCTTACTAGTGGCTTCGTTCTTTCGTCCCGCCTTGGTGTCGCTGTAGACCTTGGGAGGTTCGGCTGGGATGTATGATGTGATGTCACTTGAGCTACCTGTTCTAACAGTTCCTCTATCTGTCGTCTGTGACTTTCCTCCTCTCTTAGGCTTCTCTCTTGGAGTTTTCTTGCCCTCTTTCTTAACTCCTCCTTATCCTTTTTCACCCTTTCTTCCTCCTCTTCCTCCGACATCTTCTTCTTTTGCTTTAAGCTCTCTTTCTTCTTCTCTATCTTCAGAGACTCCTGCTCATCTTCAGAACCACTTTCTTCTTTTCCCTTTTTATAGCGTCTTGTCCTTCCCTGTTTTTCGGCCCTGGCTATTAGTTTTCTGATCTGAGCACTGTAACCTCCCTGTGCATTGCTGTCAGCCCCGGAACATTCGCCATCACCTCCACTGCCATCTTCACTGTCATCTGTCTTGTTCTCTGGTTCGAAATCCACGGTCACTTTCGCTCTTCCCCTCTCTAGTACATTATCACCCTCATCTTTGATAGTGAAGGCTCCGTTCGTACTTAGGACGGGGACCTGAGGGTAGATCCGCTGAGAATTGTCCTCCAGTATCTTGGCATAGGGAGGAGGACTGGAGATTGGAGCTGTGTGTGAGAATGGAATGTTCACTTTCTCTTCCATTGCTTTGGCCAATTCATCTCTTTTTTCTGGATCCATGTGAGCTGTTTTCTCATTCCAAGCTAATGCTACTTTCTGCCCCTCTACCTTGAAGAGGTCTAAAATAGCTAACTCTAACCTGCGTTTCTCTGATCTAATCTTTCCTTTTTGATGCGCCTTATGTGCATTGATAAGTATCTCCAATGTTGCAATTAATTGTAAGTCAAAGGTGCCCTCTTCTGGCCATGGTTGTTCAATGTCTGCCCAACGAATATTCCATTTCGTTGACATTTTGCTAATCTCCTTAACAAGAGGATTCATTTTTTCCACTATAGCCACAGGGGATGAATTTGCTAATATTCCCTTATCTGTATTAACAGCCCTCACAATTTTACTGGGTTTGGCTCCCATGTCTGAAATATTTATACTGCTCAATATGCTGAAAATATGCTATAAGGTGTACTTTTCTTACAACCCACCTTCTGTTGCCGTATCTGCTAAACAGATGCTAGTCCAACTTTTAACTGCGTCAACTGTCTACACAGAACATTACAATTCAGAACAACGGATTGTTTCAGTGGTATTGTGTATTATTGACTTAAATGTAATCTATGTGTGTGTGTGTTTTAATCTAAATGTTTTTCCCTTATTGTGTATGAATGTGTATCACTTAATTGCTCAATCAATACTAATTATAGTTCAGGTCAACTTTAATTATTAAACTACAAAGGCTGTTCAACACAATTTATCAAATTACAAAGGCAGGTCACGCTCTAAGTCTTTCTGATCCACAAACCCTTGATTGATCAATCCTCAGATAGAAACTGTTCTGCTATTCTTTAATCAAAAACTGTGAAAAAGAACTTAACTTGAAATAAAAAGATGTAAAACACGAATAATGACAACAACCTGTAAAGAAATCGATTTATTATTTGGAAGGAATAAAATGATTAATTATTAATTACAATCTGTAAAGAAATCGACTTGTTATTTGAAAGGAATGCATAATTAATTAGACTTAGTCATTGACACTTCATTGATGTAAACCTGTGAAAGAAAACGTTATCATTGGACTATTACAATCTGTCCACTAGATAATAAACATTATGTTCCAACATCTTATGTTCAAACAACAAGCAACCGACTTGTCTTATCGTGTTCCGTCCACTAGATGGCGGCAAGTTCCTTCCATAGATCTGATAGGTTCAGATGGAATCTGATTCTGCAAGCAACCGAAAATGTCTTATCGATTGCTTCAGACCACCCTGCCGTGATCTTCAAGTCACAACCTATTTTTTTTTTTCTACAATCCATAAACAACCCAACTGTCAAGCGAAAAGAATGAACGATTAGTTAGAATTATTCATTATATAATCATATACATTGATTTAAAACCTGTGGAGTAATGGTTTTCATTAGACAGTTGAATTATCCATAGACCGTAAAAAACAATAGGCTGTGAAAGTAATAGGTTGTCAAGGGGCTAACTCTCTTGGTGTAGTGGTTGCGCGGCCGGTTGGTATGCGGGAGATCGGGGTTCGACTCCCGCATGCAAGGATGGAATTCTCCGCTGCAGGAGTATGAAGTGAATGAATCAGCTCCTCCGTGTAAGATGGCGTCTATGAATGTTTTGACCGTAATTCTAAACTATTTAAAATACCCCGCTGATCAATTCACTTTATCTCTAACTTTATAATCTTTATATGAATGGATTTAACTTTATCCCATAAGATGAGCAACAATCAAATTCAGCTTCCCTTTGTAAAAGGGATTTTCAACTCCGTGTGTGCATGTGTGCTTTTGCAGCCTTTTTTTTCTCTGAAATGAGACACACAGACGGGGAGAAGGGAGTGGCTTTCCACCACGGTTCTTCCTTGTGAAAACCCACGGTCTCCACACAACTTTTGTTTTCCCAAACAAATTACTTTCACGACACCGCAATATCAAGATTATCTTTCAATGCAGTTAAACGTATTATTTACCAACATCTTTCATTCTAATATTCTCTAATGCCTTTTTTCCACAGCCTCTGTCTCAAGAGGGACTTGAGCGCCTGCAGGCATAAGGCTCGGACGGCACTAAAGCAATTAGCTCCGCTCACTGCTCACAATGGTCCTTTTGTCTTATCAAACAGGAATTCTCATTCCTTTTACATACAATAACACAATTATCAGCTTCTCGCTAATCTTCACAATAACCAATATTGCCGACCCATTAACAAAACGTCTTCCGTTAATTTCCTGTCGACAGCGCATTCGCAAAACGCGCACTGAAGCAATTCATTCTTTGCTCCACAACACACACACACGATACTTCTACAATATCGTACAATTACACATTTATGTACAAATACAGATTTCTAAATCCGGCTCTTTAAATTCAATCCAATTGTAATTATCTTATATTTCTAACAGATACTCAACACAAATCTAAATTCTTTTGTTTATAGCTTAAGACCATTTTACAAAATTACATCAAAGCTGGAAGTCTGAAGTCTGAAGTCTGGCAGAGAGAGAGAGAGAGGGAGGGGGAGCAGAGAGAGGAGGAGGGGGAGCAGAAGTCAATGGGTTACAGGCACAGAGGGAGAGACAGAGAGAGAGCAGAGAGAGGGCAGAGAGAGGGGGGGAATTGGCTACTTACCTCCAGGCGCTGAGAGAGGTGAAGAGATGCAAAAATTGACGGTCACTATAATTACTATTTATAAGCTATATTTTTACTCCTGGCTGGCTCGCCATATATTTCGTATATTTTGGTATCTGTTACTGCTAAAAATGAAGAAGAGTTCTTGAGCAAATTTAAGACTTGTTTATTCAAAAAAGCAGGTTACACAGCATGGCCCCTCAATGGAGCTGGTGGTCCGAATCGGTCACAGGATATTAAGTCAAAGATATGGATATGAAGAAAAAGAGAAAGAGCCCATCTCTGTACAGGATTTTATACCCCCCCCCTGTCACTGTCGCTGAGCCAATCAAAACAGAGTCCACGTCATTTTAATTAGATCAGATACAAAGTTTGCCAGTGAGATCATAGTAGGTGAGGTCATTTTCTGTCCTGTAAATAGGATGTTATTATCTTATTATCTTCCTTTGCTGTGTATTATCTGCCATACCTGAAGGCAGATAATGTACTCTGCATTGGTTTAATGCAATTCACCCTATGGTCTAATACAATTCTAATGCAATTTATGTTATGGGCGTCTTGCTGGCTCGGGCCCTAATGCAATTATATCTGCCCATGATGATATTACAGCCTCTGCACATGCATGTCAAAAGGCCATTGTGTGTATTAGAGGGCCATTGCTATGGTTACAGAGCATGAAAATACACGACATAAATAAATGTGTTTAAACCACTCAACCACTAGTTACTACAAGCTGTCTGCTTTAACCACTCAACCACTAGTTACTACAAGCTCTCTGCTTTAACCACTCAACCACTAGTTACTACAAGCTGTCTGCTTTAACCACTGAACCACTAGTTACTACAAGCTGTCTGCTTTAACCACTCAACCACTAGTTACTACAGGCTGTGTGCGTTAACCACTCAACCACAAGTTACTACAGGCTGTGTGCGTTAACCACTCAACCACTAGTTACTACAGGCTGTCTGCTTTAACCACTCAACCACTAGTTACTACAGGCTGTCTGCTTTAACCACTCAACCACTAGTTACTACAAGCTGTCTGCTTTAACCACTCAACCACTAGTTACTACAAGCTGTCTGTGTTAACCACTCAACCACTAGTTACTACAAGCTGTGTTTTGTGACGTTAGGTACATTGGGCTGGTGTGCGCGATACATACAAACATTCGCAAAATGCAAGTAAGCCTATGGGGAAATGTGTGCTACCAAATCTGTGCTGGCGCTACCAACTGAAAAAGTTGGTAGCGCCAGCGCCACCAGTGGAACATTTTAGTTTTGAACCCTGCTCAAGACTGCCGTGACAAACATGTTCTTTACAAGTGTATGTAAACTTTTGACCACAACTGTACATTACTCAGATGTACACAATAACTATTCGTAATTATTTGACTTTACGTTTACCCACTGTTATTTTGCCAGGAGACCATTTTTCTATAGCCCACATCCAAACAAGAAATAAATCCAAAGGAATACATACCAATCTATCTTCCTGATCCTCCTCATTTCCTTTCATCTTCTGTAAGGAACAAAAAAACTATGTTTCAGGCCAACAAATCAAGCACAGTGAAAATGTGTTAGTGTCAACTGTTAAATTCAAGTATGTTATGACCTTGCAACCAACTTATGAAGTCAGGGCATTTTATAGGTCTAGTGAATATTGGGTCTGGTGGTTCGAAATAGAGGTAATAATATTACTAGTGGCAGTAAATTAAAGCAGTATTAATGGCGACGGTGCGGAGCCTTGTAGCACCCTATAATGTAATAATTTTCCTGATAATGTAATAACGCCTGATAATGTAATAACATGTCCACTTAAATCCATGGAAATGTAATAAAACCCAATAATGTAATAATTGACTAATAATGTAATAAAATAACCTGACTGATATTGTAATAACATTTTTACTGAGGATGTAATACCTTATTACATTATTGGGAATATATTACACTTTCAGGTGGGTCTGATTTACTGATGATGTAATACTTGACAGATAATGTAATACTATGTTCAATCCAGAGTTCTATTTTTTTTTTTTTTTAAGAATCTAAGATAGTTGTATACACTGGATTTAAGAATCTAAGACTCTTATTTACACTGGATTTGAAATAACAGAATGACTACTGGGTTAAATGACAGACGTATTATGTGCAGATTACTCAGGGACATGAACAAAACCTTTGGTAACTCTTCATTTGAGCAGGGGATACAGTGGGTGCAGAAAGTATTCAGACCCCTTCAGTTTTTCCACATTTTGTTGTATTATAGACTCAATTTAAAATGGATTAAATAAAAATAATTTGCCATCAATCCACACACAATACCCCAGAATCACAACATGACATCAACAAATCTACAAAATTGTACTAAACCTAATGCTTTGTAGTAAACGCAAATAAACACATTTCCAGCAACTTTCTTTGCTGTATAAGTATTACATAAAGTAAAAATGTTATTACAATATCAGTCAGGTTATTTTATTACATTATTGGTCAATTATTACATTATTGGGTTTTATTACATTTTCCATGGAGTTAAGTGGACATTTTATTACATTATCAGGCGTTATTACATTATCAGGAAATTATTACATTATAGGGTGCTACAAGGCTCAAGTTCAAGCGGCCATCTTCCACGGCGTCCCTCACGTTTTTATAACTACCCGGCCACTGTGAACATGGCCTTAGCAGCTTACACCACGACGTTATCTTTGATAAATGTGGACGTTCAAAACGTTTCTCACATTTTTTTTCAATTTCAATTGTTTAAGCAATTTTTTGTAGGCTGGATAATTATTATTCCATATTTATTAGACAGGCTGATACAGATACATAAAATTGCAAAGAAGAACTACAAAAGTGCAAGATGTAGAGTATTCATGCATCAGGGGGAAAATAAAGGTCCAACACATGAACAGACACATACAGATTAATTTCGTCTACCTCAGGGAGCCTAGTGACATCACACCTGATTGAACTGATTTTCCAAACCTTGAATAGCTTTAGTCAGGTGTGTTACTGCTGAGCTGAGGCAAAAGGTCGGCAGTACCACTGAGGCTAAATGTCAGCGGGTTAGCGCAGTAACAGGAAACGGGCCAGTGGTTCCACTGATCCCCATGCCGTGCGTGTGCTCCAGCCTCATTTTTTTTTTTTAAGTTTATATCATTCTAATAACATACTATTGTGATTTTTTTTATCTGTATTTCCTGTTTTTTCACTGTTAAAATATACTACCACACTCAGACTGTGAGTTTATGCCTGTTCTGCTCAGTCATGTTGTCACATGACTCGAACGAGCCAATCACAAAAATCCCCAGCCATAGCCAATCAGAAATCTCGGACAAGCTTACATTTTTGTTCATTCTGGGCAATAAGAGCTTCACCCTCAAGGATGTCTGCAACGTTCTGGATGTCTTGTCCAAGCTTTGTGGCTAGATTGGGTTTTTCATACTTGTTTGTCTCGTCATCATAGCCAGCCACTTCTTTGACAGCGGTTATGACGTGGTGGAAGCTTTGTGGGTGGATATAATCCTCCATCTTTTTGAGAGGGGTCATCTCTCTACCTTTAATCAAAAGTCTCCCCAGCTCTCGCATAGTTTGACGAATGTTCTCGTGTTGTGAGCGGTTCTCTCCTTTCTTGTTATACATTTTTTCACCAACAGCCATGATATATTTGTCTTCTTTTACTGCATGGGCTACATCCAGGGCCGCTTTAAGGGGGGGCTAGCTGGGGCGGTGGCACAGGGCCTCGCGCTTTGGAGGGCCTCGCGTGAGGCAGGGTAAAAAATAAAAAATATTTTTTATTTTTAAAAAAAAAAAAATTGTACCCTGGCTGGCGAGGCCCTCCAAAGCGCCAGGCAAGGGACCATATTATTATTTTTGCCTTTAATACATTTCTAAATGTTCACACATGTGATAATCATAGTCAATCATACATCTAAAATCTAGCATACCTGTAGGACAGGGAGATTCTTAGCAACAGAAAAAAGTAATTTCCCCCTATGACACCTTACGTGAAACGTGAAAAGAATTTTTGGGCGCGCGTTGACACTTGTTGTGCATAGTGACTGCTTAGTGCAACGGACTAAATGCAGAGGGAACGAGACCGAGGAAGAAAATGTTAATCGGGTGCTGAAAAAAGAAATACAAATAAAAGAAAGGAAGGCTTCAGGGCCTCGCTTAGAGGTTCGTTCGAAACATTTCTAAAAACAAGTGAGGCTCCCGTTAGCACCGAAGAAGCTAACGTTACTGCTAGCACTAGCAATGCTAGTAGTAGCACGGCACAGCCCCCCCTGAGAGGCAAAGATGATGTCTCTGAGGTGGAGGAGGACAACTGCTACACCGGCAGGCGGCAGCAGTGGGGCTGCCCAGCCCCAGGTGATGATGGTCAGGAGTGGCGAAGTAGAGGATACGGAGGCGGAAGATGGAGCTACTCAGAGCAGCAGCAGGGCTGAGAGTGATGGAACGCAAGACGAGCCTACGGTGTTAGATGTATGATGATCCTGGTAAATTGGCCGGTACATATGGACTCTACAGTTACAGAAGTGATCATTAGAAGAGGTCCCCCAAAGATGAAACCTGGATTTAGTTATCCTAAAAATAATGAGAACAGGAACTTTAGTGAAACTTTATTTCTCCGAAAACTACCAAATGGGGAAAAAATAGAAAGAAAGTGGCTTGTGTACTCTCAAAAACGGGACATGTCTTTTTGCTTTTGCTGTAAGCTTTTCAACATAAAGGATAGGCCTACATGGTGGTGAGTAACATCTCTATTCATGTCAATAATGGCTTGTGCGTATTTAATGTTGGGTATGATGACTGCTTTATCCTAAATCCTAATCCTTTACCAGTATAAAAGGTTTGAAATGAAACAAACATGGTTGTAAAGTATCTAAATAAGTAGATATGCTATTGTCTATCAGCACAGCATGTGAGCGCATTTCTTGCAATATATCGGTGCGTGCGTGTCGCGCGGTTATAAGTAAGTACGTTTTTTTTTTTTGTAGCCTACATCATTATAAAAGGCCTCGCAAATCTGACTTCGCACAGGGCCTCGCATATCTCCCAAGCGGCCCTGGCTACATCATCTTGAGTCATCTTGTTCACAAGTTTCCATACCTTATCACTCACTCCTTTCGGCACTGGTTGAGCATTTGCACATAGTGCCTGTATTCTGTTTTTCCCAGGCATCAGTTTGCGAACTTTTTGTGCCCGTGTGCACCGTGCTGCATGCTTCCAAAGGGATTTGCGCTTGAAGAGCCCGTGGCATGCAAAGCAATGCTGATAGTCCTGGGGTTTGTCCTTGTCATTGCTTGCCTGTTTACAGGGTATCAGAACTTGTTAAGTTAACCTATACTTGTGCAGCTAACGTTGCATTCGGAGGAAACACGATGAAGATCACCTTTAGCCAAGCCTGGCATATTTATTGGCGGGCTGTACACACATCAGTCTCACGGTGACAGTCTTGAACTAACATAGTTCCCACAGGTGATCAACACACACATGAACGTGATGACGCAGGCATGCGTCCTATACCCTGCGCCTTAGCGCCTCTTGTGGCACAATCTTAACATTACACATTACACATTATATATCAACTGAGGACATATATCACACAACTCTTAACACCCCCACTTGTACTCAGGTTGTTGCAATCTGAACGAAAAGAACAAAAAAAATACAGAATGAAAGTGGACCCCTGTCTTACACATTTCAAACTCCAAAAATAATAGCTGCAAACTTCTTCAGTTTCAACTTAGTTACAGGTTTTGTCATTATATCAGCAACCATGTCATCTGTAGGACAATACATCAAAATAACTCTCCCCTCACTCACAGTAGATCTGATAAAGTGGTACTTTATGTCCACATGCTTACTCCTCTGTCTGTTTACAGGGTTTTTGGCAAGAGCAATTGTTCCCTGATTGTCCTCATACACTATTGTTTGTGTGTACATGTAGTTATCTATACCTCCTAGTAACTGCTCTAGGTATAGACACTCCTGTATGGTTGAAGCCAGTGCCATATATTCCGCCTCACAGGTGGAAAGTGCAACCGTAGGTTGTTTTCTAGTTTTCCATGAAACTAGAGAGCTGTTCTTACTAAGCCTCACACAGTACCCTGTGGTACTGCGCCTGTCTCTGACATCAGACGCCCAGTCAGCATCACTGTAGGCCTGTATACCTAGCTTCTCACTGTCGTTTTTGAAACTTAACCCTTTCTTAGAAGTGCCCTTGAGATACCTCAATGTGTGTTTCACAGTGACCCACTGCTCCTCTGTAGGCTCAGCAAAGTACTGTGATAGCCTGCTTACCACAAAACTTAAATCTGGTCTGGTACAAGTAGTTAGGTATATAAGGCTTCCTACAGCCTCCCTGTACATCCTGACATCATTCATCTTTACTGCATCCTCAGTATATTCCAGTTTCTGATCACAAGGCGTTTCTCTAATTCTACAATTTTGCATATTAAAACGCTGTAATATCTTGTTAATGTACCTTTCCTGTGACATCTTTACACATCCATCGGATTGGCTGAAATCGATACCCAGAAAATGTTTGAGACTGCCGAGATCTTTCATCTTAAACTTTCCTGCGAGCATCTCTTTCACCTCTCTCAAAACCTTCTCATTGCTGGCTGCAATGATCAAGTCATCGACCCATATGATTATGATCACCTTCTCGTCTTTTGACTCTTTGGCATAAACACAGTGGTCGGCTGGGTTTTGTGTGAATCCGTTTTCAGTTAAACAATCATGCAAGACTCTATTCCAATTTCGCCCCGATTGTTTAAGACCATAAAGTGATTTTTCTAGCTTATACACTAGATCATCCTCCTTCTCTTCATAACCCTCTGGTGGATTGATGTATATGTCATAATCTATGGGAGCGTGCAAATACGCTGTTTTCACGTCCATCTGGTGTAGGAGTAGGTTCTCCTGTGCTGCTTTTTGTAACACCACCCTTACACTCGTCAGGTTTGCTGTGGGTGAAAACGTCTCCCCATAGTCTATCCCCATTACCTGGCTGTAACCCTTGGCCACAAACCGTGCTTTGTACTTGTCTCTTCCATTTATATCACTCTTGATAGAGTAAACCCATCTACCCCCCACTGTTTTCTTGCCTATTGGCAGGGTTGTCAGGGTAAATGTCTTGTTCTCTTCTAACGACTGGACCTCCTCATCCATGGCTTTTACCCACTCTTTTGAGTTATCTGACCTCATAGCCTCTCCAAAAGTCTGTGGAACACCACATACCGCCCTGTAGCAGTAGTCTACTGTGGTATGAACCCCATCACTATCACTGTCTTCATCTACAAAATCCTCTAAGTGACTCGGTTTCTTCCTTTCTCTGGTTGGATACCTCCTACTCTCAGGTTCATCACCTGTCACACTCTGTTGTGTTTGGTTATGGTCATTAGGCCTCACCACTGCACCTGGATTACCACTATGTGTACTTCTACTCTGTTCACTTGGCTCTTCAGCATTTTCTGTTCTCCTATTGGCCTCCTGTGTGGTCTCGCTAGTCCTTGGTTGTCCCATACTGTTATAGTCATCATTTGAGTTTGTCTCACATGTCTGTGTCTGTTTTTCTACAGCTGCCCTGCTCACAAACTTCACTAGCCTGTGTTTCTGTACTTTGTTTGTATCTGAATGATATACCAAATATGCCGGGCTGTTCTTGTCATATCCCACAAAACACCCCTGGTCACACCTGGTATCTAGTTTTCCCTTGTCCTGTTTGTACGTGTAGCATACAGACCCAAACTTCTGCATTTTAGATACATTTGCTTTCTTGCCTGTCAGCAGCTGGTAAGGAGTTTGCCCTGTACGTCTGTTAAAGCATCTGTTACGTACCATCGCTGCTGTTTGTACTGCGTAGTGCCATAGTTGTTTTGGTAGCTTGCTTTTAACTATCATGCACCTACCCATCTCAAAAAGAGTACGCCAACCCCTCTCTGCAGTCCCGTTCTGGTGTGGGGAATACGGAGCTGACGTTTCATGTCTAATTTTGTTTTTCCTTAGCAGTGTTTGAAAATCATTGCATGTATACTCAGTTCCATTATCGGATCTGATGGATTTTACTTTCCCGTACGGGGATACATCTGCTAGGAACTTTTCCGTAGCTTGTACTGTGTCGCTTTTCTTTTTCAGAAAATATACAAACACTGCGCTCGAGTAATCGTCTGTGAACGACTGCACATATTTGTAGCCATCTATTGAGTCTGTGGCTATAGGACCTGCAAGGTCTGTGTGTACCATCTGTAAGGGAGCCTCCGCTCTAGTATCAGGGTCTCTATTTCTGGTTTGTGCAAACTTCCCCTGAATACACACCTCACACTCTTGCTCGGGTCTACCTGTTTTGCCCTTGATCTGCATACCCTCAACCACATTCTGCAACTTTAGAACATCGTCATAATTACAGTGGCCTAATATCTCATGCCATGTCTGTATGTCGTGACATGCATTACACTTATCATTAGATTCACCTTCAGTATGCAAATAATACAACTTGCCATATACATGAATGTCAAATCTGTTACCGTCTCTGGTTATCAGTGCATCTTTCTCTTCTTTGAAAACGACCGTGGCCCCGCTGTTAGTCGCCGCCTTCACCGAGAAGATGTTCTGGGGGTATGACGGTATGAACAAAGCGTCTCTCAGCGTCGCCTTGTGCCGTCGTCCACTGCTGTCGATCAGAGAAACCTCAGCATCTCCCCTTCTCTGAGCGACCCCGCTGCACCGGGTGCCGTCTGCCAACTCGACACTGTGCTTTTCTGGTCTGAAAGTGCTGTCAAAGTCTTTAAACTTGGTCACGTCGGTGATGATATGAGATGTGGCCCCCGTGTCCACCATCAATCCTTTCTCCTGGACGCCGCTCGCCGACTGCTGCTGGGTACCGGTCTCTCCGTCTCTCATCTTGAACGCGTAGTCAGCGTCGCCATCTGCTGAGACTTTACACGCGCCATCCTTTCTTTCCTTACGCCTACACGTGGAGTCTTTGTGTGTGTCACTTCTGCAACGACTACACCATGTCTTCTGTCGACATTCTTTCGCTCGGTGGCCTTTGGTGCCACACTTGAAGCAGACCACCTCTGTATCTTCTTTGTACCGGTCGCGTGCGTTTGTCTTGGCGGGTCGCCGTCCGGTTCTCCCTTGGGTCTTCATCACACTGTCGCTCGACTCAGCTGCGTTTATCTTTTCTGTTTCTTCAAAACTTCTTAGCTTAGTCTTGAATTCTGCAAATGTGATGTTACCATCTGTATGTGCCACGTGTATTGCGAATGGCTTAAAACTCCCAGGCAGTCCTTTTAAGACCATAGCCACTAGTAGGCCGTCTCCCAACGTCTCACCTGCATTCCGCAGTGCTGTGATGGCTGTTTCTGCTCTGATGATGTAGTCCATGATGCTTTCGTTGTCCGCTTTCTGAAGCGATGTAAGCATGGTGTACAGGTTAATTATCCGGGGTTTTCCCTTCCCGGCATAATACTCTCTCAATATTTTCAGAGCCTTTCTTCCGTTGTTGGCCGCATCCCTCATAATTAATGATAGGCTTTTGTCATCCAACAGTAGAATCATCTCTGCGTATGCGTCGGCATTTTTCTTTTCGTCTGCCGCCATTTCGGCTTCAGTCCTCGGTTCCCCCAGGACCGTGTTCTTTAGCCCCAATAAATGAAATTGTCCCAGCATTTTGGTCTCCCAAAGTTCATATTTTGTCTCATCTCCGTCGAATGCCAGTCGAGAGAACCTGCTTGTTCCTCGTTGATCCATGATGCTAGTTTGCGCTTCTTGCTAGCTAGCAGCCCGTCAGCACACTGTCCGTTGTGACTACACGGTGGAAAACTGACAATATTTTCTTCCGAACGACTCCTGGGCCCATAACCTGTTAAGTTATCCTTTACTTGTGCAGCTAACGTTGCATTCGGAGGAAACACGATGAAGATCACCTTTAGCCAAGCCTGGCATATTTATTGGCGGGCTGTACACACATCAGTCTCACGGTGACAGTCTTGAACTAACATAGTTCCCACAGGTGATCAACACACACATGAACGTGATGACGCAGGCATGCGTCCTATACCCTGCGCCTTAGCGCCTCTTGTGGCACAATCTTAACATTACACATTACACATTATATATCAACTGAGGACATATATCACACAACTCTTAACAGAACTCCCTTCCCTTCTTTAAGTGCTTGAATGTTGTGTGCGCGGTCCCCTTTCTTACGCAGGAGATCAAGCTGGAGTCTACGAGCTTTGGAATTCTTTGCAGATTTAAGTGCATTGGCCACTTCCGCTTCATCACTATGCTTTCGTTCTAAATGGCGTGCAATTTTGGCCTGAGGTGACTCACAGAACAGGCAGAAGTGCTTTTTTAGGTGATACCTTTTGGGACCATCATTTTCTGACAGATTCTTTATAACCAAGGAATCACTGCTTGTGTTCGACTCTGAATGTTTTGGGGTACTTGTGCACCGCTTATTAGTTTTCTTGTATTGTTTCTTTCTCTTAATATCAGGTGATTTATCAAAACTGTCTTCCATGCTTGTACTTTTGGATCTACTGTACGTCTTCATGCTTCGCTTCTTTTTGGATCCTGATAGTCCATCTGAACTGTCTTCCGAGTAATTTGTGCAAGTAACCTTCAAGTGCCTCTTTTTCTTCAATCCTGATCCACCTGAACTGTTATCTTTCGAGGAACCTAGGCAAGTGTTCTTCAAGAGCTTCTTATTCTTGGGGCTTGACGGTATATCTGAACAGTCATCCTCTGATTCCTCTGATGATCCAGGGACATATTCATCCTCAGTGATTTCAATGCTGGTCATTGAGTCATCAGTCTTGTATCCCATCATTTCTTTGGTCAACTAGGGAGAGGGAACAGTTTGGTTAACTTGAGGGCTGATTAAATTATGTATTTGGACAAAACTAGCATTTTGCTTATTTTGACTTAAACCTAACATACAATGATTGATTATGGCCTGGCCTCTGGCATGACACCTGACAATTGATGCCTGTCTTATGACACCTGACTTGTGATACCTGTCATCTGATGGCTGATACAAAAGACAGATTTTGGGTGGTATAGGCTAACATGCTGAATAGAGGCCTCATAGCTTCAATAACAGGATCAACACTGATTATATTTCCACTATTTGTAGGGCCAAGAGGGGCCTTCAGATATATTTTCTCCCTCCCCAAGGAAAACTGTTGATCAAAATAGCTAAATCATGTCATTCTTATATTGTGTGTCCATGTGTGTCAAAAAATTGTATAGCCTATAACGTCAGTGGTTAACACATTGAGTGCCAAGGACGTCCTAAAAAAAAGTAACGAGGAGTGCCAAGGACGTCTGTGGACGTCCCAATATCATAATTCATATTATTCCATAATTCTGCTGTTTAAGGTCGTACCCAGCCAGTAAACATGAATCCCTTCAAGGGATCACACGGCGCCACCTTAAAAATCTACACGGCAGCTGGTTCGCTACATAACTTTTTCACAGGCGATCACGCTGATTAAAAAAAACAGAGACGTTTCGATCAATGGTATATTCCAGTCAGGTAGGGGAGGGGAGGTGCGGTTCACGCGATCTTCCCAATTCACCCTAAAAACACCTGACGAGAGAGAGAGACGGAGACGGAGACACAGAGACAGACGGAGAGATTGAGATCGCTAGCTAGTTAGAAGTGAAAATGCCAAGAGCGAAATCGCGGAGGTTGAAGCAGCTTACGCCGGGTGCACACAGGGCCAATGTGTTGCGTTGCGTCGTTCTGGCGCAACCTGGTGGGATGGACTTGACGTACGTCAACGTGCGATGCAGACGCAAGCAACGTGTAACGGAGTAGAAAGGTCAAGTTCAATTATAGCTAAAATAGGTAGAAACTGCGCCTTCTAGGGGTTTAATGACGTGGTATATCCGGGGTGTGTCCGTGACCCGGATGCTGTGTCCGTGACCCGGATGCTGTGTCCGTGACCCGGATGCTGTGTAAATATAGCTGGACAGTGCAATTGCACGGGACGTAACGTGATCTCCCTCAGTTCATTCTTAACCACTGATGCGGTAAGGTCATGTTTTCTGCAGGGTCTGAGATCGCATATAATTTAAGAGATTATTAATGTACCTATGTTTTATTTGAATGTTTGATAAGTAAGATAGCTGTTTTGAGTTTCCCATTCATAGTATGTTAGTTTGGAACATATCACAAGTTTGTTAATGTGAGTTTTCTGTTGTTAACAATGATGGCGCTAACGTGAATGTCCGTGTGTAACATCATTTTAGAATGTAGCTCGATGACCCTGCAAGTCCCGTGTCCAGAAATTGATGCACTGTTTTCTGCAGGTAATATTATTATTGTTGTGGTATTATATGTCTGTTGTTCTGTTAGTAGACCGTATTGTATGAGGTTGGGTCTTCCACCTCGCTAGTTTGCAACACGCTCGCGGCTTACCTAGCAGTCAGGTTGCAGCCATTGTTGCACGTGGTGCGCATGCGTATTCCAAGTGCGGGGTTTTTCCATGCATTTGGATGTTATGATTTCTTGTTGTTGTTAAATGGATACCACTATATGATCACACAAGTGAAGATTTATGTAGTCTACACATTTTGTATTTTTATTTTATATTATTGTTATAATTTGTGTAGTATGAGTGACTACAGTATGCTCAGTTCATTCTTAACCACTGATGCGAATGTAGCTCGATGACCCTGCAAGTCCCGTGTCCAAAAATTGATGCACTGTTTTCTGCAGAATAAATGAACGTGAGCCATCCAGCTGAGAGTGATTCATGAAAAGATACACCCCGTCACAAACGCATTCTTGTCTTTGCGGGAAAAGTTGAACAATGGAGGAGAAACGTATTATTGCCGTCTCTGGCCAACCGGCTATTGTTACCCCTTTTGAATGCTTCGGAATCCTGTGTATGTATTACCGCTCCACGTATCTGATACCCGGAACGTTATTGAGCCTTGTACCTAGTGTGCTTTGTTCTACCTTCATTTTCATAGATAGTAGTTGCATACGTTCTGAGCCCTACTGCTGTCCTTTCTGTTTGTCCCGTTTGAAAGTATTGTGTTTGAACCTGCGCACTAATTATCTCAGTAAAGAGAATGTTTATTTTATTCAATCTCCGTCTCGTTGATTACATACACCGCTCCTGGACCCGACACTGTTGTACATAGGCCTACAGAACTTTTATAGAAACGTAACACAAAAGCATTTACTTTTTCTAGAATCCATCATATCTCTAACAAAGCTAGCTAGCTAATGTTATGTACTTATAACGTTATGTACTTATAACGTTATGTACTTATTCCAGTTGTGCTTGGCTGTATGTGAATGGGAAATTGTCCGAAAACTATCAATGATTTTAGACGATCGGACGCCAGCTGTCAAAACCAGGCTTCTGACTATTTGGTAGGGCTTGCTTACTAGCTAGCTAACGTTCACTAATGTTCAGCTATGGTTCTATGTCTAAATAAAATTAACAAATGCCAGGTTTGTAGTTAAGGTAGTTAACGTTCATGGTTAAAACTAGCTACCGTTACGTTAGCTTTGCTAGTTAGCTGAGGCGAGAGCTCCGGGCTTGAACTACTTCCGGTTGTTTTGAGGGATCCAACGCGACGCAAAAGCTGAAATATTTTGACTGATTGCCGCACCCTGACGGACAAGAAACGCAATGCAGAGCAACGCAACGGATCAACGCAACGGCCCCATTGAGTTGAATGACTTCCGGTGCAACGCAACGCATTGGCCCTGTGTGCACGCGGCGTTATAGGCTGGATGAGAGCTTTGCTTTGACTCCAACCAGAGTCAGGAGACAGGACTCGGCGATCAAGTGCCCGAGCCAGGCGAGAGAGAGAGAGAGAGAGAGAGTGTGTCTGTGTGTGTGCGTGCGCGGGAATGTGTGTGTGCGTGCGCGGGTTCTGTCACTGTTCTGCTTGACAAGGTCACTGTTCACAAAAAGCTTGTTTTCTCAGTTTTTTTTATCAGAAACTGGCATTTTGGGTGAAACCCAGCTATGTTCAACTGCCGAGTATGAAAAAAGTAAACGAGCAGTAAACAAACTTTTTTCCCCTGATGAAAGTAGAGAGTCTATTCTTTCTTCTGGTGGTGTCGGTTTTTACCTGGTCATACAACAAAATATTCTGTGGGTCTTGAAATATCAGTCAAAATGCTCTAAAACGGCTGGCACTGGGCACTAACCCTCTTGAGAAAACGTCTGGCACTCAATGTGTTAACATCGACCTAAAGTAGCCTACAGTAGTAGGAGTAGTAGCAGTAGTAGGCATGCCAGGCGACCTAACTACAAAAACCTTTGGACTTAAGACGTTCTCTGTGTCTAATAGCAGGGCAGTAGGCCCAATGGTGGCCCTGTGTGTATGTGTGAGTGCACGTGTGTGTACCAGCATTGCTGCGTTCATTCAAGCTGAATGACACCTGCTAAACAATCATGTCTATCCACAATAAAAGCTCATTTGACGTGTTTTAGTCATCAGTTAAAGTTATTTAGTTGGTTTTGGACCTCACGGGACATTCAGAACCGGCCCGCGGGCCACACGACGTTACAGTGCCGAAGGTGACTAAATCCGCTAGAAATGCATAAATTATGATGCTTCATTTTGTAGCCAATCAAGTAACATCGTACAGTGAAAGGTGTCTTAATCCGCTAGAAATTGATAAATTACGATGCTTCATTTTGTAGCCAATCAAAGTAACATTACAGTGTCAAAGGTGACTTTATCCGCTAGAAATACATACATTATTATGCTTCATTTTGTAGCCAATCAAAGTAACATTATAATAATAATAATAATAATAATATCTTAGATTTATATAGCGCCTTTCTCAAACCCAAGGACGCTTAAACCCAAGGATGCTTATACAGTGTCAAAAGTTACTTTATCCGCTAGAAATGCATAAATTATTATGCTTCATTTTGTAGCCAATCAAAGTATTGTGTAGGTAAACTAAACTTAGGTGGTTTTTTGGCAGTTGAACAGTGCTTAGAGGTAGCTATATAATTAAGCAATGATGGAAAAAAACTCAATAGCACAATACCACACAAAAACAAGACATTTCCCAAACACAAACCTGCAAGTATTTCATTCTCTTAAATATGGTTCATTAAAGTATTAGCCAATAGCGGTCGAGAGAAATCTGTGTATAATTATATTCATTCTTTATTAAAAGTATAATAGAAAAACACAACTTTATTTGATTGAATTAACAGTTAAATAACACACTTTAAACAGTCCTGTTGTCATTTCAGGGTTAAGGGTTAAGGTTAAGGGTCCCTATGATGTTCTCTGGTAACATCTAGCTAAACCTTGTCAATAAAGTTCATCAAAGAAAGAGGCGTAGAGTGGCTTTTCAAATCAGGTGTATTGAACTGGTAAAAACTGCAAGACAAACAGCACAAAACATGTTTCAACAGGATGTAAACAAACAGTGGTTAGCTAGAAAGTCCGCTTTTTTGTGGTAACAATCTAGCTACAAAATAATAACTAAAAACATAATATTCCCAACAAATGATGACTAATATATAAAGCTACCAATCCAACACTTGATATTTCGTACTTACAACATTGCTTTGTGTAAATCTGCATTGGATGTTGGATGATGAATGGAGAACACACATAATGTCTCGGTCTCTCTCTGGCAAAGGATGAACTCCCAAACCGGAAGTAGATTTGCGGTAAACCGGAAGTGGTGTCACTACATCAAATATTAACTAAAATATGTATATACATTGTTATCAAATATGAACTCTTTAACTTTTTCTAAAGAAAATAAAGAAAGTGTTGCTGGACAACACACTCCCCACCTGACCTGTTGATGGTCACTATGGATTTAAGGGTGAGTAATATCAAAGTCTCTTGATCAATCTTTAGGCAGAAGTAGAATGAGTTCTGCTGGTTCTCTGTAGAGACAGTAGATGAGTCTCTGGTCCTCTGTAGAGACAGTAGATGAGTCTCTGGTCCTCTGTAGAGACAGTAGATGAGTCTCTGGTCCTCTGTAGAGACAGTAGATGAGTCTCTGGTCCTCTGTAGAGACAGTAGATGAGTCTCTGGTCCTCTGTAGAGACAGTAGGTGAGTCTCTGGTCCTCTGTAGAGACAGTAGATGAGTCTCTGGTCCTCCGTAGAGACAGTAGATGAGGAGTCTCTGATCCTCTGTAGAGACAGTAGGTGAGTCTCTGGTCCTCTGTAGAGACAGTAGATGAGTCTCTGGTCCTCTGTAGAGACAGTAGATGAGTCTCTGGTCCTCTGTAGAGACAGTAGATGAGGAGTCTCTGGTCCTCTGTAGAGACAGTAGATGAGTCTCTGGTCCTCTGTAGAGACAGTAGATGAGGAGTCTCTGGTCCTCTGTAGAGACAGTAGATGAGTCTCTGGTCCTCTGTAGAGACAGTAGATGAGTCTCTGGTCCTCTGTAGAGACAGTAGATGAGGAGTCTCTGGTCCTCTGTAGAGACAGTAGATGAGGAGTCTCTGGTCCTCTGTAGAGACAGTAGATGAGTCTCTGGTCCTCTGTAGAGACAGTAGGTGAGTTTTCTCCACTGAGATCCAAATCTTTGATCACCTGAGCACAGTCTTCTGGTGAGAATGACTCCATGACTGTCTTCCGGTTCGACACAAACTTGTGCAAACCACCCTGATTTGATTGGGTTTCTGTGGGTGCTAGACGCCAAATGTAGGAAGATACCAGCACTCTTGATCTGGTTTCAAAGGCGGTGCTACCTCGGCGTGTCCATTGGCAAAGATTTTCCCCATGAATTTCACATATTGATCCTGCATTTCAGGCCTTTTCTTCAGAGTCCGTTGCAGGGATGAGAACCGCTTGACAACTTGCTCTTTGTTGTTTGGCAGAGGCTGGCGTGGTTCTCTGAACGGCAGTGGGGCGACCCAACTGTTCTCGTTGTCTCTGAAGACGTGTCTGTCCATGATTTCTAAGAAGATGGTGTCTTCCGCTGAAGGAGCAGGCTTGTTGTCGTGCTCAGTTCGGTTGAACACTGTCTGTCCCAGCATCCTCTCAGGAGTTTTGTCAGGCTTATTGAAGCCTTGATGTGTGTCCTTGATGTGCATGAAGCTTGGGCAGGGCTCGAAGATTGAAGGCCGTCCGCTGTCGAGCACATGTGTCTTGTATGCATTGACTGTAGGTTTATGCATGCTCCCTAGGCAGACCTCTCCGATTACCACCCACCCTAAGTCTAGACGTTGGGCAAAGGGAGAGTCATGTGGTCCGTTCACTTGCTGCCTGACCTTGTGAACACGAAGAACATCTCTGCCGAGTAAGATGAGTATCTCCGCTTTGGGGTCCAGTTCTGGAATTTGTTGAGTAAGATGACGGAGATGAGGCTGGTGCTGAACTGCGTTTGGGGTCGGAATCTCACTCCGATTGTTTGGAATGTCAGGACACTCAGTGAGTGTTGGGAGAGAGATGTGGACTTTTCCATCCAGTGACTCCATCTGAAGTCCTTCTGCCTTCTTTCCTGATGTTTCTATGATGCCAGAGCATGTTCTGAGACGGTATGGGAAGGTTTCACTCTCCATGCCGAAAAGTTCGAAGAGCTCTGGTCTGGCTAAAGAGCGGTTGCTCTGGTCGTCCATCATTACATAAGCTTTTATAGCTTTATCCTTTGATCCTTTGGGATAGATCAGTGCTAAGCAAATCTTTGAGCATGAACGGCTCCACTGTCCTGGACCGCATATTTCTGTGCAGCTTGTGTTGACCTCTATGTCGCTGACTTCAGCGTCTCTGGCCTCAGCTTCATCCACTTCTTCCTCCCCACCGTTCTCTTGTGACGGTGGAGGAGCCTTGTTGTTTGTTTGAGGCGATGGGCCGGGGTGCATGGCCGCATCGTGTCTAGTGCTGTCGCACTCCGAGCATTTTACGTCGCTCTCGCAGTCTTTGGCAAGATGGGAAGTTGTAGAGCAGCATTTGAAGCATATTCCTTTCTCCTTGAGAAAAGCCTTTCGATCATCGAGGGATTTGTTCCTGAAGGTTTTGCACTTCTTGAGAGGGTGAGGTCTATTGCCATGCAATGGACAGTTCTTGTTGGGGTCAACTTGAGATGAGACATCCGTCTTGTTCACGTGGATGGGTTTGTTGCCGTTCTTCCCGTTGTATCTGTCTTGTTTTGTCTGGGTGGTGGAACAGCTTTGGTATATGAAGCTTGGGTCGTTTCGCCTTTTGGCTTCTTGGCTCACAAAGTTGCAGAAATAGTGAAAGGGGGGGAAGCGGCCGTCGTTTTGCTCTTTGTACCGCGTTCCCGATGTCAACCATTTCTCCTGTAGCTGGTATGGAAGCTTTTCCACGATTGGTCCAATTCCGCGGGAAGTATCTAGATAAGTAAGGCCGGTGAGATATCCATCTTCCTTCGCTCCTTGGATCTCCTGAAGCAGGTCCCCAAGTTGGCGTAGCTTTATGGGGTCTTTGGATGAAATCCTGGGGAAGCCGTCTAGTCTCTGGAATAAGGACTTCTCTATGATTTCGGGGGCTGCATAGCACTCACGTAGTCTCTCCCATGCTTTGCTTAAAGCGAGACTGGGGTTGTTAACATGTGCGTTTCGCCTGTTCTCCAGATTCCTTTCCGAGCCATCTGGTCATGAGATCCAACTATTGTATTGCTGTCAGGCTAGCTTCACTGGTTGCGCTGATGAATGATGAGTACCATGCGCAATCATTTTCTGGTTTATCGTCAAACTGGTACAGACCTGAGTTAACAAGGTCTCGTCGTACCAAATACTGTGCTAGAGTCTCTATTGGATTTGGTGTGCTAGCTGGCTGAGTGTGTCGGGGAACGTATGATGGCGTATTTACATTTAAGGTAGGTGTTGGTTTTACAAACTCAGACCTGAATTCAACTTTAGGAGGATCAGGTAGGTTTGGTGGAGGTAAGTACATTCTTTCAGGATGTGTGTATTGTGTCTCAGGATTTGGCTTATTGTAGTTGAGCTGAGACTGTTGTGTGACGCGTCCCACAGGTAGGTTACTTGGTAATGTCCCTGTCACAAAGCTGTCGAGTGAACTGTTATCAAGTGAGTGAACGACAGGCTGTGCCAATGAGTGTTGTGAGGGAGAAGTACTCTTTAGCTCGATTTGATCCTGAACATAGATATGTGTGCGTTCCATTTTTGTCCTCTCAGATACAGATTTTTCCGATTTTTCTTCCCTGACTTCAGACGTTAGTAACATTGATTGTGCATTTTCCAAGGTTTGTGCTTCTACCATGGCTACCTCTGCTTCTCTTTGGGATGTAAGCACTTCCAACTCGGTATCAAGTCTAGTAGTTTCCAACTTTATTTCACTCTCCATCCTGGCCTTTTCCATTTTTAATTTTGCTTCCTGGGCTGCGTATGCAGCTCTCACCTTTAACGCCTCTGCTTTGGCCCGGGCCCGGGCCACGCTTCCGGAGGACGCTGTATCTTTGCTCCCCACCGACCTCTTGCTTCCGTGGGATGACATCTTATCCAAATCAGATGGTGAAAGTTTGTTTTTTTACTATGATGTTCTCTGGTAACATCTAGCTAAACCTTGTCAATAAAGTTCATCAAAGAAAGAGGCGTAGAGTGGCTTTTCAAATCAGGTGTATTGAACTGGTAAAAACTGCAAGACAAACAGCACAAAACATGTTTCAACAGGATGTAAACAAACAGTGGTTAGCTAGAAAGTCCGCTTTTTTGTGGTAACAATCTAGCTACAAAATAATAACTAAAAACATAATATTCCCAACAAATGATGACTAATATATAAAGCTACCAATCCAACACTTGATATTTCGTACTTACAACATTGCTTTGTGTAAATCTGCATTGGATGTTGGATGATGAATGGAGAACACACATAACGTCTCGGTCTCTCTCTGGCAAAGGATGAACTCCCAAACCGAAAGTAGATTTGCGGTAAACCGGAAGTGGTGTCACTACATCAAATATTAACTAAAATATGTATATACATTGTTATCAAATATGAACTCTTTAACTTTTTCTAAAGAAAATAAAGAAAGTGTTGCTGGACAACACAGTCCCGCTTAGCATCTACTGTTCATTTTTAAATCACTCCTCGCCATTTATATCTGTCTCAACACTATCACTATCATCATAATAATCATCATCATCATCATCGTTGTTGTCGTCGTATTGGTCGCTGTTGCTGGACCTCCTCCTGTTCAGACAGCTGTCCTAACGTCCACGCCCTCGTCCTATAGGGCCTCGTACTTGTCAATAACTATAAGGCTCCGGAGTAGGCCAACACCCACTCCAGCTCTGGGGGGAGGAAGACAGAGAGGGGGGCGGGTCCACGGTCAGAGGAAGTTTGAAGCCTGTGTGTGTGTGTGTGTGTGTGCGAGGATGTGGCAGGAGGACAATTGTGTGAAATCATTCTACTGTGTGAAATCATCATTGTGGTGTGTGTGACTGCTTCTGCGTGTGCGCCTGCGTGTGTGTGTGTGTTTGTGTATGTACTGTATGTATGTATGTATGTACTGGTATGTATACTGTGTGTGTGCACGCTTCTGTGTGTGGTGTGCACGCTTCTGTGTGTGTGTGCACGCTTCTGTGTGTGTGTGTGTGTGTGTGTGTGTGTGTGTGTGTGTGCACGCTTCTGTGTGTGTGTGTGCACGCTTCTCTGTGTGTGTGCATGCTTCTGTGTGTGTGTGTGTGCATGCTTCTGTGTGTGTGTGTGTGTGTGTGTGTGCGCGTGCACGCTTCTCTGTGTCACCTTCTGCCAGCACGTTCCGGCCCCCGCACTGCTTCTCCCCGACCAGCCTGCAGATGATGCGCCCCGTGTCGTAGATGAACACGGTGGGCAGGTGGCGCTCCGGGTGGCGCTCCGGTGGGCACAGGCCCGCCTGGATCTTCAGGAACTTGGTCTCCGGGAACCTGACGGCCAGGCTGAGGAGGTGGTGGTTCAGGAGGGCGCACATGGGGACTCTGAGACCGTTTGGAGGGGTGGGGGGGGGTTGGGGTGGGGGGATAGGGTGGGGTTGGGAGGTTGGGGGGTGGGATTGGGAGGGGTTGGGTGTTATAAACAGTTCGTCCCACGAGAACTTACTCCCTGTTCTCAGACTCGTTATCAATGTTATGACTATGTTAACAATATATCAATTGTACTATGTGAGAGTTTTGTGTCAGTCATTGGAAGCTTCCCATTGAGAAGTTGACTGTCCGCTCTAGAGCTGTAAAATATCATTTTCTTCAATAAATACTATACCTAGATTTAAAGCAAGTTCCTATCTTGAGTCTCATTAATTAATCCACGACAGTAGGAGGGAGGGAGAGATACAGTATGTCTATCAGGCAGGGGAAGATGGAGCAGAGTGGATGGAGGAGGTACAGAGTGAGGGAAAAAAGAGGGGGAGGGAGTGAGGGAGAGAGAAAGAAAGACACAGGGAGGGAGGGAGGGAGAAAGATGCAGTGTTTAAACTCACCCGTTCTTATACATGAAGAGCAGCACCCTGACCCCAGCCGGAGCGCAGGTGACCTCCCTGACGTACTGCTCTCCGTTGATCTCCCTGAGCTGAACCTCTGCCTGCTCCGTCTGGCCCCTCTGGGCCTCCGTACCCCTGGGCTGACCCCCGCCTGGGACCTGACCCCCCCCCCCCGTGATGCAAAAGGCCGGGAATGTTACGTGTGGAAAAAAAAGCTTCTATGTCAATAATGTAATGTATAACCTGATACCAGGATCACACACACACACACGTTATTCACACACACACACACACACACACACACAATTAGTACAGATGAATCTTTGTCATTCTTTGAAAAACACGTACGACAAACGATTACCACACACACACACACATACAGACACACATACAGACACACACACACACACACACACACACACATACAGACACACACAAACATACAGACACACACACACACACATACAGACACACACACGCACATACAGACAGACACACACACACACACACACACATACAGACACATAGTAAAGTGAGCATTAAGCTTTACAACCCCCTCCGTACCTGTACCGGTCCCGGAAGCCTCTATCTTCCTCGTCTTCCTCATCCTCCTCCCTAACCTAAAGTCATTGAAATAAAATAAACCCAATTACTGATCAACTGATCAAAGAATATTTCAAACAGTAGACAACATTACACAATAATACATCTAAATAAAAATGATAGAAGATGATCGGGCCGGTTTCACAGACAATGCCTAGTCCTGGACTAAATCACACTTTCAATGTAAAATCTCCATTGAAGATGCTTTTTAGTCTAGGATTAGTCCTAAGCCTTGTCTGTGAAACCAGCCCTATATTTATAGCAACACTGTGATCATCATTTACTACTGTCTTTGTCATTTCACTGCTGGCAACTACAACCAAAGTTCCCTTCAGAAAAATAAAAAGTTATTCTGGGCCCGGATTCACAAAGCGTTCTTAAGAAAAAAGTTGTTCTTAATACTATACATTTATGCAATGATGAAATAATAACCTTCAGAATGGATATGTCAACCATCGTTCAAACCCCCAACAGCTTGGCCAACTGCAAGTTAAAACAAAGAATATCGCACGTGGCTGTATTACATATAATTGAAACTTGCTTATGAGCTAGCTTCCACAACACGGCAATAAACTCAGCTTGGTGGTGGATTAAACCTGTTCTTCAAATCTATAAGCTATATACTATTGGTTAAAATAGTTAGTTATAGTCGTGCATTTTATGACTTTGCTCAATAAAATAAGCACGTGCGGTTAGCCTGCTTAGCTAATGACTTCACGAGAAATGCAGTCTGGTAATAAACTAATATGGTAAACAGAGATTTTCTTGGCTAATTATAATTTCAGCTAGCAGATATTCGCTTGCACATGCCTCTTTGAATCGTGATAGCTAGCAATTTCACTAGTGTTGGCTGTGCTTCTCTCATTGTGTGTTGTGTGTGCTTCTCTCATTGGAATGACGCGGGGCTCATACAATCGCCGCGTTTGTTATAGATACGAGTGCAGCGCTGTCTTGCTGGTAGTCAAATATATTTATTTATATACAGCATATGGAGGTTACGTGCCTGTTAGCCTACTTGCCGCTTTCAGTTCTAGTAGATTTGTAGTTTAGATCTCGCAACCAGGGATTGGGAAGCGGTGTATTTCTACGAAAAGGCTGACTGACGCGGGGCTCATACAATCTCCGCGTTTGTTATAGAGTGCTCCGGTGTCTTGCTGGTAGTCAAATATATTTATTTATATATACAGCATATGGATGTTACGTGCCTGTTACCTGCCGCTTTCAGTTCTAGTAGTTTAGATCTCGCAACCAGGGAAACGCCGACATGTGTTAAAGGGAGCAAGACGCGAATCTACCGGCATTTGACTCATGAGTGAACGGCGAAAATGCCTGGACGGCACAGCTTGGGATTCCATTGAAGTTACAGGAAACTATGTGTGAAAGAGGCTTAAATGTTGAAATAACAGTAATACAATGTTCATTGATAAAATTACATAAGGGATGGATCACGAATAAAGTCCCATATCTATCTTCCTAGTTTATTTATTTTTTTCAATTCTATATTTGACTACTCCACATTTTCATAGCCTTATCGTAACATGTATTCTTACCAGTAGCAGCTAATCAAAACCATATCATTTACTGCTTTTTATAAAGCTATAAAAGTAATATTGAGAAGAATTAAGTTCAGCCTACTGGTCTGGCCCTCCACAATAGTCCCAGTTTCTCATGTGGCCCATTGTGAAAATGAATTGCCCACCCCTGCCGTAAAGTGTCCTTAGTTGTGCCAACCTTAGTTTGTCCTGCACTGCACCTGGGTCCGCATCACACACCAACCCGTTACATGCTGTGAGATTCAAAGTAGGCCTACATGCCCATCTACGGTATGATGGCCGTCTATTAATTAGGCAGAGTTGTGTTTGCCATTTCCCCTGTTGATTTATCTAAAATGGCGATCTGTTGATTCAGTTCTGTCTCTCTAATATTGTCCTTGCTCTAATCTCCTCACATGGGTTCTCCAACCACTCTACGCAGACGACACTCAACTCTTCCTGTCCTTCCCCCCCATCTGATCTACATGTGGCAACACGTGTCTCTGCATGTTGTCCGCCCACCATCTCCAGCTCAACCTTAACAAGACTGAGCTACACTTCATCCCTGGGAAAGCCTGCCCTCTCCAAGACTTCTCCATCACAGTGGAGAACTCTACTGTAACCCCCTCCCAGACAGCCAGGAACCTTGGAGTGATCCTGGACAACTGCCTATCCTGTGCGGAGAACATCGCAGCGACAGCACGCTCCTGCAGATTCTTCCTTTACAACATCAGAAGGATATGACCATTCCTCAACAGAGAAGCAGCGCAACTCTTGACCCAGTCGCTGGTCATCTCCCGCCTTGACTACTGCAACGTACCCCTGACCGGGCTCTCCGCCTCCGCCATCAGACCTCTGCAGCTCATCCAGAATGCTGCTGCCCGTCTGGTGTTCAACCTCCCCAAATTTTCTCATGTCACCCCTCTCCTTCGCACCCTGCACTGGCTCCCGATAGCAGCTCGCATCAGATTCAAGACTTGCCTACCATGCTTGGTGCTTGCCTACCAGGCTTGGTGCTTGCCTACCAGGCAGCAAAAGGGACAGCTCCTGCCTACCTGCAGGCAATGGTCACCCCCCAAACTTCAGCCCATTCACTCCGCTCCTCCACCTCTGCTGGTAGACTGGCCCCACCACCTCCACGCCAACACGGCAGTCACGCTGCCCAATCAAGTCTCTTCACTACACTGGCTCCCCGCTGGTGGAATGAGCTTCCCACGGCTGTCAGAACTGCAGAGTCACTCACCATCTTCCATCAGAGACTGAAGACCCATCTCTTCTGGCTACACCTTAACTGCTCCTCCTGAGACATCTACTACCCCCCAGCACTGTGTCTCCTGAGACACCTGCTTTCCCCTATACTGTGTCTCCTAAGATGTCTACTTCCCCCTTGTACTGTTTCTCCAGTGTCTATAAAAAAATAAATAATAATAATAGTCTTTCTTCTTCTAGCACGGCGACTGCCAATGGCCCCTGGCCTGAGCTGGATTACTCTTCCTGCTACTACTACTAACTACTTAATTGATGATTCACTTGCTTACCGGACGGATGATTCAACCCTACAGGAGAAGGACTCCTGGTTTAACCTTCAACAGTTCTAGGCCCTCAAAAATCACTGCCTCTTCCTCTGACTGGGCACTGATGATGCCAAGAGGGAGACCACCAGCACAGCTGTGCATCAGTAAGAGAAATAGGTGACAATAAGGCCTGTACATGTTCCCAGACGCATCCAAAAAATCCTCACTGTGCTTCTGATTTGCATGCGCCACCAGGGGGCAGTAAGATTTCATTATAGAAGAACCATTTGCGAGTGATATAGAAAGCAACAGGGGAAATGTGTCCGCTATGCTTGGAGTCGTATTAGACTGGTTTTCAGAACCACACAGTATTTCAATGTGGGCTATGGAGAATAGAAGACCATTTGACTTCACATCACACATTATCTGAGCAGAATCTGCCGTTCAATGCAATGGTTTCAAGCGGAGTTAGGCCAAATCGGCGAGATTGACTTTTATGAATAAGGTTGAACCATTCTGTGGGCTGCTGCAGTATAGAGTTGCTGATCACCGGAGAGGACGAAGGAAGGAAGGAAGGAAGGAAGGAAGGAGGGAAGGAAGGAAAAAAGGAGGGAAGCAGTGAGGAGATGTCGAGGGGAGGAGTAACACTGCGTTGCTTACTATTGTCTGCTGTTTTGTAGTATATTTCTGTAGTATGTATGATCTATGTATGAATATGTGGTATGTTTTAGACACACACACATGCCAGGGCATGCAGGGACACAGATGACCAGCAGGGACCTTTGGGGGTTGAGCAGGGACACACATGCACGCTGGCCCCTCCCCTCTGGAGGGGAAAGGGGAGACAGGGACACAGAGAGCTCTCTTCTCACCCAGGATCCACGGGGAACAGATGTAATGTATAAACCTGCCTGTAACTAATTAAATCATCTTAAACTAACTGTTCTTTGATTCATAATCAATAAGAATACACTACAGTAAATGGCGAGCAAGCGACGGAGATAAATGTAACTTAATTTACAGTATTTTGCGAACTTCAATCTAACAAAGAAGGCAGATTTTCTGCAGAAATCTCTCTCTAGTCGATTGGTGTGTTTAAAATAAACTGTAAATCTCAGATAAGTTATAGTCAAAAGAATCTGTGTAACGGTAATCTTGTTGGAATAGATGCAAACTTTTCATAAATCTTTGGAGTGTGGGTGGTGAGAGCCGGACTTTGTAGCCCGTTTTTTGTAAAATATAGTGTTTGGTAAGGTTTGTTTGTACGGTATTGGAATATCGTGTGTGTGTTTGTGTAAAATTCGGTGAGGTTGTGTTTATGTGTTGGAGGACTGGGTAGTCTATTTTGTATTGTAGCAGAGAGTACGCCATTACTCTTTGTCTGTGTGAGAGGACGCCGTTGTGTGGGCGGCCATTTGCAGTGTGTCAGAGCAGCGGAGTTTAGACGCCATTTTTATGAGGGAAACGTGCAGTGTACTTTCAGCGGAGTTTAGACGCCATCTTTGTGAGGGAAGCGTGAACGTAGAATATTTGAATGAGATAAATAGTGGTTTAACTGGATTGAAAGATATTGCGGTGTCGTGAAAAGTAATCGTTTATGAAAACAAATTGTGTTAAAAAGATAGAGATATGGTGAATTGATCTCGGGGTATTTTAAATAGTTTAGAGTTACGGTTAAAACATTCATAGCCTTGGCTAAGAGTTGGCGCATGCGCAATCGATGCGCGTTAGCCGGAGCACAGCTCCATCTGCTGGTCGAAATACGACAATACATTTTAAAACACTGAATCCTCAGGGAGATACAGCTGAGGTCGATGAAACAGTCCGATACATTAATAAATAGATGGTTAAATGATTGTTCTATATTAAATTACTTTAATTAATTTAATTAATTACTTATCAGTTGAATTAATTATTCAGATCATTCATTTTCTGTTTCCCAAAACAATTGATTGATTCCATAAGTTTTAAATCAATGTATATGATGATATAGTGAATAATTCTAACTAATCATTTATTCCTTTCAAATAACAAGTCGATTTCCTTACAGATTGTAATGAATAATTAATCATTTTATTCCTTTCAAATAACAAGTCGATTTCCTTACAGATTGTAATGAATAATTAATCATTTTATTCCTTCCCAATGACAAGTCGATTTCTTTACAGGTTGTGATTAATATTTGTAATTTACATCTTTTATTTTAGTTAGGTCATTTCCACAGTTTTTGATTAAGAATAGCAGAATAGTTTGTATTGATAATTAAGCAGTAAAAGGGTTTTTGTGGGTCAGTGAATGCTTAGGTGTGACCAGCTTTTGTGATTTAATAATTGTGTTGACCAGAACTGTAATTAGTATTGAATGAGTAATTAAGATACATTCATAAACAATTAGGAAACACATTTAAGTATAAAGTACTTACACAGCTATTAGATTTAAGTTAATACTGCACTGACATACACAAGAGGCAAGTCTGTTATTCTGGAGTTGCAGGGTTTTTGTGGGGATGGTTAATACAGTTATATTGGACTAGCATTTGTTTAGCAAACAAGACAAAATAAGGTGGGTTGTAAGAAGCGTACACCTTATCTAATATAGAATATTGTCAGCATATTGAGCCAAGTAGAATGGGGTCGAATTCCACGAAGCTGTTAAAAGATATTAGTGAACATCGTGGAATGTTGGCTACGTTATCCCCTATGGCTGTAGTGGAAAAAATGAATCCTCTTGTTAGGGAAATTAGCAAAATGTCTACGAAATGGAATAGCCGTTGGGCATACATTGAACAGCCGTGGCCGAAAGAGGGCAGCATTAATTTACAATTAATTGCAACATTGGAAATACTTATCAATGGGCACAAAGCACATCAAAGAGGAAAGATTAGATCAGAGAAACGCAAGTTAGAGTTAGCTATTTTAGATCTATTTAAGGTAGAGGGACAGAAAATAGCTCAGTGTCCTGCCCCCAGTCCCCCTCCCTATGCTAAGGCACTGGAGGATCATTCCCAGAAGAAGAAGAAGGAGCCAAGGGGAAAAGGGGACGACAGGAGTGACGAGGAAGATGACAGCGAAGATGGCAGTGCAGACTCAAGTGATGACGACAATGCAGATGGAGGCTACAACGCGCAGGGCAGGAAGATGATAGCCACAGCCGAAAGGAAAGGTGGGAGAAGACGCCCGGAGAAAGAGGGAGATTGTCACCGAATGTCATCAAATACATTAAAGAACTGTCCAGTGCTGATTCGGGGTAACAAGATGGAATATCATCCGTGGCATCATACAGATTTGTCTGAAGTGATCGAGAAACTCCCAGTTCTTCAAGAGGGAGGACATTCGTGGACGCGACAGGTCGACGTGATACTGATAGGAACGCAGCCCGCGATGGGAGACCTGAAAAGACTCTTAGCTTTTATTGCAGGATTGGATACAATGCAGGAAATATTGATGAAGGCAGGACTTCATAGATATATCAATACATCAGTTTATGATCCAGAGCTTTTCGCAGCAAACAGAGGCAAACTGTGGAAAGCAATCAGGGAGATCTACCCTACTCACATTCACCCAGACAATATCATTGTGAAGCCACTGGGGGGGGATGAGAATCCCAGGGGTTATATTGCCCGTATGCACTCTCAATGGAGAAGTGTGACAGGGAAAGACGCTGAAGATAACCCCTTAGAAAAATCCATAATCAGGGAAAAAATACAAGAAGGGCTTCCTACCCCAGTTAAGGATAAGCTAGCAGAAGTGGTGGGGCTACGACACATGAACAAAGCTGTTTATATAGACCACGTAGCTCATCACGTGGAGTTATATCGAAAGAACATTCAGATACAGAAGGCACGAGACGAAGAATCCCTCAGAATATTGACTCATTTGCAATTGACTGAAAGCGAGAGGAACATAGAGGGAGTGCAGGCTTTAGCCCCACAGCAACAGCCACCTGGAGTGCAGACTGCTACTTACCAGTCCTACTCACAGGGGCCACAAGGGGGGTATCCTGCTACTTACCAGTCCTACCCACAGGGGCCACAAGGGGGGTATCCATACCCACAAGGGCCACCAGGGGTGCAAGCGGTTCCATGCCAGATGTACACACAGCCTGGCCAAGGACCACCACCAGGGGGATGGACAGCAGCAGGGAAGGAGATGCTAGAACCATGCCAATGTGACCAGAATGGACATCTAGCCTGTGCCTGCTGCAACAGGCCCCAGGGGGCCGCAGGGGGGAGCCAAGGAGGAGGATATTGGCCCCCTACTACACCTGCTCCAGGAGTGATGAACCCTTACGGAGGCCCAGCAGCTGGCCTATAGGGGTGCCCGGAAGATCCGAGGGGGAGGTGCCAGCTGGTGGTGACACAGAAGCCTGAAGGCGCCACGCACCTCCCTATGTCTAGAGAATATGTGAAGACAATCGGATTTGAGGGAACTAAACAGCTGATTCCTACAACTGAGCTTGTAGACTTAGAGTACAAGGGACAGAGAGCAACTCTGTCAACACTTGTGTCAGAACACACGCCAACAGGGCTGCTAGGGAGAGATGCTCTATGCCAATTGAACTGTACAGTAAAATACACACCTGACGACTGTCAGGTGACGGTGCCATGCGGTGCTCAGATTCCATCGACAGCCAGAGTGATTAAGCATAGAACAGACCTACAAGCTTTGCCTTTAAAGGGAGCTGATATAGAATATTGGGTTGATGGGTCTTGTTACGGGGTAGGAGAAACGTTGTGCGCTGGGTATTCCTTAGTTAAAGCACAGAATTCAAAGTTTATTGTAGAACAGGCTGAGGCAGTTCCTCAGCCTTGCTCAGCCCAGTTGGCTGAATTGATTGCCCTCACAGAAGCATGCAACTTGGGAACCGGACGGAGAGTGACAGTGTACACCGACTCTGCCTATGCACATAATGTTTGTCATTTTAATGGAGCTGTATGGAGGGGGCGGGGTTTTAAGAGAACTGATGGTACGCCTATACAGCATCACGCACAGATCATGAAGCTGTTACAAGCCATGATGAAGCCAAAGGAATTAGCTATAGTGAAGTGTGCCACACACAGGTCTGACTCATCACATGTCACACAAGGTAACAGGGCTGCAGAGGATGCAGCCAAAGCCATTACAGGAGCAGACAAGGCAGGTAAAGGTCTTCTGGTCACACATGAAAAGCAATTACAGGGCATGGTCACACTTGAGGATTTATTGATGTTACAGAGTAGAGTAACTACGTTAGACAAGAGCGTTTGGCTAGCAAGGGGGGCAAGTCAGGATGACACAGGTCTATGGAGGAATCATGAGGGGTTGGTTGTAGCACCCTCAGATTTATTAGGCATGTTAATACAGGAAGCTCATGGATTAGCACATGTGGCTAGGGGGGAGGTAAGACGCAAGATCACCAAGAAATATGGGTTTTGGAGTCCATATTTGATGGAACAGATTGACCATGCTTTAGGTCAATGTGGGGTCTGTTGGAGAAACAACATCAGAGTGGGTACACCAGTGGTGTCTGGGCATATCCCTACCCCAATAGGGCCACGGGTGGTGGACAGGGGGGTGGATGTACAGAGTAGGCAGGATGTTGTGCCAACAGGTGCCGAGGTCCCCAGAGAACCTGAGAAGGAGGAGCTACGAGGAGATGCTGTGGTGTTGCCAGAGCCAGTGGCAATGCCAGTGTTACAGCCAGTGACATTACCGGCAGTGCCTGAAACCGAGGGGACAGTGGAAAGCTGTCCAGATGCCAATGAACCAGAAACCAACGAAGCAGAGAGTGTTGACAGTCTGGAGGTCCAGCCTGGGGGTGTCCAAAGCCTGGACACCTGTGCTACTGGGGATGCTGGCGAGTGCCTGCACCATGCTTCAGATGATGCTGAGGGCGACTCCCCAGACCTTGATCAGCGTGGGAGGGGACCAGGCGGCTGCCTTAACCTCAATGACACTGACGGACGACGACCAGTTAGGAAAAGATTAAAGACTATGAATAGGGTAGTGAAGAAGCAGATCAAAGGGAACGACGGGAATGGACAGCAGATGATAGCATGGCTGGAAACGGTCTTAGGGGCATGGGAAACTTACTTTGCTAGGTTAGGAGCACCTATTATAGCAGACATGATTTTTGACTTTCTTAGGAGACAGGGCCTCATTGACTGTTTTTGGAAAATCAGTCACTCAGTCCACGTTAATGAACTTTTCAGAAGACTAGTCCTCACCTGAGGTGAAGATCTATGCATTAATGCATTCCCTTTGTCCTATGCTTACTGTTGGAGAATTATGTGTTATGATAACTGAATGTCATTATTTGTGTATTGTTTGTTTATTTCTATATCGTATGGGATTGATGTCAGTTGAGAAGTGATGTAGTGGTTATGCAAAGATAGGAGAGAGGTTCTGTTCCTAGCGCAACGAAAATGGAAAGCTCCTGACTATGGAAGTGTTATCAATCTGAGACAGCGGTAAAGGCTGTTCTCCAACTGGGTACAAGTGCTAGTAACCTCTGACCCCGACGCTTCAAGGACAAAGAAAACATCGGTCGTTGGAAGTTTCTGTATTGATTTGTGCATGATAAACTGTGTTTAGTTTAATTGTGATTGTTATTTTCAAAATTCTTTTTATTATTGGTTGTTTTCTATTTTTTGTTTATGATATCTTTGGTTCCTAATACTGGTCCTGGGTTGGTCTGTGTTATTGTGCTTCTTGTGTTGTGTGTTGGTGTAGTTTTTCTGTCTGTTGTTGTTTATTTTTTAAATTTTTAATTTTATTTAAAAAAAAAAAAAAAAAAAGGAGATTTTTTTTTGGGATGTTTTGTGGGGTTTTGTGTTTTTGTTTTTGTTTTATGGTAGTTTCGTTTCGGAACACCCTCTGGGTGGTCCGAGGGGGGATGTGTAGTATATTTCTGTAGTATGTATGATCTATGTATGAATATGTGGTATGTTTTAGACACACACACATGCCAGGGCATGCAGGGACACAGATGACCAGCAGGGACCTTTGGGGGTTGAGCAGGGACACACATGCACGCTGGCCCCTCCCCTCTGGAGGGGAAAGGGGAGACAGGGACACAGAGAGCTCTCTTCTCACCCAGGATCCACGGGGAACAGATGTAATGTATAAACCTGCCTGTAACTAATTAAATCATCTTAAACTAACTGTTCTTTGATTCATAATCAATAAGAATACACTACAGTTTCCTTGGTGACAAAGGAATTTCTGATGAAGTAATCCACTTTGTGGGTATGTGAGAGACACTCATAGACCAACATCCCCCAGACTACTGCATACCTCCCACCATCTCCCCACCCAGCGTCCTCTCCTGGCCACTACCACCATCACATCCCCCACCCTACCTTACTGCTGCTGTCTATACAGTAAGACAGGAGCATCTGAGGTCATTGTAATGTTGCTGACATCAGAAAAAACACTGTTGCCTCGCCTGAGCCAATGATTCTCAATCAGTTCCAAAGATTTCACCTCTCCTCACAACATAATTTAGTTCATACTTCACAACTTCACTCACAGCTAGATGGGAATCAATCACAAATATGTCCCATTCTGTATTTCTATGGTAGATTTATAAAAAAGAATCTAATCACCATACTTTGACTATGGCTGGTAAAAAGGGATAGGCCTATCTTTCTCTTGCACCATTCACTTTACTCTCATCAATCCCAGTAAGACACAGTGTTTCTAGTCCAGAATGAGGACTTCCTGGAACCCTTATACAGAGCTACGTAGACAGTAGTAAATAAACTGTCATATTTTATTCTTTGAGTTGATCCAATTTGTGTTGTGTTTATTAGTTCGTTTTGTATGCAGCCAGCTAGGAACTGATACAAGTTAATATGAGGTTAGTTGATGACTCACTATTGACTTGATGTGGTCTGAGTTTCCGTCTGAGAAACTCTGTATCCCCCCACATAGTGTTACTGTGTGTAAACATGTTGTCTGTTAGAAACACGGAGGAGGCCCTCTCTCTGCCCTCCCCCTGCTGTGATCAGTCCTTTTTAGGAAGTTCTCTGACTCGAATCAAACCTCACCCCAACATGGAAGAATCGATCACTCTTTATATTATTATTATACCTTCTTATGTTATACTCTTTCTATCAGACTACTAACTCTCTGTATTTCCATCTTCCTATCCCCCTCTTATTCCTTCTGAACGCCCCCCCCCCCCATGCACACACACACACACCACCCCTGCACACTACCGTATTTTCCGCACTATAAGGCGCACTTAAAAGCCTTTAATTTTCAAAAAAAACGACAGTGCGCCTTATAACCCGGAGCGCCTTATATATGGATCAATTTGTTAGTTGGTTGATCCATACTGGTTTTACACGGCGCTCAAGGCGCTCTGTCAAAATGTTTCAGTACGACTGGTAAACTACAAAGCCGCACCGCTTGCAGCATTACGGTAATCAGTAAACACCGGTGTTGTGCTTACTCACAGTCCCACACCACAAGACCCCAAGTAAAGAAGGCTAAACAGAGTTTCCGAGGGAACAAAGTGAGATTCTTGGTGCTTTCAACTTGAAGTTTTAAAGTACCCACTCGATATAATAAACAACAGTATAACGATCACTAAACACTTATCATTTGTGTATTGGATTCATTATTCTCGTTTGCCGGAGGCTACCGGTAAGGGAGGGTTGATTTGTAAACATACTTTCGTTTTAGCTCGTGTTCAAAAGCAAGAACTGTGTGTTCATCTAGTTATGTGTAGTTATGTGTTTTTAGCATGTCGATGTTCTCCCAGTATGTTGTCATGTTATTAAAATACAGTTTAGACCTTCGTAGCGATGTGTTTTGTTAGCTGTTAGCCGCTAGCAGCGTTTGTTGTGGTTTGGTCAGAGTCACTTTTCTCCCATTCAGTGTTTGAGATGAACCAACATTCAAATACGCCTGTCGTGTTCAATCTTTCTCTGATTTGAATGTATGACACATCATTTGAAAGCTTACAATCTGTAGTTTAAGCATGTGTAAAAACTGAAAAAGTACGTTGCACATTTCACCAGGAGCTGTCACATATTGGTTGTTGGTTATAATTGTATAGCCTATTGGTTGTTTCCTGGTGTTGTTTTGCTCTGTTTGTAGTCTACTTGATGTATTTTTTATCAGCTGTTAAATCACCACAGCGGTTAATCCACTAATAGAGATAATAGCAGATTGAAAATGCTTGTAGCTAACTACTCTATATCTCGTGGTTGCAGCTATTGCGAATTGCTATTCACGCGAGTCAGCTGTGAATCACCGCAGGTCCTTGACGCTTGTTGCAAAAATGGATGACGAACGGCTGATACTTGAGGTGGAAAAATATATATTTTTGACAGTGGAGCAGGTAGAACGTTGACGGTGACAACGCTCAGGTGGAGCTTGGACAACGGGAAGTTGACACAACACCGATGGAGAGGTGACGCAACGCAGTAGGTGGAGCTTGGGCGTAACGCAACCCCAGTCAAACGTTTGACTGCAGTATCTATTCTATGCGCCTTATAATCCGGTGCGCCTTATAATCCGGTGCGCCCTGTATATGAAAACAGTTCTAAAATAGGCCATTCATTGAAGGTGCGCCTTATAATCCGGTGAGCCTTATAGTGCGGAAAATACGGGTACTTCCTCTCTCTCCCTTTCTCACTCCACCGAACCCTCCCTCTCTTCCTCTACTTCTCCCTTTTTCTTCTCTGTCCCTGGCCTGTTTACTCTAGTTAGCTTAGTTAGCTTAGTCGGCACTCAAGCTGAAGATAGTATAAACAAAACCTTGGCAGGAGAGTAGGTGATACTCCTTTCTACTGGAACCCCCTCCCCCTGTTGTCTCCCTTGTTCTTCTGTCTTGTTCCCTCTTTCCCTGCCCCAGCAAATACAAGCCTGGTGCTGGCAGTCAGAGTGAGTCTGTCCTGTCAGAACGACTTATTATCAGCAGTTAAAGGATCCAGCTAGGCAATACCCCCCTCCCTCATACTATATATATATATAATACTCACTCATTCACTACGCAGCTAGTCAGATAGTCAGCGCCACTCTACTCCACTCTACTCTACTCCATTGGCAGATTCTTTATTTTCCATCAGAGTCTTTCCTTATCTCATACCACAGAGTAGTGCCATAGGCTTCTGACCAACAGGCTGCAGTAAGACCATGGGAGAGGGAGAGGGAGAGGGACCATGGGAGAGGGAGAGGGGCAATGCATAGAACCTACTGGTTGCACTGCAGCTATGCACCTCTCATTGATCTCTTTATGTTGTAAAGAAAGAGAAGTTTTTAAAATCAAACTGAACTTTATTTCAGAATCATTAATTATTATCATACAATGTACAAAAATACTGAGTTTTGGTGGCCCAACATCTTGATTAAGAAGTAGGAGATTGACCACACCTTACTACCGCTTTCCCAGTACAAACCCAGTACAAACCATATTTTAGCAACATCTCTTTTAACACTTATTACCATCAGACATTGAGTGCAGCATTGAAAGCAGTATCTAAATGAAATGTATGTTTCTTTATGTATCTAATTGTGCAGCATGTCTTGTTGGTAACAAAAATAGGACATTTTACAGACCTTGGTCACTATGTTAATGTTTGTTGTATTGCGTATCTGTGCAGTGTGTATATGTTTGGTCCCTGTTGTTTTGGTCCAGTTTGGTCTTGATGAAGTTCTGGGTGTATGTCTCCTCTTTGTTTATGTTAACAGACAGCTTCTTCCTCTTCAGTGATTGGCCAAGAGAGGGAGGAGGGAGAGAGTGTACTCAAGTTTAAGACGAGAGGGCATTGGACGTCTTTTATGGGTTCAGGATCTGCCTTTGTTGCCCATAGCCTGTCATACCAGCCTGAGATGCCCCTTTGTTTGTGCCCATCTGCAGGCCAATGACAGTCTTGCCCTCATTCAGCTGGTCCTCTGAGAATTCTCGTCTGTTCTCCTGCGATTTCCTGCACACACACACACACGCATTTATGTTTTTAAACCAAAGTGACATGTACTTGAATGAATGAATGAATGAATGGTTTAATGGCCACACGACCAAGGTCGGTGGAATTTGTTGTCGGTACAGATGAAAAAAAACTCAATACAGCAGTGTCAAATACATCAAACATACACACATTACACATGACTATCACAATGGACAATGTACACACATAACCACAAGACAAAATCATAGACAATATGTCAGTTATTGAGATGTCAGTTACTACAAAGAGGACATAGAATGGTGCCCTGACTCACTTATGAAACCAGCTGGGGTCACCACGGTAGTTCCCATCATCCCTGGTGACAGCCAGACTCCCCAGGGCCATCAGGGTCCTCTGGACTGCAGCCAGGTCTTTCCCTGCAGACAGACAGCCGTCTCACATTAACTCAGCACACACCAACACACAACCCAGTAAACAAAGAGTCCAAAAGACGTCCTCAGGGAAGCCGGAATGTGGGTTCAGATGACATCTTTCTAGGACGTCCAGAAGACGTCATCTGGACGTCCTAGAAAGACGTCATCTGAACCCACATTCCGGCTTCCCTGAGGACGTCTTTTGGACTCTTTGTTTACTGGGAATACTGAAGGTGAGGTTCTGGGAAAGGACTAGAACTACTGTACAGTATCACCAGGTTAACATGCGTCTCTCTGACTTACCCTCCCAGAGGTCGACTGTCTGGAACATGTCAGTCTTGGTGATCCCATACTTCTCAGCAGCGTTTAGGAACTGTGAGATCATCTCCATCTGTTTGAAGGCCATGGTTGAGCTCTGAACCTTCTTGATAGGCTTATTCCCAGTGAACAGACTGTTGATGAGCTCACCCAGGACCTGGAGAGGGAAGTAGAGGCAGAGGGGGGGGGAAATAAATACCTGTGAAAGACTGAGACAAACATATCTGAACAAACAAACAAACAAAATGCATACAAGCACCCACGCACACGCACACACAGCTATATGGAGTATCAAATGGACAGGCACTCACACATCCATCCTTGAGCCAGTTCTGCCAGCCGATCTTGCCTGCTTCAGGCTGGCCAACTCCAGCGCCACACTGAGCCATGATCCACTCGGTCAGCCTCTCCTCCAGCTCCTGGTCATACTTCTTATCAATCTTACTCTGCACCTCACGGCTCAGACCGTAGGAGGGACCTTTGTTTGCCATTGCTGTTCCTGCAGGGAGGGAGATCTCATTTAAGATTGATAATAGTGTTGATCTATCAATCTATACAGTTTGGCAAAAAATAAGCATGTGATTGGCTCATAGAGCATTCCATGATATCTGTGATAGTGTATCCATGTGTGTCAGTGGCAATTTAACTCTTTAGTTTCCTTCTGCTGTGTCATGGCTCTACCACGACACTATATAGATGGTAACAGCATTCACATTCAGGTCCCTGCCCAGCCCACACCCAGAAAGCTGGCCCTGAGTCAAGACAAACAAGCCTGTAATCAGAGTCTGCTGATCTCTCTCTCTCTCTATCTTTCTTTCTCTCCTCTCCCTCTCTCTCTGTGTGCGAGACATAACTTTTTATGCGTATGTGTGTCAGGCCCATGTCATTGTAGTCCTATAGAATAGACAAGTGGGTCCTAAGTTCAGAACTTATACAAGCCCTCACGTTTTTCATATCTCTAAAACACAGATGCTCTGTGAGAAATTGGTGGTGTTCTTTTAAAAAAATATCATACAGGAAGGTCCTGTGAAATTCTTGACAACCTGGCCTGTTACATTATCAACATGTTATACAAAGCTTATCCTCAAGACAGTTAATAACAGATGTTGTCCACACTGCATTCACGTTGCTTATATGATTTGGAATCCTACTATGAGCATTGTTAAAAGACACATTTATATGCATTCTGGTTAAAGTATTGTGGGTATTATGGGTCTGCAACTTTTGTATCAAGACATGGTTGATATACATGGTTAAAGAGGGCACTATGCCATGCTGGAGGATGGAACTACACGAGAAAAAACAAGTCAAGAATTTCTCAGATCCCTAAATATGAGGCAGTCATTCTGAATCTATGTAGATGCCTCCCCACTTGACTTGTTACAAGACAAGGACTGGACAAGGACAGGAACAGGAACAGGAACAGGTCAACAACAGCACATGGACTCAAAATGACTGAATGGAATCTAAATGAATGTTAACCATAAACATTTTCTGTCCTGAGGGTCAACGTTTTAAGTAGTATCCTCCAGGTTGGCTCATACAGAAAGTACTTCCTGTCTTCCTCCCCAGCCACACCCTGCTCTCTGCATCCTGTTTGCTCATTCCTAGCTTCCTGGGTCTACTCTGTCGCCTCCTCTCTCCCTGTCTTACAAAGGTAGCTAGCTACTTTTGTTAACCTGCAGATATTGTGGTGTTCTGTGTCAAAGTGCCCATCAACATAGCAAATATAATACAGGCAAACCTAATGACCTAGTCCTCCCAATCTTTGTGGTTAAATGCAAGGCTTATCATTATGGCAGCATACACAGATATGATAGCAATACTTGTGATCTGGCTCTATGGCTTACTGAACTGAAGCAGAGTGAATATCTCAGCTAACTGTATTTATCAAGAGGGTTTGTCATGTATGCAGGAAGTATAGTAAGAGCAGATGTTATCTAGAGTCGTCCACAGTTACAGTAATACAGCAACAGGCACCACCCCTCTTCTATTTCATTCCGATAATAAAAGTCATTGTTGAGGTGTCAGTAATCAAACATGATTGATTTATACTGAATATAATGATGTCACATAATTTCATCTTGTTTATATTGGCATTCAACTTCTTTGCAAAACGGGTGGAGGCACTTCTTGTCTTTAAGTGTGTGTGTGTGTGTGTGTGTGTGTGTGTGTGTGTGTGTGTGTGTGTGTGTGTGTGTGTGTGTTTGTGTGTTTGTGTGTGTGTGTATGAAGTAAGGTAAGTATTAACATTGTGATCGCATGCAGGTACATGTTTGTTTTCACACTCGTACTGTTGCAAGAGTACACTGACAACCCAAACTACTGCAACTAGGGAGCACATTCTGTCCTGCACCTCAACACTCTGCTTCCTGTTATTGCGCAGTGTGAAAGAAACATCTGTGAGTCTGAGATATTCTTAATGATCTCTGGCCTTAGCAACAATACAAACACACACATACACACACATGCACACACACTCACACACACAGATGTATTGTGTCTCGAACTGAATCCAAAATGGCATGTAAGTGTAGCCATGATTCTGCAGTATTTGTGTAGTCTATTGTGTTAGTATTATTCTGTTTCAGCCACACCCTATCCCAACATTCTTTCACAACAGATTTTTCTCAATGTTGTGTTTGCGGCCATGTGTGTGTGTGTGTGTGTGTGTGTGTGTGTGTGTGTGTGTGTGTGTTGTTAATCTGTTCTAAATCAGATAATTCATTACTCCCTAATACTTAATTTGCCTTACAGTAGCAAATGAGTTCCACACTGCCAGCTGCAGTCAGTTTCATGTGTCTTTTCCCACTTGCAGAGCAGTTACGAGTGATTATATGGGGATGTGGAGGAGGGACTTGTTGTTCTATCTGACAGCCAAGTTATGTCACAACCAGAGACATTTTGTAACAACAACCGTTGTAAATAGAATAATACATTCCAAATCCCCCTCTAACCAATCTGAGCAGCTGTGTCTCACTCTGAGGATCTGCCATGGAATAGTTCTAACATGCCCAGAGAGAACATCTCCCTGCAACTCATTATATAGAGGAACACTGGCTGGATCCCATCTTACTTGAACAAGATCCCTCTTGATTGACCGATGAGGACTATCAATGCAAGGCATTGGTGATAACATTTACCTGTGTGAAAATAAATGTCTGTGCATGATCGGCCACAGGCAGAGCCGAATACATCCATGAGTGATTTGTTATCCCTGGAAGGGCTGAGAGGAAGGAGGAGGGGGGGTCTAAGCTGGGAGGATATAAGTCTAACCTGTTTTTGTATTTGAATGTTGGTTGGGGGGGAGGGGGGGGGGGGGGGATAGACCTGTTGGATCCTGACAGCCTTAAGCTTTTCCCAGTGCCAGAGGCCTGTTCCAACAGGCCCAGGCCTCAGTCTAACCACCTCGGTCTAACTACCTCAGTTTAACACTAGGGGTAGTGGTGGTCTAGTGGATAGTGAGTTGGACTTGTGATCAGAAGGTTGTGAGTTCAAATCCCGCCTGAAGCCACACCACTACTAGTGTGCCCTTGGGTAAGGCACTTAGCCCTCAGTTACTCCAGGGGGAATGTCCCTGTAATTCGTAATTGTAAGTCGCTTTGGATAAAAGCGTCTGCTAAATGGCAAAATTAAAAAATATATAAAAATTAAAAAAATTAACCTCCTCAGTCTAACTACCTCAGTCTAACTACCTCAGTCTGACTACCTCAGTCTGACTACCTCAGTCTGACTACCTCAGTCTGACTACCTCAGTCTGACTACCTCAGTCTAACCTCCTCAGTCTAACTACCTCAGTCTGACTACCTCAGTCTGACTACCTCAGTCTGACTACCTCAGTCTAACTACCTCAGTCTAACTACCTCAGTCTGACTACCTCAGTCTGACTACCTCAGTCTAACTACCTCAGTCTGACCTCCTCAGTCTGACTACCTCAGTCTGACTACCTCAGTCTGACTACCTCAGTCTAACTACCTCAGTCTGACTACCTCAGTCTGACCTCCTCAGTCTGACTACCTCAGTCTGACTACCTCAGTCTAACTACCTCAGTCTAACTACCTCAGTCTAACTACCTCAGTCTGACTACCTCAGTCTGACTACCTCAGTCTGACTACCTCAGTCTGACTACCTCAGTCTGACTACCTCAGTCTGACTACCTCAGTCTGACTACCTCAGTCTGACTACCTCAGTCTAACTACCTCAGTCTAACTACCTCAGTCTAACCACCTCAGTCTAACTACCTCAGTCTGACTACCTCAGTCTAACTACCTCAGTCTGACTACCTCAGTCTGACTACCTCAGTCTAACTACCTCAGTCTGACTACCTCAGTCTGACTACCTCAGTCTGACTACCTCAGTCTGACTACCTCAGTCTGACTACCTCAGTCTGACTACCTCAGTCTGACTACCTCAGTCTGACTACCTCAGTCTAACTACCTCAGTCTGACTACCTCAGTCTGACTACCTCAGTCTGACTACCTCAGTCTGACTACCTCAGTCTAACCTCCTCAGTCTAACTACCTCAGTCTAACTACCTCAGTCTAACTACCTCAGTCTGACTACCTCAGTCTGACTACCTCAGTCTGACTACCTCAGTCTGACTACCTCAGTCTGACTACCTCAGTCTGACTACCTCAGTCTGACTACCTCAGTCTAACTACCTCAGTCTGACTACCTCAGTCTGACTACCTCAGTCTGACTACCTCAGTCTAACTACCTCAGTCTAACCACCTCAGTCTGACTACCTCAGTCTAACAACCTCAGTCTGACTACCTCAGTCTAACTACCTCAGTCTGACTACCTCAGTCTGACCTCCTCAGTCTGACTACCTCAGTCTGACTACCTCAGTCTAACAACCTCAGTCTGACTACCTCAGTCTAACTACCTCAGTCTGACTACCTCAGTCTGACCTCCTCAGTCTGACTACCTCAGTCTGACTACCTCAGTCTAACTACCTCAGTCTAACTACCTCAGTCTGACCTCCTCAGTCTAACTACCTCAGTCTGACTACCTCAGTCTGACTACCTCAGTCTGACTACCTCAGTCTGACTACCTCAGTCTGACTACCTCAGTCTAACTACCTCAGTCTGACTACCTCAGTCTGACTACCTCAGTCTAACTACCTCAGTCTAACCTCCTCAGTCTAACTACCTCAGTCTAACTACCTCAGTCTGACTACCTCAGTCTAACCTCCTCAGTCTGACTACCTCAGTCTGACTACCTCAGTCTGACTACCTCAGTCTAACCTCCTCAGTCTAACTACCTCAGTCTGACTACCTCAGTCTAACTACCTCAGTCTGACTACCTCAGTCTGACTACCTCAGTCTAACTACCTCAGTCTGACTACCTCAGTCTAACTACCTCAGTCTAACTACCTCAGTCTAACTACCTCAGTCTAACTACCTCAGTCTAACTACCTCAGTCTGACTACCTCAGTCTGACTACCTCAGTCTAACCTCCTCAGTCTAACTACCTCAGTCTGACTACCTCAGTCTAACCACCAGCCTGGTGCTGCACAGGTCAACCCTCAACCTTCCAGCTCCACCAGTCGTCTCTGCCTCTCATGACTTCATCTGTGCTCTTGGAACCTTACTCAAATATAGATCAAGTGTTACATACTGTGTAAATGTTATCTTAATGTCACAGGGTTATCTGGGCTCGATCATGAGCTTATTCACCTAGACACAGACCATTACCGTCACCCATGAACATACCAACAGAGTTCATACAAACCCTCATTCGTACACAGTTACATTCCCATATCTCTCCTCCAGACTGGGTATACATTCTGTAAGTTAGGAGGGGCCGTATATTATTCAACACTGTTGATGTACACTGTCTCCATTTTAAAAGATATAGCACACACTGTATATATATCATGGGCCCTGTAGCATTCCATGAAGCCATCTTACTTCATGGAGCATGTAGTTCGATGCGAAGTGTATGAGAGTAAGAGTGCTGAGAACTGGATTTGATAAGAACAAGAATCTGATTGAATTCAATTGTGAACAGGATCTGATAGACACGATCTGGGCAGAGGAAGGAAGAGCATTTAGACAGGAACTGAGAGGGGGAACATTCTGCTTTGTTCTGTTGGGGTCAATTTTAGGGAATGAAATACTACTTAAATACATGTCATGCAGTGACAGAGTAGGAGAAGAAGGGAGGACTGTGTGTGTGTGTGTGTGTGTGTGTGTGTGTGTGTGTGTGTGTGTGTGTGTGTGTGAGAGAGAGAGTGTGAGTGTGTGAGAGGGAGACCAGCCAAATCAAGATCCAAAATGTGAAATAGATAGCATCAAGTTTTCTCCAAGTGAGTACGTCTACACCTCTTTTGCCCTCGCTCGTCGACAATATAGATATTCCAATAAGAGAACTAACCAAAGCTACAGCCCAATGTCAGAGGCAACTTCCCAGGCAAGCCAAAGAAATGACAAGACACAATTTTGATAATGTTAGATAAACCAGGAAATTGAACATTGAACACTCCACGTATGCTATTATAGTCACTGCACTCTTTCAAACGACAATCCTTTGAAGTAGACAGGCGTGTACTTACAGTATGTTGTGGGGAGATGTAAAGGTGTAGAGACGGTGGCTTTGGCCCTGTGTCTGCTCTCTTCCTCTTTAGTACAGAGTACAGAGTCCACTCACAGGGAGTGCCGGCTTACAAAGAAATGAAACACTTCTTTCTGAAAATGACTTCACCACATTCAAGAGAAAGGGCGAGCGAGAGAGAGAGAGAGAGAGAGAGAGAGAGAGAGAGAGAGAGAGAGAGAGAGAGAGAGAGAGAGAGAGAGAGAGGGGAGGAGAGTAAAGAAGGGGAGGGAGGAACCCACGGCCCTAAAAGGATAGAGACAGGTTTTTTTCTCATTTTCTATGCGCTTCCTGTCCTCCTATTTCACTCTTCGACCCACCCTTTTCTCTTTTTCTCTGTTCTTCCCCTCTTAATGTGCCTCCTTATTTGGGAGCGGGACAGGGAGAGAGGGAGGGCACCCTGCCAAAGGGCTTGGTTTGGTCAGTCAGAGGAATTCTCCACATTTCTCCCTATACCACTCAGTCTAGAGAACAGAGGAAAAGAGGGAAGGGGGAGGGAAGGGGGAGAGAAATAAAGTAGGCCTAGAGAGTATGTCGGTTTGGATCAACAGGGGGAGGGAGATGCATACAGTAATTAGAGAGGGTACGGAGGCACTGGTAGAGGGAAGTTTACTTTATTGCCTATATCAATTTGGTGTTTTTTGTGGCAGATGAAGTTCATTGTGGAAAAAAAAGATAGGCAGCCATGGAATGCCATCTTTCCACATGAGAGGAGCACAGCGGAGACCATTATGAATGAGGATGAGAGAGCAGAGAGGGCCAGACCTCAACATTGTGACATTGTTAATCGATCTCTGGTGAGGGAGGAGCTGCTTTTTGGGATTTGACCGTAATTATCTTGTAGAATTTGTAGGCGTCGCTTATTTTGTGAAAATATAAAAATGGATCTTAGGCAGTAGGCAGCATTGCGGAAATCTACGGCCTACATTGAGTACCCTCCTCCTAATTCCAAACCAAAAAAAATAAACAATCCCTGCCCCCCCCCCTTCCCTCCCTGCTCCCTCCCCTCCCTGCCCCCCCCCCCTTCCCTCCCTGCTCCCTCCCCCCCCCCCTTCCCTCCCTGCTCCCTCCCCCCCTGAGGTCGTCTCTCCTCACCTAGGACTGCTCACTGCTGTAAAATGGTGTGATGTCAGGATCTTGTAACTTCGCAAACAATAGCAGCATTTACATAGTTTATGTTCAACTGGAAAAGATAGTGAGCAGTGAGCACAGAATTTCGTGTTTTGACTCTGCTGGGAGTTCGTTAAAAATGCCTTTAAAAAAAGCCATTCATATCTATATACATTTTCCATATATCATACCTCCACTATGATTGGAAATTAAGTAGTGTCCAGTTGTGGACTTATATTTAGCGATATTGGGGCAGTTCTTATGCGCTCTGCCCTGCTGGTTGCGCGATGCAGGACAGCTGTGAAAGGAGACTGACCAGGCAATAATCAGGGTCCATTCAGACATGCAGCGACCCTGCAAATTGCATGGAATTATACATGGTCTGGACCAGGGTAATTGCCTGTGCGGATTTCCCTGGTCACACTTACGCTGACCCTGGAAATTGCATGGAATCTACTGGGAAGGCTTTGTGTGAAAGGGGCTTAAGATAAGATAAGAAAGATAAGATAACAAAGGGTATGCTAGTCAACTCTCTGCTACAGGCATTGACTGACAACGCCATGGCCAATGACTAGGCTGCCTGTACTGACTGACAAACCCTTGACCAACGAGTGGCTATTGATCAGCAGGACCAACAACTTGGTTACATAATGCTGAATGACAAAGCCCTATTGACTTTGCCCCCTCCTATTGTTAATCAGGTGATGGCCATAGTAGTGTCTTGTATATAATGTGTGCCTCTAAAACATGGAGGGCCCTATTATGCACTTCATAAGTCTTAAGCAATAAGACGAGGCGGTAGATCTAAACTTAAGACGTGGAGGCGTGGTCACGGCCACTTTGCTATTATGCGTGCGGTAGTGGGCGCCTAAAACCCGGCGCTAAGCAAAGAAATTAGTCATGGGTGTGTTTTGGGCGTCTTCTCAATCAACCCAATCAGCGTGCCAGGTGCCATTCCCTTTAAGAACCGGCTGCGTTGAGTAATAGGGCCCGTAGTTGTACTGAGTTGCCTTTTTTTACCCAGTATACACTGTGTACTGTATGATACTGCTTGGACTGGTTGGATTTTGCTTGGACAATAAACTTGTTGCTTGACTAAACATTTTTGAACTGCAGGACATTATTTCACAAGAGTGAAATTCCTTCACTGCATAAGAATGAAAGTCCTTCAATCTTTGTCAGACTGATTGATCATCTGGTCTCAGGTGATGATCTTCTGTCAGGCAATTTTACGGATGAATCTCAAGATATACCAATATACGAGTCATTTGGCTATATTTGAATGATTATATATATATATATATATATAGTATTATAATACTGCCACTTTAATCATCTGTCTGCTCAGGCAAAAAGACTCAACACTAATAGTCAATGTTTGTTGATGATCTGATCACAACTCCGGTACATTACCTAATGGAAAAGGCAGCCAAGACAGACAACCAGGATGAAGGAGATATAGTACTGTATGTACTGTACATTATTGTATTGATAACCATTGCCCCTTCTCTGTACATATCTACTGCATATACAGTATCTTACTGTACATATCTCGCCCTTGTCTGTACATATATACATAATGGCTTTTGCACAATGCACTATTGCACTGGCCGAATGCATGTCGTTGTCTCTGTACTTAATAACAATTAAATTGAATCTGAATCTGAATATGAGAGGAAGTAAAACAGATTAGAGTAAATGTTGGTAGCATTTGTTCTGGGGAGTGTTCAGTTTTATTGCCGTCTCCCTTTTAAGATAGCATGTTGCACACACATGTTCATCCCAGTAGTATACAGTGTGACATCATTACATGGACACACCCTCCTATGTATGTCAGCCAAACAAGGGCATATCTGCAAGGCTAGGGAGGTTGTTGAGGTTAATCACAGATGTCAGAGATGACATCACTCAAAGGAATTAGCAATGTGTGACGTACTGTAGTTGAGTCATTCTCACGAAACCATTAAAACACCATGGCAGTGATGATTTGAAATATAAAATATGGAATTTAGCAATATAACAAAATATATATATTTATTTTTTTGTATTTTATTGCATTTTCTGCTGAAATTCTCATTACCGCAACGCGTCCAGCTCTGTTTGAATGTATGTTATGTTGTAATTTAAACAGATTAAAGTTAAAATATTCAGATTTTTTTTTTTTTTTTTTTATTTCTTTCCAGATTGTCAATGGTCAATACGAGGTCGACACTATGAGTTGTGCTGGAGCCAAAACATGTTTCATTCCTTCCATCAGATTTGAGGGAGAAAAAGTCTGGTACTACTTTAATGACATAAAAGCCATCATCCCAGCCATCAACCTGCCACATCCTCAGCTTGACACTTCTGTGTGTTGCCTGAGATCTGGGCAAAGTACACAAACAAACATGTGTAAAACACTGGAATTGGAAGGGGGATGGAGATGGTAGCAGGAGGCGTTGGGGGGGGGGGGGGGGGTGATAGGACTAGACGGTGGTTACCACCATACAATAGTAGTAAAATGTGTTTACGAGTTTTTTTGCATATTTGACAGCAGCTGGTGAAACCGGGAACATTTGCATTTTTCTGAATAAGAGTCAGAACATGTTGATTGGTTGGCAACTTGTTCCCACTTTCACCAGCTGCTGTCACATGTTCTAATGCTGCCCACAATGATCGCTGGATGTCACCACGTGTACATTAGTCTGGCTCCGCAGCCTGGATTTAATAGAAACTCTGAAACCAAGAAGCCAAGGATAGGAGTCATGGCTGAGGAAGAAATGGTCCAAAGCGTAGCTTCTTGACACACAAGAGACATTGCTACTTGTAATGTAATCAAGTTTCAAGTGTATTTGTCACATTTTACGACTGAAGGCGTAAAACATCTCAACGTCATAAACAAAGTGCTGCCACAAAGCCATAACATAAGAATGCCACTTCAGAGAGGACAGAGTCGCAATTGTTCGCACTGGCTACACACACATAATCTATCAGATTGCAAGGGGTAGAAGCATCAGCAAGCTACTTCTCTTTCACAACCTTCAAAGGTCCCGAACAGTGTGGCCGAACACAAGCTCTGCCGGACTAAACCCAAGAGACTCTTGCACCACCTCTCTCACTGCGAAGAGCATGAGGGGAACCCCCTCATCCCAGTCCCTCTGGACCTCCAGAGAGTAAGCCCTCAACATAGATCTCAGAGTTTGATGGAACCTCTCTAGAGCACCTTGGGACTCTGGGTGGTAAGTGCTCGAAGGGCAGTGAGCAGTACCCAATTGCTCCAAAAACTGCTTGAATAGGTTGGACATAAAGTTGGACCCTTGGTCAGACTGCACGAGCGGTTGTCTGCCTCAGAGGAACTGCCTCTGGGAAACGAGTGGGAGCACACATTATAGTCAGTACTGGTTTCTACTCTTGGCTTTAGGCAATGTTTCCTACACAATCCACCAACACTCGCTGAAGGGCTCTTCAAATGCAGACAGGACACAAAGGAGAAACCGGAATTGGGGTCATAGGTTTTGTTTACTCTGCAGCAGGTGGAATGCGTCTGCAATCAGCCTCCAGCAATTGAGCACTCATGTTTAGTATTTGTTGGACAGTCCTTTGCATGCAACAACTGCCTAAAGTCTGCGACTCATTGACCCTGTGTCACAAACCCTAAGGTAGTGGCAAACAGAAGGGAGTCCACACATGTCATTTTAACGTAACAACTAAAACGTGGGTTTGTTTACAAGCCATGTATCACTTACCCCAGTAGCCTACGGCACACGATACAGTGAATCCAATTCACAAATTAGTATTTAGTGATCCTAAAACAGTTATTTGTTATATCGAGTGGGCTCTTCAACATTTCAACTTTCGTAATTACTATGCCAAAAAACAGAAAACATGTTTTTTTTTGGTCATTTACGCAATGGAGAATTGCCGACATGCAGACCTTTTCACCACACACATATCCTGCTATCTTGGCCAGATCCTTTTTTCTTCAAACCTTCCTCCTGCAATCACCCAGGTCCATGATAATACTCATCTTATCTGTCCACAATACCTTTTTCCAGACCTCTGCAGGCTTTTTAGGTACTTTTTACCAAACTGTATCCTGACCATCCTTTTTTTGTATAATTAGTGGTTTGCAGTGTCTGTAGTTTTGTTGGTGACGTATTCTGTGGATTGTAGTCTCTGACACATGTGTGTCTACTTCCTAGAGTGTTCTGTGGAACAGTTGTTTTGGGGTTTTTCTTAATTATGGTGAGCATTGTTCGGTCATCCACTGTGGAAGTGTTCCTTGTCCTACATGCCTGTTTGTGATTGCTGAGCTCACAAGTGCTTTTTTTTCTTTTTAATGTTTCTTTTGCCACACCTACGGTTTTGGCTATGTTTCTAATAGTTTCAGGGCTCTCAAGTCTCACGCATTGGGCGTGAGACAAGGTGTGGCGTGTGAGCGTGTGAACGGGTTGAAATGCGTGTGTCTCACGCCCAATGCGCGAGACTTGAGAGCCCTGTAGTTTTTAGATACTGGATACTGATACTGGCTTCCTTGACTTTCATTGACACCTCTTTGTCTTCATGTTAAATACCAATAGCAGACTCCAAAGGCAAATCCAAAGCCTAGAATCATACTGCACACTGACAGCTCTCTTATGCCTCAAGTGATGTGAGAGGGGACTATGCATAATGTATGTAGGGGTGTAGGGATGGCTGGTATTAGAGGTAGGGGGACTACACATAAAAAGTGTTGTAATTTCTGAATGGCGAAAACTAATATGTACAAAATATCATAAATAAAAGCCAAGAATCTGTACTTAAACCTCATCGCAATTGTTTGATTTAAAATCCAATCTTTTGAGGTATAGAGTCAAAAGAAGAAAATAATGTTTCACTCTTACTTACACAGGACACTATATGTGGACGTGCCTGTACCTGGCTGACCTGACCCTAAATCTTTCTGACACTGCGGGTCTCCAGGCCCCGGGTATTCTATGCCATGTAAATGTGGCTAGCATGGCCAAACGATACAGTATGGTACTATTGTTAACTTCCACCCCCCTCCCCCCCTAGACATTTCTGCGTTACTTGTTCCCCGTTCGTTAACTCTGTGCGCTCATGTTGTCTGTTGCTTGTTGTTTCTGTGTTTTCAGTTTTTCCCATATTATTGTCAGCATCTTTGAGCCTCAGAAAAGCCCAATATAAATACAATGAATTATTATTTGTATTATTAAGAGGACATATAATGCATACCATAAGGAACATAGTGTGGTAGCGCACATGCTCAGGAGAGATAAGCTGGCTCTGTGTGTGTGAAAATGGGAAACATTCGCCTGTGAATGGTCCAAGTGTACACAGAGGGGAGACATTCCACATGTGTATGGGCTCTGAGTTAGAGATTAGATAGTAAACACTCCTCTCACAGAGGGTTCTCTTGAGCTAGAGGTAGAGGTGTTTTTACTCAGTTCATTTAGCATTTTAAAGTTGAGTTTATCATTCCTGACCACCAAGGGATAATGTAACACCCAAAATAAAGTGATTAATTACATTTTTACACTGTTCAGGTTAATGATTAGTTTCAATGATTTAACACTATCCACGATCTTGTAGCCTAACAAAGAAGTCCAGTCCTGTGTGTTATGAATCAATACAGTATGCTGAATACAGTGAAATACATGTTTTTTTATTTTTAAAGAATTGCAAACATTCTTGTGTGAGAACAATTGTCTCACTAAAGCTTAAATTGCATATACATGTATGTATCAACTGTTAAGTATGTGTGAGCACGGATGTGTACAGTACGCAGTTTGCATCTGTGTGTCTCTCAGTGTGTCTCTGTGTCCGCCTCTGGCCTCAGTGGGGATACAGCAGATAGCCAGAGAAGATGTTGTAGCCCTTGAGGTCGCCACACAGCTGTCTGCCAGACAGCAGCTCCACGTAGACCTGGCCTCCCATCTCCAGAGGCAGCAGGACGGTCTGGGAGCCGCTGTCCTCCGAGTCCTCCCTGTTGTCCTCCCAAGAAGACGCCATCACCTCCCCGTTCCTCATCAGCTGCACCTTGAAGTAGAGCCTCTGACCCGCCGAGCCCACCTGGGAGTAGGTGGTGAAGGAGAAGGAGTAGAGGCCGGCACAAGGGGCCGTGAACGCACCTGTGGAAAAACGTTGGATTTTAAAAAAAAATTTTATCAATTATTTATTTCAAAACAGTACACATGAAAAATTCACAATTATCACACCAAACAAAATAAGTGTCTGTCCTGACTTTTTTTTTCTTTATCTTACCCCCCACTATAAACACACGAGTAACCCCCCCCCCCATGGCGATAACATCCCTTCCACCACCCCCCCATAGTTCTTCATTACACTATATTTGGTATATCATAAAATCATAACAGTACAATATTTACAGGTTACATCCACATACAACACAGTCACTCCATCAACCCTTTTATCTAAAACGTTGGATTCTTATAGAGTATTGTGTAAGTATGGTGTGTGTATTGTGTGTTACTGTGTATTGCGTACATTGTGTTACTGTGTATTCAGTGAGTGTGTATGGTTACCTAGGGCAGGATTATAGCCGCTGCCATCGTTGAGGGAGATGACACTGTAGGGGATAGGCACGTTGCTGGTGAAGGGGCCAAAACAGTTGCTTCTGGGAGTCAAAGAGGCTGTGAAAGCTACCGTCATTCTACCTGGTGAGAGAGATAGACAAACAGATAGATAGAAAGACATAAGGTCAGTTATGGTCAGCACTCGAGATGAGGGGGGGTGGCATGTCCCCTGAAATAAAAAAACGGTCAAAATCATCCCCCTTCTAAAACTGCCATCCCCCCTTTCCATCCCTTACGTCATTTTATCAATGAACGTGGAATTAAACAAATATTTTGCACTAATTGTCCTCTGCATTTGGCCCTAACTACTGTATGTAAGAGCAGTGGTTCCATGGTAGCCCGGGGACCGACTCCAATTCTGAGATGCCTTGGTCAAGAGCAAGTATCTGACACCTAACATCCATAACATGCATGTTGTTTTAGGAGTATAATAATGATCTTTATGCTTTAATAATAATCTAAAGGGTACACAGTTGGTCTCCCACCCTCTGCGCTGTCATCAGCACAAATTGTCCCCATATGATCAAATCCACCATCCTTTTTTTACAACTTGAGTACTGGTTATGGTGAAGTGTGCATTATTAGTAGCCCAGGCCTCTGTTAGCTGTGAGTTCTCCCCTCCCTTCTCTTGTCCCTGTCCCAGTACCTGTGACCTCCTCCACGGTGTCGGCAAGCTGCAACAGGTCCTTCCACAGGTTGGTTGTTCGTTGAAAGACCTGCTCCTCCAGTTCGAGGAGCTGATCCGCAGCACAGCAGCAGCCCTTCTGGCGCTTAAACGCACACTCACAGTCCCAGCGGTCACACGGAAGGGGCCCCTCCCACGCCACTAAGTAGTAAAAGGAGGGTCACATTCAACTTTACTGGGATGTGTGTGATATTGTAATATTCATTGTAATATTTAGAGATTCTCATGGCTACTCAGACAACTCGATGATGCTCTACCTGCTACATCGCTCAGGAGGGAGGCCTGGACTCTCACACTGAGATGCAGCGCCCCCAAGAGGAACAGAGTGGACACTACGGCTCTCATTTTTGTCCACATGGAGACAGTACACTGGCTAGTCAATAAATCTGTGGAGAGAAATTCTCGAGTCTATAAATTAACACTGTGGAATAGTCTAGAATAATCAGAATTCTGTTTCCTTGTTGACACAACAGATTAAAGTCATCAGAATTCCATCAATTCGGCAACGCATGATCCAATTCACATGAACAACACGTTAAAGACATATCTTTCAGATTATTTCCTGTATCTTTGTCATTTAATCAACATTCATCTTAGTCTCATTAAAATAGAACTCCAAAGATTAGATTCAGTGTACCGTGATTACATTAATGTAGACTTGAGTCAATTAGCGTTCACTTAGATGTTATCTACCTCTATTATTACTCTACGGTGATTCATATCACAAACAGCACGTTATCATTTAGTAAAATGCAATGCATGTTTTTCAATAAATACCTAATGAGATGTCTGGATTGCTCGTAATAACAACCAGCTAAACCTTGTATTAAGCAAAACCACATATTTCTGTCACCTGACTGTACTTACTATGTCAGTATGAATAAACCCTACTCCTCTGGTTTCGCACCACTGGTACACAAATTCTCACCTTTGGGCAAGGCAGCACACTGGTCCAGAACACCAACACACCAAGCAGTCAGCACTCACTCACACCAACACTGCCAAGAACTGACAGAGAGAGAGAGAGAGAGAGAGAGAGGATGTGCCAGGCAGGCCAGAACTCACTGACAGACTGGCAGACAGGCTCTCTGAGGTCAGTTTTATTGCAGGTGTCGAGCAGGCGGACTCACCTCAGTGATGGGTGGGGGTCCTTCGTTGTGACCCACCCTGATGGGTGACACACACACACACATGTCTAATCCTCGGTCCCTGGGCTGGACAGCCAAACTAGGTGTGAGGAGACAGGACTCCAGAGAATTCACCCTAATACCCTAATATCCCCTCCAATGTGTATATACAGCTAGATCTGTGTATGGTATTAGGTCAGTGGTGTTGGGTTGACAGATAGGATCAGTGAGGTTGTTGTCTATGATCTACGAGCGGTTTCTCCTGGTTGTCCCACTGTCCCACCGCTATTGGGTTTCAGTAGGGAAGTGGTAATGCTGGATCAAATGTTCTGGTTCTCCCCATGTGCCCTCTCCTCCTCATTCCCACTGCAGGGTGTCTGTGTGTGTGAGTGTGGGCACAAGCTTGCTGCGTGTGTGTGTGTGTGTGTGTGTGTCTCTGTGTGTGTGTGTGTGTGTGTGTGTGTGTGAGTGTGTGTGAGTGTGTGTGTGTGTGTGTGTGTGTGTGTGTGTGTGTGTGTGTATGTGTGTGTGTGTGTGTGTGTGTGTGTGTGTGTGTGTGTGATAAGCAGATAGGGGAGGATGGAGAGTTAGTGAGCCCAGTGAAGGTGTGTCTGAAGGTGTGTCTGAGCACTGGGCAGGTAATCTCTATATTCACCTCTCATCTCTTATCTCAGGACCGATTGTCCCGATCAGTGTCACCGCATCCGATTGACATAAAAAGGGTTTGGAGTGGCACATTGTTCTCAGATTGGGATCTTCCGAAAGCTGGCACAGGCTGCGCTAAAACCAAGGATGCCTATTCTGGGATAGATCCATGGACACCATGCACTCAGTGTCATAATCCCTTTCCGCTCCATGAGAATCCAGGCGAAACAGAGAAGCTGACGGATTTGTAGAACTGTTCTCATTCTCCTCACTTATTACCTCAGCACTCAAACAATAGCCAGATTAGACATCAGGACATTGTGGTGTTACCTTATAGTACTGTTATCTCGCAGTCATGTAACATAAGAGCTGTACAAAGTGCCACTATTGTATTGAAATGGCAGCAGTCAGGCTACAGACTTACTTATTTACCCAGTTTGAATTACACTTAGCCACATAAAAAACATAACATTTACTCTCACAGAGAGAGAAATGAATGAAGGAAAAACATAATTTAAGCGAATTTGTTAAGTCATTTCGATTGGTTTGTAAACATTCATGCCATCCATTTAGTTGGCAATGTCTTCCATAATCAACAGATCAAAAGCTCTTATTAAAGCATAGCTTTATATCAGCTAGATCGAAAGCATGAGAGGAAGGCATTGAATATTGTTCATGTTCCTCCAGCAAATGGTTTATTGCATTTTCCTAATCAGATATCCACATCTAATCACGGATCCGTCTCACTGGCACTGACAGTCAGCGTCTTTGTCCTGTAAACATGTGCTCAGCACAGAAATCATTGTCAGATAGTCACTCTGGACCCACGAGGGACACCAGTAGTATCCAGTTTCAAGTCGTGACCATACGGAGGAGTGACATGCAGTGTAGGTCATACAGTCTGTCTGTCTGTCTGTTGTTATGAAGAATGCAGGTCTTCTAATACTAAATTTCCTTCATGTTGTGAATCTTGAAGTAGACTCATTCTAGTTGATAATCAGGATTCAATGTCAGGATCGTGTGGGTGTTTCCTGGGTGTAGTTCTCGGGGCAACACTGCTTTGGTGTTTCATTGCTTTACAATATTCCTCAGAACAAATTTCATGAAAGCCTATAAATATGTATTAGCATACAGTCTGTTGCATAGGAACACTTGGATGCAGCACACCAACAATGATTAACCAAACCCATTTATATGGGTGTTGTCAGGAATAGTCAACATACCATGTTGTATGTATTGTATTACATTGCAATGAAGACTATATTGCTTGTCTGGTACATTGAGTTAAGTTAACCTCTGATACAGTATATGTCTGGTACATTAATGGCGCTTCTCCATTGACCAAACCAGGACGGTACAGGACGGCACGCATTTGTATCTTACCCGTACCGTATTTTCAGAAACACTTCTCCATTAAACACAACAGACCTGAACCCCAAGCTGTGTATAGATAAATCGCCCTTCTTTTGGAAGCCCTGGTTTCAAAAAGGTATCGAAGTTCTAGGAGACCTATATCAGGATGGAACGCTAAAATCTTTTGAGGCTCTTAGAAGGGAATTTGATTTACCACACAATCAATTTTGGAAGTATTTACAGCTAAGACACTTAATGGTGCAAACATTTGGCTCCCCCACAATTGCCCCACCTAGTGGTGATACACTTGAATGGTTTCTGAACATTTTTGGACTAGGTCATGAAGCCTCTGCTTACTATTCGAGGATCCTAGTGGCCTCAGACCCAAACATATGGTCTCTTAAACTAACATGGGAAACAGATTTAAATGTATCATTTACAGAGGCAGAATGGGGAAGAATTCTCAAGAATGGGAAAAAAATGTCAAGGGAACTCCGAACGAGATTGATCCAATTCAAGATTATTAACAGAATCTACTGGACACCATCCAGGCTACATAGAGTGGGTCTGGTTGACAGTTCGGAGTGCTGGAGGTGTAGTGACAGGAATGGTACTCTAGTGCATATGCTTTGGGGATTTCCAAAAACCCAGGAGTTTTGGCTAGCCATACATGGTTTCCTGGAAAAAATTGCCGGCCTTGACATTACGTTCACACCCAGTCTTTTTATTTTGGGTGACCCCACAGCATTAAGTGAGGTGACTCCACCACTCGCCAATTGGATCCAGACTGCCTTAATGCTAGGACGGAAACTATTAGTTAAAGAGTGGAAGGCCTCATCAGCACCAGCACCGTCTCTGTGGCACATTTCTCTTGGGCAGCTGGCAGCCCTAGAACAACTATCATATAGGCTGCTTGATAAGGTGGAGGAATACCGCTTGAAATGGGGGCAGTATCACTCATATATTGAGAAATAATGGCTACTCCAGCTCATGTAAATAGCAATATTTTATTTATGTATTTATTTTATTTAATTATAAGTAGCAATATCCCAAATGTAAAACGTGAAAGTAAACTGCTATAAATATGATTGTTAGACAATGCTGTAGAGTTACATTGCTGTACTTCACCTTTATGTTTTGTTGTGTCTATTTTTTGTCTTTTTAATGTATTGTTCAATGTCAACTGTTACTTGTTATGGATGTCTGTTCATTGTCTGTTTATTGAAAATAATAAAAAACTATTAATCATTAAAAAAAAAAAACAGACCTGGAGTGAGTCGGGAAAGTAGGAGTAAAGCGTCTTATGTTCATAATGTTTTTAGGCGAGAAAGTAACCATTTATATTCCCAAAATGTGTCCAGTTGATCAAAAAACCTGTTTAGATATCTGATCTGATGTTTGTTTTCCACTTCTGTAGGCTAACATTAGCTAACTATGTTACGTAGTTAGATACCTTTACTGCTGGGTTCGACATAAACGTCAGAACATTATAGCTAAACAAGTTGTAAAATGATTTGGGGGCCAATATCTTTAGCTAGTTAAAGAACTAGCTGACTATATTGTTTTCTGAGCAATAACATATAGTGCTGCTTGCTACAGCAAGCACAATAAAAAAAAAACTTGTTCCTTCTGAAGCTACTGAAGATACTGGGACCATTCATGACTGTGCTACACAGGCAGTCAAATACTAGGCGAACATGTGTGTGTGTGTGTGTGTGTGTGTGTGTGTGTGTGTGTGTGTGTGTGTGTGTGTGTGTGTGTGTGTGTGTGTGTGTAAGACACAAATAAACTTGGATTTTATGCATTTCAAGTGGCATCTTTGTAATCATGATGACGTAGACATGTCTAAGAATGCATTTTACCATGACAATTCCCAAAATAGAGAAAATACCACCACTCCTCCGTGATCAGACTTAGCTGAGGTGCTGCAGCTGAAGAGTATCAAATAGAGCACAAAAAACGAAAAAACGTTGTTTATTGCGAGCTTTCAGCTTCAGGCAGTGGGAACATATTTTCTGGCGAATTTTGGGCGAATCTAGTATACATCCGGGCATTTCTCGCGTACACAACTTTCACATACTATGCAGTGTCACAGAGTAGCACGGATTGGATAGTACCTTTCGCTCCGACTCAGGAGCGGTAGTCAGGGTTCCCACGGGTCCTTGAAATCCTTGAAAGTTTGTGAATTTGAGAGAGAGGCCTTAAAAGTTTTTGAAAATAGACATGGGTTAGCAGTAACTTTACACATATTTCACAATATATTGTTTTGCTGTGCTGTGGTAGAGGCAAGAGACCATCTAGTGTTCAAGCCTCTACATTCAAAAGCCTCTCTTTTTAATTGTTGTCTGTGAGTGGATAGTTCCTATTATATCAATTCTCATCTAGATCTGTCTCAAACTATGCCGTGTTGGCTCCTTGAATTTGAAGGAATTGAGTCTTGAAAGTCCTTGAAAAGTGCTTGAATTTGATATTTCAGAAGGTGTGGGAACCCTGGGTAGTTAAAATCAGTACGGGTACTACGGCTCGGTACGGGCCAGTTGGCGGTGGAGAAAGCAAAACAAAGCGGGAGCACGGGTTCTTGTACGGTACGGGACGGTAGTGGAGAAGCGCCTCTGATACAGTATATGTCTGGTACATTAAGTTAACCTCTGACACAGTATAATATACTATGCTTATTATGCTCTGGACAAGTGTTTTTGTTCATTATTAGTTCTTATTGTGAATGAAAAACAGTCAGATATGATTTCATCACTGTAGTTTATTGAAGGGAAACATACAAAACCGCGTGTGTATACACATACAGTTACAACTGTATCTTTACACAAATGCATTTGTATTAAAGTGACTTTGTATTTCCCCAAGTCTGGTAGTAAATGAATTCAATACTACAGTGTGTAAATGTATTCACTACATTTACGCATGCCTGGATAGAGGGAATCTGGAGCATGAACCCAATTGGAGAGAGAGAGAGAGAGAGTAAGTGTGTGTGTGTGTGTGTGTGTGTGTGTGTGTGTGGCATGCGTGCGTGCGTGCGACAGAGTCAAAGAGGATAGAGAGGGTAATCATGAAGAGTGACTGGAGGTTGCAGGATGTCATAATGGGACCTCTCCTCAGACGGTGGTGTAGAGCAGGAAGCCGCTGAAGGTGTTGTAGTGGCTCTGGTCGTCGCACAGGAAGCAGCCGGGGGGCAGGCGGACGGACACGGTGTCCCCGGCCCGGAGCTGCACCGCCAGGACGGTGCTGGCCGTGTCCTCCTGGTCCTCGTAGTTGTGCTCCTGCAGCGTGGCCAGCAGCTGGTCGTTGTGGTACAGGCTGGCGCAGGCGGCCAGCAGGGCCCCGGGGGAGCCGGCGTCGCTCCACACGGTCAGCGCCAGGCTGTAGACGCCCGGGTGCGGCGCGGTGAACACCCCGGAGGACACGTCGTAGGCCCGGCCCAGGTTGATGAAGACGTGCTCGTACGCCACCGTGATCTGGTCCCTCACGGGGCCCACGCACCTCCGCCAGCGCGTCAGAGCCACGGAGAAGGCCGTACGACTCGCTGCACACAGAGAGGGCGGGACAGAGGGAGAGGGAGGACGATAGGATAGGTCAGAAGTAGTACAGCAAATAGTGGGGAGGATGAGTTGAGAATGAGTTTACAAGTTGACTTTTAGAAGACATTAAGACAGATCAATGGTTGTTAAGAATTCATCCAGCATCATTTGATTAGTTCATAGCATGTACACAATGTACAGCACACATGTCATGGCGTTAGCTAATGGGGAGATCCTAATAAACAAAACCAAAAAACACACAACTAGAAGGACATTGATACATGCTCCTGATGGAGGATACACACAGACGTACAGGCGTGGATGAGACTCTTACCCTTAATGTCAGACAGCGCAGCCTGGGCTGTCTCCACATTCTTCTCTAGTTGGTCCAGAGTAGTGTTAAAATAGTGCTCCATCCTCCACATTTCTTTCTGCATCACACAGCAACCACAGGATGCTGGGTCTGTCAGACATACTGCACACACACACACACACACACACACACACAATGACTCACAAACACTTAGGCCAATAGAAACACTATTATAAAGACCTCTTTATCCTCTCCTCCATATCTATTTCTCTCTCTCCTTCTCTTACAGTTCTCTGGAGCTGGGTCTTCTGTAGCTCCTGGTCCGTTCCAGGAGTATGTCCAGTTGCCCTTCCCTAGGGCCGTCCCAAACACACAAAGCAGCACGATACCTAACGCAGTGGACAGATTACAGACATACACAGACGAGTGCATTAGGGTCTGATGTCTTTCTCTTAAACACTGTATCTGCATTACACAAGACCACAGTGTGTTAGAAAATACTTGGCCCAAAGAATTTTTATTCCAGCATAAATGATGTCTAGACAAGACACAGAGATGAACACACTATGTTATGTACACGCATACATGTAGAGTACTGTACAGTATATGCTACAGGCTGAGTCTCACCTTTCATCTCTCAACTCGACACAGGTCTCAGACGGGATGACTTGTCTTGGGGACATCCCTCAATTTATAGGCTTGAAGCACCCCACCTGTCATTGTGTGGGAGGAAACGGGGGAGGCAGACTGGCCTGGTTGTCAGGGTATTAGGGACATGTCCTGTATTGTTGGAGGTGCAGTACCCCATGGAATAACGCTAATCCCTTAATATTGCTAATCCTCAATACCTTTGATACTGTGTGTGTGTGTGTGTGTGTGTGTGTGTGTGTGTGTGTGTGTGTGCATGCATGTGTATGTGTGTGTGTGCGTTCATGTGTGTGTGCGCAGAAACATCACTCACAAGCTTAGTATCGGTGCTCATGGATTTATTTCAGTGTTTACATACTCTATTTAGTTCTTCAGAATACAGTGAGACACAGATACTGTACAAAGACACAGTGATGAGAGACAGAACAACAACCCACAAGGAGACAATGCAGTGTAGTCAGGAGAACTCCCAGCACTCGAAAAGAACAATCCCGATACTCATGTTCTCAGAAGAGGAGAGGAAAGGAGGAGTGTCCTCATCTGCCTTTTATTGTCTCCTCATTTGGTCGTCAAAAGCTAAGCGCTATCTCATCTTTATCTTGCTATTGATTCGTATTCATTATTATTTGTATCATGCCATCTATTTATACTGTATGAATGCATAGCATCCACTCATCTATCTCACCGTATAGCATAAGTCACAAGGCAAAGCTAAGGGATGAGAAGGTTGAGAAGGCTGTGGGTGAAAGCAGTGCATGTTACCAGGGCATTTGTGTTAGTAGCAACCTCAATGATAAGGCACAATGTGTTAGAGATGGATGAATTCCTATGTTCGAGGTGTATTGAAGCATTAATGATCTGACAGACAGGGTCAGGGGTTGGAATGGAGCTCTCAGGACCGAGGGTTTATTCTAAGTGATATGGTTCCTTATAAATATTTCCTTTTAACAAAGCATTGGTCACTGTATTGTATTCAGGTTAACTCCCCTTTTTCTATTCTAATACCACTCACCCCAACCCCATTCTGTAAGTGCATAGTATAATAATATATAATATTAATAATAACTTTTTATTTGTATAGCACTTTTCCTGCAAACGTTGCAGCTCAAAGTGCTCCAATCATTATATAATCATATTCATAATTTAATTATTTAGTCATATAAAGGCAATATTAAAAAGATGGGTTTTTAGTCTTGACTTGAACATATTTGCTGAGGTCTGCTTGTTTTGGTTAAAACTAATTTAGTTTAGTAATCATCATTATAAAGGATTATAGGGATCTAGTAATGGACCAATCCATCATACCCATGCAGCGTGTGCACTCATGTACACAATAGAATAGTCTCTTAGGGATCTCTCTCTTAGAGGTTTGACAGGGTATTTGTCTCTCTCTCACTCCCTCTAGCCTTCCTGTGCCTCCTTGACCTTGTCCTCGTAGGAGCCCTGGCCTTTGTATGCACCCACATAGCCACTGGCGTCATGGACTTCCTCACGTCCAGCCTTGCCCTTTCCTTTGCCTGACTCGTCAAACCGCTCCTTGTGTGACCCGGTGAACTTGGCCGTGTCTGTCAGTCTGTCCACCGCTGATGCCTTTGCCACCTTCTAAGAGCAGGAAAAAAAATGAGAGAGAAGGAATTACACACACACACACTCTCTCTCTCTCTCTCGTGGTAAAATTAACACTTAATCAGTTAATCAGGCTATTTGACCCCTGTTATATCTTTGCACTCGATCAAATTTCAGGACCCTCCTTTCATGACTTTTCCTAGATATGTGCGTTCTACCACCCAGTGTCCTTACATTTTCAATATCACATCAGGTTAAGCTAGTATAAAGCTATTTAGCAGGGTTTTTTTTCTGTGTAGGAAGCAGGCTAGTTTACAAGTGGCCAGAGGCGGCTCTTTTAGTAGATAAAAAGGCACGGCTGTTCTAGTGTTAACAGTCTATGGTGACACTCACGGTGACGCCCATGTTAGCAGGCTCCTTCCCCGCGATGAGGCCATAGAGCTGCTGCAGCGCCACCTCCTGGCTCTTCCCTTTAAAGCGCTTCGGGGCCAGCTCAGTCATGGCCTGGCTGAACTGCTCAAATGTGATCACACGAACCGTCTTTGCCCTATAACACACACACACACACACACACACACACCAAAAAACTATATTCAAAGAAATAGCACAGCACAAATAAGTGCTTATGGCATCATTGTAGTGACAGTCTCACTTTACAAGGTTGTATTTGTTGTCCTTTAGTCTTTGAACAGTACACTGTTCAAAGAACTGCCTAAAACAGTAAAGGCCCGCCACAGGCTCAGTCTTTTCCCCTCAGCCGCCAGGCTGCTAAATGACTCTGGCTTCCCCCTCCCCCCCCCCGCCCCCAAGTCTGCTCAGGACTGAATATGCACTGGACCCATTGAAAAACTCGGCACTGCACTTTATATATATATATATATATATATATATATATATATATATATATATATATATATATATATATATACAGCACTATCCAATGCACTGTTGTCTGTACTGTGTTGTCCTGTTTTTTTTTCTCTGTCAGAGTGGGAAGCAGGAAAGAGGATGTTTCACTCGGTGTCTCACTTGACTTTGCTGAACACTATGTCCACGTCGGTGGCGGTGACGTTCTTGCCGTCGATGATGCGGCAGTCTTTGCACAGTTTGACAAAGTTCTTGCCGTTCATCTCCTTCCCCGTGGCCTTGGTGTCCCCGTGGACGGCGAACTTCCTGAAAGAGGTCTCCACCTCCGCCACAGATGCTGAGCCCTCTGCCATGCTGGCCCCATGGAAACACAAATGGAAACACAAGAACAAGAACAGGAGAAAAAAAAGAGGGATGATGGAGAGTGGATGAAAGGGAAATGATGGAGATGGAGATGTGCTGCAAGATGAATCGAGATAAACTGCTGTGCCACAATCCTGCAAACTACAGTATATTAGAATCTAATTTCAAGAAAGTAGGAACATAGTCTGTCGACTGAGACAGCAGCAGTCTGCTAAATGAGGATGCATTGGAAGACATTTGGTCATTTAGGCGAGATTTTCTGCCCACTGTGTCCTCTGGGTATTACATACATATGCACTTTAATAACTCCATTAGCTGGATGATTGATTGAACACCCCCCAAATAAAGGGCTGCCACTCCCACTTGAAATAGACATCCAGTCATATTCATCCATCTTGAGCTGTTACTGCTGGTTCAGCTATACTCTCTGAGAGCTACTTAATTAAATAAGGTTGCATTATGTATCCATAGCTGGAAAGCAGCCTAGAAATGTTATTAGGGAATAAGCATCAGTCAGACCACTCGCTTTTATAACGAGTAGTTTATTTATTTGATAGTTTGTCTATCATAAAGATTAGAATAAAACAGATGCATAACACCTACCTTTAAATCCCAATAACAGATGAGAAACACGTCCATAATCAATAAGGGGCAAAACTATGTCATGTGTAGTATTTGATAATCAAAGTGTTAATTGATTGTGTAATAATAATATTCAAATCATATGTTAATCATTTCTAAGTGTGTATTTCAAAATACAGAATGATTCCCAAGGTAAATACAAAGAACACAATATTGCGCAATGTCGCCTTATAACATTGAAAGATTTCTCATATATAGTCTGAGAATGCATCTAAGTGGATGTTTACGCCTGGATGAAAGTATGAAAGAAACCACAACCAAAAGAAGGACTGTGAGAGCATGACATGGTGTCATCCAAACTGTCCAGCTTAGTGTAGCTATGTGATGTGCAGTTCTACATTGTTCTGCGTAGTCGTTGTCTTTGCCCCATGTAGACTAACACACAGTCAAATGAAGAGCATTGTAAACTGTACCTGTTATGGTGAAGGAAAGCTTAGCTTTAGCTTAGCTTAGAGATGATGTTGGGGATGTCTGTGCTGATGCTGTGTCTTCCTCCTCTTCTTAGCCCCTGCCACAGCGGTCTCACAATGATGAGAGAGATGGAGAAAGAGGGATAGAGAGAGAGAGAGAAGAGGGAGAGAGTACAGACCAGCACAGGCTATGACATCATATGCACCCCGTCTCTCTTAGACGCATGCGCTATCCTTCACTCCCCCTTGTCTCAATCCTCCCCCCTCCCCCTCTCCTCACTGCCTCCTCTCTCCATCCTTTATGATTAGGCCCACAGCAGGGTCTACCACGCCCTATTCTCTGTCTGTCTGTCCAATGACACAAGAGGCACTTTGTCTTGATGAAGATGGAAAGCAGCAGAATAAATGCTGGGAGTATTCTACAGGAAAAGCTAATATATTGTACATCCAATCAATCAACACTGTTATATTGTCATACTGTAGTTTGAATGAATGAATGAATGAATCTTTATTTCGAACATGATTTAAAATAATAAATAACTAATAACTAATATGTAGAGTACAGTCCTATCAATTGTTCGAAAAGGAGTAGGAAGAAGCCTGTCCTACCCCTGTTTATACTTAACAATTATACTTACATTATATAATCCAATTAATGAATACATATATTTCAGTATCATCCGTTCTAATACTTTTTCACTCTTAATATTGATACAACACTAAATAAATAAATAAACATAATTTTCCATTCTTCATACTGAAACAACACAAAATAAATAAATAACAAACTTCAGTATCCACAATGTAATACAGAAGAAAAAGACAAAGAAAACCACACCTTAGTTTCCAGAAGATTAACAACCTTCCCTTTCTCATTTTGGTATTTAACAAAAATAATTTCTTTAAACCTTTTTTTAAATAGAGCAATATTCCTGCTTTCCTTCATATTTTCCTCTAGCCCATTCCATGGTAACTCAGTTTAAAGATAGAGCGTTACATTTTTAAAATGTATGGTCAAATATCAATGTGTTACCATTTGAGTCAGATTTAGTGGCAACTATTCACTTTATTACACTGTCAACATCCAATGTAGATGAAGCAGAGAGACCACTCACTATGAATTATTAGATGAATATCTTTAGAATCTACATCACATGTTTTATGTCTGTAGAAGTGTGAAAGGGTATTAATAGATAAATATAAATATAATAAATGGACTGACTTATATAGTGCCATATTCCAAAACGCTTTTCAATGGCCTCTCATTCACCCATTCACACACCAATGGCAGCAAGCTACCATGCGCCGGCCTGCTCATTGGGAGCAATTTGGGGTTCAGTGTCTTTCCCAAGGACACCTCGACATGTGGCCAGCCGGGGTTCGAACCGCCGATCTGCCGACCTTGCGATCATTAGATGCCAGCTCTACCTCCTGCGTTCAGCCGCCCCTAGTAATCTCATCACATTGGGTGGAGAGAGTCTCAACCCTCCGATTCCTGGGGGTGCACATACAGTACAGGATGACCTGTCCTGGAAGACCAACACAGCAGCCATCATCAAGAAGGCACAACAGCGGCTCTACTTCCTGAGAGTCCTCAGGAAATACCACCTCAAACAGGAGCTGCTTGTGACCTTCTACCGCTGCACAGTGGAGAGCATCCTCACCTACTGCATCTGCGTGTGGTTCTCCAGCTGCACAGCCGCAGAGAGGAAAGCGCTACAGAGAGTCGTGAGATCGGCCCAGAAGATCATCGGCGCACCCCCTCCCCTCTCTGGAAGAGCTGTACAACACACGCTGCCTCAGGAAGGCCTCCAAGATCTCCAGAGACCCATTCCACCCTGGGAACGAACACTTTGTTCGGCTGCCCTCGGGCAGGCGGTTCAGGACCATGTCCGCAAGGACAAATAGACTGAAGCTCAGCTTCTACCCTCGGGCCATTCAGGCCCCGAACACAGCAAAGACCTAGGTTCTAGGCCCTGGACAATCTAGACAATTTGATGGCAGCTACTAGATTGTTATCAAGTGCAATACTGAAACACAACTGTGAACATTTCAAACCTGCAAACTGCGACACTTTAAATGAATGTGCAATAATACTATGTGCAATATGACAACCCTCGGGTACATAAGGTTCAGAGATAGGAAATGTTAGGATATTTATAACATAGCATAGAGTACAGCACAGTGTTTTATAGTATAGTATAGTGGATAGTGTACATAGCCTTTATTTATGTAAACCAGCTCTTTTTCCCTTCTTGTTTTTAGTATTTTTTTCCTAGCACCAGGGGAGCCCCCCCTCCCAAATTTCGTTGTATGGTACCTGTACTATATTAATGACAATAAAGACCATTCATTCATTCATTGTCACAAATATCCCTCTAGTGGCTCATTGTGATACCTGTATATTATAGTACTTGAATCATGTTTAAATATCTATTTCTGTATAGTATATAGTATATATATAGTACTTGAATCATATTTAAATATCTATTTCTGTATAGTACTCGAATCATGTTTCTGTATAGTACTTGAATCATGTTTTGGGAGAAAGGCAAAAACTAATAAAACCACTCTCGAAGAATCTCAAAACTCTTCACCAATCATGAAATCAACATGCAAATATAGGAATCCTCTCATTTTGTGTGGAAAATAAAGTTTACAATACAAACATAGAAAACTTAGATACAATAGGAGACTGTACACTCTCCACATGAGTCTATAAATATAGCTATTTAAATGTTAAGCGTGAAAAAAAAAACATTTAAAAGGAAAAAATATGTTTTATGTTTGTCACTTTAAAACCGATCTTCTAACCTGCTCAGTTTCTCTGTTTCTGGGATGATGGGGAAAGGGAAATGTATAATAACAATTATTCTATTTTATTATGGCGCAGCCAAATTACCATTTAGTGTGGATTACCATTGTGCATAATAAAATGTTAAATAAGTTGTGTTATGATCTCTCTCGAGCAACAGTCAACCATTGAACCACAGTATAACTATGTTATGAAGCAAACTTGAAGACTTGCGAATGTAACAGTAGCATTGAGTAAATCTGAGGGCATGCTTTGTCCTGGGGGACAGGCTTTGACCTTGTCCTTAAGGACGTTTACTGTGAGACTGTCTCTGTGTTGTCCTATGTGCATACAGTACACATGCTGGTACTTTGGCCCATGTGTAATACAAAGAAGGACAGGACAGGTTGTTTTGACCATCATAGAACTGTTTTATTTTTATTTTTATTTAACCTTTATTTATACAGGTAAAAACACATTGAGCCCCAAGGGCTCATTTTCAAGTGTGACCTGTTCACAGGCATACAACAACAATATCCACCACAAACAAATACAATACAAAACCTGGCCTACATAGTCTAAAACTAAAACTAGTCTAAAACAGTCTAAGATAGTCTAAAACTAAACTAAAACTACAAAACCTAAAACTAGACAGCTAAAGAGCTAGGGACAGGGAGGGGTCAGCAATGGGCACTGTTGATGTGTCAATAGCAAAAACCTGTGCATTGTATGTGGCACCAGCTCATAATATATATATAATATTTACTGCAACATCATTTCACATCCTTCAATTACCATTTTTGTATCCATACAATACAGAAGAGCCTCAAAAATTGGAGGTTAGGGTTAAGTCAGAGGTGTCTCGGTCTGTTCCTGTAGAGTAAGTACATTCCACCATAGTCATCCACAGTCATCTCCCAGTTTCATGCAGGTACTGAAAATGCTGGTGTGTGTGGGAATGCCTCCCTCGTGATTGTTTACACTAAAACACAAGCTCACTTTAAATACAAGTGGGAGCGGGGGCTGGCCTCTGCTTTATACCACTCACATTGAACACAGGTCAGAACGGTTTCTTCTTCTGTGGTTCTAGTCTCCGTGTCTCAGTCTGCTCTTGCAGATGCTATGGCTGACTCACTAGAAACCTATAGCTTCCCTCTCCCTCCCGGGGAGGCCCACACCTGCCCTCTCTGTTTGGATGTGCTGCGGGACCCCGTCACCATCCCGTGTGGAGATACCTACTGCCTAGAGTGCATCAAGATCTACTGGGATCAGTACGACCACCTCGGGGTGTACAGCTGCCCCCTGTGCCGGGCCACCTTCACCCCCCGCCCCGTGTTGAGGCGCAACGTACCCATCGTGACCCAGGAGCGCCGGCATCTCCCCGAGCTCACGCCCTTCCCCCACCTCCAGAGGGACTCCCTGTGTGACTTCTGCGTGGGCCGTCGCAGCAAGGCCGTCAAGTCCTGCCTCATGTGCCTGGCCTACTACTGCGAGACCCACGTCAAGCCGCACTACGAGTCGGCCACCTTTAAGAGGCACAAACTGGTGGACGAAACGGGTCACCTGGACAGGAAGATCTGCCCCCAGCACGAGAAAGGGCTGGAGCTGTTCTGTCGCACGGATCAGATGTGTATCTGCGTGTTGTGTACTGTCCGAGAGCACCGCAGTCACAACATCATCTCAGCAGAGGAGGAGCGCACAGAGAAACAGGTGAGCCTTCCCTCATACCATGTAAACAAACTACATTCACTGACTACTTACTATCACCAGTAACATCAGAAACCAAACTAATGTCCCTATATTGACTAATTGTCTATCTGTTTGTCCTCCTCTTCTTCCTCACAGAAGGTCCTGGTGGTGACCCAGTCTGAGGTTCAGCACATCATCCAGGAGAGGATGAAGGAGCTGCAGGAGTTGAGACACAATGTCGACGTTCTCAAGGTAAGGTACGTTTACTGTTGAGACATCACATGACAAGAGAGTACTGTATATATGGAGGTACTGACATGGAACATCTGAACCTCAGAGTGCTGCCCAGCGGGCGTTGACAGACAGTGACAAGATCTTCAATGAGATGCTCCAGGCGGTGGAGCGCTGGCACGCTGAGGTGACCCAGCTGATCAAGGCCAACATGCAGGCAGCCATGGCGCAGGCTGAGGGCTACGTGGAGCGTCTGGAGCAGGAGATCCTGGAGCTGCAGCGCAGGGATGTCGAGCTACGCCAGATCACCGACACGGAGGACAACATCCACTTCCTGCAGGTAGGGGGGTGGGACACAAGAACTAGTATTCACGTTCCAAAAAGATAAATACAAAACTATGAGTAGAAATCTATATATTTGTTTCAATGTATTTATGTGTATTTGACTTTAACTTTCAAATCGTTGATATTGAGTTTCTGTCTTGGCGGGGGTCATGTAGAATTTCCCAACGCTGTGTGTCCCTCCCGAGCCCATGGTGCCCAAAGTCCTGATTAACCCATTGTTCTCCTTCGGGGAAGTGACCAAGACTGCCACTGACATGAAGGAGCATGTAGATGACATCTGTAAGAAGGAACTGAGCAAAATCGCCAAGACAGGTTAGTCTAATAGGACTAAAAGATGCCTACATCATTGCCGTTAAAGTATGATTGTTCATGTCATTAATCATCTACAATTTTACATTCGCAGTAAGTGATACCTCTGTGTACATACTTTCGCCAAGAAATGGAGAGAAACGTCTTAAAAACGTTTCCAGGACAGATTATCAGGAACCTCAAACTAGAGCTGACTTCTTGAGATGTGAGTTTGTCTGTATCCTGCTCTGTCAATATTATATACCATGAAATGTATGTTGATAATACAATCCTATGTTTTAATAATATATTATACTGTTTACACAGATTCCTGTCGGCTTACCTTTGACCCAAACACAGCCTATAAAGAGCTGGTTCTGTCTGAGGGGAACCACAGAGTGACTCGAAAGAAGACGATCCAGTTTTACCCAGACCACCCTGAGCGCTTTGATGGATTTTCCCAGCTGCTGTGTATGGAGCCTCTGGGTGGGTTCAGATACTACTGGGAGGCAGAGTGGGGTGGGGAGTTCTCCATCGGGGTGGCCTGTAAGAGCATCAGCCGCAAGGGAAAGAACTCTCATAGCCTGCTGGGCTACAACGACAAGTCGTGGAGTCTGCTCTGTTCTGACTCAGGTTACTCTGCCTGGCATAACAAAACGGACAAAGACCTGCCTGAGGCACCACGGGCCACTCGTATCGGTGTGTACCTGGACTGTGCTGCCAACACAGTGGCCTTTTACTCAGTATCAGACGCCATGGAGCTGATCCACCGGTTCCAGGCCAAGTTCTCTGAACCGCTGTATGCAGGCTTTGGTGTGGGCTCCTCAGTGACCCTCTGCCAGCTGAAGGAGAACCACCTCCCTGACTGAGCTCGGGCAAACACTGACTGACATCTCGTGATGTTAGAATTATAAGGTTCTATCTCCATTTTTGTCAAAATTGAGTTTTTTACATAATCTGATCCATTAGGTGTTTATTAATGCCTGTGTGGTGTTATTTTTAAAATGTTGACATTTTTGAGTTAGTAATTAATAAAATACAAACGTTCCATCTCACAAAACATAATGGAATGTAAACACTTTGACGCTCAATATCTCTGAACTGCCCTAAACGGAGATAGAACCTTATCATTCTAAGCTCACGATCTGCCCAGTATAGCCTAAATAGTATGCAATATAGACCATTGCACTATTGACTAAATAAAAACAACTTGACAATGCTAAATGGAAATATATTGTAGTAGAGTATCATAGTTGGAGAAAATCTTTTTTTGTCTATTTCTTTGAAAACAGATTACGATTCAAGATAATTATGATAATGATTGACATTTTCCATGTTTAATTTTTCATTCATTGGAAATAAAAACAATATTGCAGTTTTTTGCTCATGGAATTTCAATTCACTTAATATTAACAACAATGATAATTAACATTTTATTTTGTTCCAGAATTATTTATTTATTTATTTCGTCTTCATAAAATGTTATCTGGGTGTACCTTTACACCAGCATAAATAGAGAGAACATGCTTAATTAAATTGAGAAAACTATTATTAAGGATGGTGGAGAGGATGAATGCTTCCCGTCACAGTTCTTTTTTCTTCCTTGGCAGCATATGGAATTATGAATGAATGAACAAATGAACAATAGCAATATCAATTATGTTGTAAATGTATCAAATAAAGATATCACAATGACCAATATGAAAAGGTATTATGTGTATCCAATTACCGGTAGTCTCAACTGATTTTATCTGGTTAAATAAAGGTAAATATAAAGAAATTACACACTGCTGTTATAGAGAGAAATACTGGATGTACAACATTTAGCTAGTGCCTCATACTAAATGGTAAATGGACTGCACTTATATAGCGGCTTTTTTCTGCTCCAATGCTGCTCCAAAGTGCTTTACAACGGCCTCTCATTCACCCATTCACACACACATTCACACACCAATGGCGGCAAGCTGCCATGCAAGGCAGCTTCCTGCGTCAACAGGGACTCCCAGATCTCCTCCTCTATATCTGTTCAGCAAGTGAATCAAATGAGCTCAAAAAGTATAAAGAATAATAATAATATCTACAATACACTCTATCTATATCTAATCTATTACAGTGGGGTGAAAAAATGTGGTGAACATTCACAATAACCTATTTAATTCTGTTACAACAGCATGCAATGACGCACAAGTAATTTGAGATTGTTTATGTGGAAACATACCAAGGGAGAGATCCACCAGTTCACCTCTCGAAACTCAGTGTTTCCTGTGTAAATAAATACCCACAGAAATCACATGAAGGTTTCTCACATATCAACATGCCCTGTATATATAAACACCCTATCCTCACAAACAGGTAATTACGTGTTCATTCTCACGGAGCATCACAAGGGTAGTGCTGAGTGAGCAGGTGTAGATGAGGATGTGTGAGGGCATGTGTGAGGGCATGTGTGAGGGCATGTGTGAGGGCATGGGCCCCTGCCTGCTGTGGGACATCTGATGCCTCCTGAGGGGGTCTTTGAGTTGAAGTCTGTCCACGGTAGTCACAGTGGAAAAGGTCTCTCCCTGGAGTGGATCCTGGCATGTTTGTTAAGCGTGCCGCCAAGGCAGCAGACCTTCCCTCATTTATGACAAATGTTTTGTTGGTCGATAGGGACCTGATATTTAGAATTGCCATTGAGATGTCATCCGGATAAATGGACTGACTTGAAGGTATATTTAGTGGAATGAGTATTCCTTTTTTTAAATATTTGCGCTATGTATTAGTTTGTTTGTGGTGATGGAGGTCCGGTGGGAAGCAATAGTCTGGATGGCATGTTCAGTGTTAGGAGAATGGATCAGACCTACCCCACATCAAGGCCTTCAGGGTCTGGCCAGGTCCAGGGCTGAACAGCTAGGTCCATGGACATGGACAGCAGGTGGGCACCAGACCTGTTTGGGTGAAACTTGTCTCTCGCAAACAGATCCCTACGGTTAAAGAACGTGGTGAAGTTGTCTATAAATGGGATTTTCATGCGGCAGCAGTATCCCTTTAACCAGAGCTGGAGGCTGAATTTACCAGTGCGTGTTATAGTGGCTATGAGGGTTAAGAAGTTTCCGGGGGGGGGGGAATTTGATTCTAACATTTGTGACATCCATTGTGACATCCACACCCAATGAGCAACCTCTTTCAATACATGCATCCTTTCTATCAATCTTCAAATGTTACTGTCTCACTTACCGTCTCACTCTTTAATAATGAATGTCTGCTCCACAATGTTTAGTGTGTGTGTGTGTGTGTGTGTGTGTGTGTGTGTGAGAGAGAGAGAGAGTGAGAAAGACAGAGAGCTCAGAGTGAAAAGAGCAGATACAGCTTATCCTCTCAATGTATTTATTTTACAGGTTTGATTACAATAACCATGTAGGCAGTAGCATGCTCCTGCTAACAAGCAACCTCATTTTCCCTCTTCAAATTAATACAAAAACAAGTTTAAATACATAAAGGAGTGATATACACAAGATGCCTTAAGATAAAGGGTATCCAGTCCTTGCTTTGGAAGGTCCCTGGTTTATTCATCGCAGCACAGTATATTATTGGTGAATTGTACACATCATTTGTACAGAATATCACCACTCTGGGGTATTCCAGGGTTAGTCAGCCCTGATTAGTGCACTCAGTTTCAATATCATATTAATTGCTGAAACTGTTGAATAATGTGACTTTCTACCCATGCCTTACATTTAAAAAAAAAAAAAAAAAAAACTTCATTAATGTCGCCCTGCAGATCCACAGTGGTTCTCAAATACAGTCAATGATATTTCTTGATGTAAGATTTAGTACCAATATTTGGAGCCATCACTCCGTCCATTCCTCATAGCTACTTACCTTTGCATAAACCTCTATGTCATCAGTAGGGTCGCACAAATCCTGTACATTCCGTTATCTTTACCAAACCATTGTAATTTACTGATCATTTGGCGAATCTATGGAAACTTTAAAAAATAATCAGAAATATAAACAGCAATCGAGATTGTAATAACCGACGGACTAATAACAATCTAGATATCATGATAAGCTAGTTAAGTATTAATTAATTGAACGCATCATTCACCCAAGTCAAAATTGGGCCAATAAGTGTAATTTTGGATCTATATAGCGAGACGCATTATTCACCCAAGTTTCTTAAAAATTGTCCCATGGGTGTCGGAGATAAAGCTTCTGACATAAGAAGGGGCAGAGAACTTCATTCTAAAAACCCTCATCTTGTTTCTAGACACGGACATATTAACAGTTTTAGATGTATTTTCAGGGTATTTTTTGGGTCTTACACAGTGGCTTGGAAAAACTATTGTGTTGAAAGTTATCAATAGGCTGTATATAGGGATGCTCCGATTTATCGGCCACCGATTTAAATCGGCCGATTTCACTCCAAATGACTCGATCGGTGATCGGCAAAAATGGCCGATCGCAAAAACCGATCTTTTTTTTTTCCTTTTTTTTTCCTGGGGAAGACAGATAACTGAACAGAAAACATAGGAGGACGTAACAGTATGTAAACCATGAAGGCCACGTTTATGATGTCTTTTATACAGCCATATCGACTGACTTGGGCTTCAGGCCCTAACTGGGTGATAGGCCAGACCTTTACTATGCCATAAAAATGGGTCTGCGTTTGCTTGGTGCCTAATGGATCAAAACTTTTGTCTAAAAAGCAAAAAATATGTAGGCTATCCAGTCAGTAGGCCTACAGTTATGTATTTTTAAAAAAATCGGTATCGGTATCAGTATCGGTTGATCTTGAGGAAAAAAAATCGGTGATCGGTATCGGCCCCAAAAATCCAGATCGGAGCATCCCTAGCTGTATAGATCATTGGGAAAATCCTGAATCAATGTATTTCAAAGTCAGATCATGCATTGATAATTCCCCAAAATCTGGTAAATGACCAATTACCACCATTTGCCACATAACCACTCACATCTTTCCCTAACTCCTAACAACATTCCTCACATCCTTTGCAATCTTACCACCATCCTCCCAGATTAACAGCATGAGAAAAAGAAAAAAAAACATGCAGCATAAGATACACTTCAGAGGCAAGATAATTATGGTAGCAAGAGTAATAATAAGACGAGAAGAAGAGCAAAACAAAGGAGTCCTCGGAGATCAGCTATATATATACACAAGTCCCTTAAACTGACATATAACTTACTTACACAGCAATTTGAGAACTTAAAACTCCAACTCTTTAGCTTATTACATGTTTTAAAAAGTCCCAACTAAAGTCTGTTTTACAGCACACTACAGTATCAACATGTTACTACTGAATATTTAGTAACTTCTATGACCTTTCTGCAGAGAGGTGTTAGCCATTATTATAAGCGGTGGAGTTCCATGCAAAACATGTGAGTAACGGTGAGACATGTTACAAGAGATGTGGCCACTGGAGGGCCAGGGCCAGGACACAGCTGGATCCAGGGTTGGATCATCCTCCCATGCTTAGGGGAGGCAACACTAGTCCTGGCCAACTCTGCCCAAGACGGACACTAAAACCATGTCATCCAACTAATATTTGCTCACCCCCCACCCACACAAAACAGAGCGGGACTAAACATATACACAGTAAGAACTGTGATCAATTAGAACAAAGAAGTATTTAGCTCCTGACTAGGTTGAGAACTAGGGTTAATTAGCTCTGCTATGTACAATTTACAGGCACACATACATACACAAACCACACATACCCACACACGAATGCACATTTGCACATCTATCGATTAACCCAGCAGCAGTGCCATGACTGCATGTAGCTCAGTGTCCATGTTCATGGTTAGTGCACTCGTTGGCCGTTGATGACAACGTCGTCAAACTCCTCCTAGAGGTGACGGACACAAAAGGTACCAAGTTACTACATCATCATAACACAATCTCATAAAACCCAGAAAATAGCCTACGCCCAGACACATAGCAACAAAGCCAACGATGTGCCTGTTCAATACCAGAACAACTTGATAACAGGCAGATGAAGAAGCTCACATCTGCAGCCATGCTATAGACTATTCTTACCTCTTCACTCTCCCTCTCCTCCTCCTCTTCCTCCTCCTCCTCCTCTTCGTCCTGGCCTCGTGTGGCAGAGGCCCCTTCGGCTTTCAGCAGGGCCTGCACCTCTTTGTTGGGCCTGTGCAGGGCACAGTAGAGAGCTGTGTGGCCTGCATACGAGGGCTGGTCCACGCTGGCTCCCGTCTGCAGCAGCAGCTGCACCACCCTGGGGCCCTGGGCCTCCACGGCCCAGTGGAGAGGCGAGCGGCCTGAACCCAGGTCCTGGAGGGATGGGAGACGGGAGAGGAGAGTGAGTCAGTGAACGGATCTTTAAACACATAAACAAAGACGTCTCTTTGGTTGCAGTCATTGTGGGACTACTCTGAGATTATTCCCAATTGGACCAGTGCTGATTATGTGCCTCAATCAGAGTGGATCCATGTATCATTGATACAAAAGTGATACAATATACAATATCTGTTCTCCAAAAAAGAGCAATACAGATCATTCACAATGTTGGATATCTGGAACACACTAAGCCATTATTCTTACAGTAAAAATTACTGAAATGTACAGATATTGTTACATACCAAGCAGCGCAATCAATGTTTAAAGCTAAAAATAACAAGGAAACCACTACCAGGAAATATTTTAAAATTGTTCAGTGATCGAGGGGGGGTTATAATTTGAGGGGAATTTTTAATTTCAAAACACACAGTATTCGTACCACTAGGAAAGGGTTTTGTATATCAATCTGTGGGGTGAAGCTATGGAACAGTTTGAATGTGGAGTTAAAGCAATGTCCAAACATAAAATAAGGTATAAAAACATGCTCTTCATAATGTACAGGGATGATGGGGGGGGGGGGGTGTTGATAATCACAAGGTGTTTACAGGGGTTATTGTTTATTTATTATCATTTGGGTTCCTAAAAATATATTCTTTGTTTTCTTTTTTTTAATGTAATTAAGTATGTAACGATATTTGTATTTTGGGTATACGCAGTATTTGTATATATAATTGTATAAATTGAACAGGAAGCATCTTTATGATTTATGGAGAAGGGGTGGGATTGAATAAGTTGTACTTCATCCCACTCCTTTTCGAATGTGTGTATTTTGTTGTTGTTGTTGTTGTTGTTGTTGTTGTTGTTTTCCATTATATTCATTATTGTTGCTTTATCTTATTTGCACATATTTGAAAAAAATATAGCAATCAAATCAATCAATCAAATCAATCAATCAAAACCGCCAGAGTAAGCTATAGAGCTATGTTTTAGAGCTAGCTTTTTATCAATAATCCAGTGTAAGGGAGATATATTATTTTTGCATGCTCTCAAGTGAGTTTAAGGGTTCTTCTCTAACCTTTAAAAGCCATCACTCTGCTCGGCAGGTAAGGTGACCTTTGAGTGCTGAGATGTTCAAACCCAGACGCCCTAGACTAGAGGACTCACCCTGTCTATACCAGTCAGACGCTGTACTCACCCTCTGGTTAACATCAGCTCCTGCCTCAACCAGCATACTGACAATATCTTCCCTGCACCTCTGTACTGCCAAATGCAGCGGACTCACCCCTGGAAGAGGAAGAGAGAAGGAGGGAAAGAGAGAAGGAGGAGAATATAGAGGTAAGTACATTACAAAATAAGAGAAAATGACACAGTATGCAGTGTTTCCCACAGTCCTAGTCATCTCACACCATATGATAATCAGTGAGCTGTACCTGAGTAGTTGGTGATGTGCAGGTAGTCAGTGTACCTGAGTAGTTGGTGATGTGCAGGTAGTCGGTGCTCTGGCTATTGGAGGTGATCTCCCGCACGCAGTTATGCCTCAGCTCCCTCACGGCCAGGTGCAGCGGTGTGTTTCCCCCTCTCTCTTGAAGCTCTGCACTGGCACCTCCCCACAACAGGCCGCGCACACACTGGGGCTGGTCCACGATCACTGCCAGGTGGAGGGCAGTCTGACAGAGACAGATTGAGAGGGTGAGGAGAGGGGAAATGTCAGACCATGACAGAGGAGATGACAGGCAAGACATTTTTTTTTACAAAAACAAGGGTTAGAAAGGGTCAACATTTTGGAGTTGAGTGGTGTTCTTGTCGGGGGGGGGGGGGGTTTGTTGTTTGTTTTTTGTCACGGACAAAGTGTCGCCTACTACTTCAGTATCAGAACTTGTCTTGGCACTGTCTTGTATTCGGTCATTGGTGCATTCATTTTTTTATTTCATACGACATTCAAATGTGATACAATGTAACAGATGGGGAGCGAAATCTACCAGACACATGAAGAGTTGCACGCATGGATGCAGAATAGGCCTCCTAGTGGGTCAGCAGGAAAATTAATGTGGCGACATAAACTAATAATGTCAAGGTATGACTGACTGAGTGGCTCACCTCTGCTCAGCAGATAAGTGTGTGCCGGTGCTCACCTGTCCTAAATGATTCTGGATATCCAGGTAAGGCACCCAGCTCTGGTCTAGCGCTATAACCCCCAGTAAGTACTGCACAAAGGCCCAGTGCTCATGAATGAGAGCCAGGTGAAGAGCCCTAGGAGAAAGGGTTACGCTCAATGTTAACAAACACGCCAACCATTTATTGTCCATTCAGACAAAACTCTCAAATCATTGAGGGGTTATCTGCAAACGAATAAACAAACACCTCATTTGAGGTCACTGACTTGATGTGAATTAAGCGTGGCCCACTCACGTGTCTCCATCCTCGGACACAAAGTTCAGTGTGTTGAACATCTCCTCTCTCCTCCTCCGTTCCTCCTCTGGGCTCGGTGCTTCTTGCCTACCAGTTTTGCCCTCATCTTTATCACTGACAACCGGTTCACTCAGATGCATGGTCCCCAGTCCGTGTGATATACTTCCCATGGTCTCATCCGTGATCGAGTCACCGATTGCTGAGTCCAATCTCTCAATCTCCCCGCTCCCCAGCGAGCTACAGTCCATGGGGCGCTTGTCAGTGTCATAGAGGGAGGAGGTACACGAGGAGGTGAGAGGAGATCTGGAGGACCCCCAGGTTTGGGAGGTCTCGTTGGATGTGAGAGGAGATCTGGAGGATCCCCAGGTTTGGGAGGTCTCGTTTCTGGACCCCCAGGTTTGGGAGGTCTCGTTTCTGGACCCCCAGGTTTGGGAGGTCTCGTTGGACCCCCAGGTTTGGGAGGTCTCGGGAGATCTGGACCCCCAGGTTTGGGAGGTCTCGGGAGATCTGGACCCCCAGGTTTGGGAGGTCTCGTTGCTGAAGGACTCCTCTGCTCCACTCAGACAGTCCAGCCCTGAGTCGCACCGGTCCTCGGGGGCAGCAGAGACTGTCGTTGCTCCCAGAGCTTCGCGTTTGTCCCCCGCTAAGAAGCTAAACTCAGGCCGATGATGATTCTGCTTCCCCGGATCGCACCGGGGCTGAACACTACCAGCCATGATGGATTATTAATAATGTTATTATTTAGAGACCTTTCCTCTGCGAAATATATAAACAACGTTTATAGCTGGTTAGTTAAACCAGGTGGTTGTTGACTGTTAGCTGGTACTAAAGCCAAAGAAAGTAGCGAGCTAGTTAGCTGCTAGCTAACGTACCTGGTAGTAGATGGGCTGTCAAGGCTAGCAGGCTGGCTGGTGTCCTAGCCTCATATCTCATCAATGTTCATCTCTGAAACGGTTAATTCACTGTGTTAAAGAGCTGTTACCGTGTTGAGTTGTTGACAGGTCAAGGCCCTGGATGAGAGGTCTCTCTCTCTCTGGCTAAAGCTAAAGAGTTTGTCCTGGGGAATCCCCAAGCCTCCAGTCTAATGTTAGACACTGGACCATAATACCAGTGAAAGGGTGTCTTCCGCGCATGCGTGTGATGGGCACAGCTGATTGGTCATTTAATAATTTAGACTTTTTCATATTCACCTATAAACCTCTGTAGGCTATGTTGAGAGATTGCCAGATTAATACACTGATTTATATCGATAGTACGTGATGTTAGAATTATAAGGTTCTATCTCCATTTTTGTCAAAATTGAGTTTTTTTTTTTTTAACATAATCTGGTCCATTAGGTGTTTATTAATGCCTGTGTGGTGTTATTTTTTAAAATGTTGACATTTTTGAGTTAGTAATTCATAAAATACAAAGGTTCCATCTCACAGAACATAATGGAATGTAAACACTTTGACGCTCAATATCTCTGAACTGCCCTAAACGGAGATAGAACCTTATCATTCTAAACGGAGATAGAACGTTATCATTCTAAACTCACGAGATAATACAATGATTTATATCGATATATACAGTATTGATTCATAAAGCATACTTTGCATTGGTAGCATTAGGCGCAACTCTGGGTGCACTGGTTTATCTAGGAAAAAATGGTCAATCAAAATGGTCAATGAGGTAATAGTTCATCATATTTTCCTTACTTATTATCAGAGAGATCGAGATCTTTAGTGTTATGTCTCAATTGGGCCTCTGCCACAGAAAGAGTATCAGCAAGATTGATGATGGTCGATTGCAACCACAGGATGGCGATCAAAGTCTTTTACACGTCACATTGGCAAAAGCACCCTTCCTCTGTCACAAATGTTGTGAGCATTTGTGAGCATTTATATAAGGCTCATATTGGTTCAGTAATTATAAAATATTTGGTTGCATTTACAGGAAATACATTTGATTAAGAAACACAGTTTTCACGACTAAATGCAAATGCAAATGACAGATGTGATTGCGATGTGATTATGACATGGCATTAATCATGATTAACTTTGTGAATGTGGCCCAAAATAAACGGGTCATCTGAGAGATTCAGTGAATGCAGAGGGTTGTGTGTGTGTGTGTGTGTGTGTGTGTGTGTGTGTGTGTGTGTGTGTGTGTGTGTGTGTGTGCGTGCGTGCGTGCGTGCGTGCGTGCGTGCGTGCGTGCGTGCGTGCGTGCGTGTGTGTGTGTGTGTGTGTGTGCGTGTGTGTGCGCGTGCGTGTATGGTACAGAGGGAGAAAGAGGGAAGAAGAAGAGAGTGTTCCCAATATCATACACTCTGATAAGAGACGTGAGAGCCTGAGGAAGAGAGGAAACATGCTCTGATGGACATTTTGTCAGTCTGAAAAAGAAGGTGGGAAAATGTCTCCATGACCTGCCAAGCCCTGTGCTGCTCTGCTGCCTTCGGTTGCACATGCCTGATGGATGGCAGCAACTTGCTGTCATGGCAATTAGGAAATAAGATTACTCCCTCCCGCATCTAATTTATGCAGCCTCTATGTATTGATTTGAAGGTGGATGTGCGTATGTGGGGGATGGGGGTGTGTGTAGAGTGAGTAAGGGGTTAAGGGAAAAAGGGTCTTAGTAAATTAATTTCCGGCAGTGGCTTATGGGAAGGCGTGTGTAGGGAAGATGGCAGTGAGGTGTGGTTTAGTGTGTGACTGTGCCAACGATGTTCTGCAGATCAACATATGGAGCATTAGCATGGGAGCTGAACTCAGCCCTCCGGCCCTCCAGCCCTGCTCTGAATGTGAGGAGGAGAGAGGAGGCTGTCCCAGAGGGCAGCCCATGATTTGGTGCTTATGGGGGAAGGAGGGGAGCTGGAGATCACCACCTCACAGCATCTCTCTGAAAAGTGCTGGCCTGGGCTCTTCTGTGGACATTTTTTTCAGCGCTGGCAGCAGCTCAAGAAAACCAATCCCCCATCCCCCACACAGTACCACACATCCTCCACACAGTACCACACATCCCCCACACAGTACCACACATCCCCCACACAGTACCACACATCCCCCACACAGTACCACACATCCCCCACACAGTACCACACATCCCCCACACAATACCACACATCCCCCACACAGTACCACACATCCCCCACACAGTACCACACATCCCCCACACAGTACCACACATCCCCCACACAGTACCACACATCCCCCACACAGTACCACACATCCCCCACACAGTACCACACATCCCCCACACAGTACCACACATCCCCCACACAGTACCACACAACCTCCTCTTATCAGATCAGTGGTGTTCACTTGTACAGAAGCAGATGACTGTGGGGATCTTATAGGACATTTTTAAAATGCACATTAAAGTAAACACAACCTAAAACTGTTATTTTGTGAATACAGGGCTTGTGTACAGAAGTAGTGAAAGGTTTTCTTGCAGTTTTGCTCTGTGAAGTTATCTGGTTTCTGATGCTGAAAGTACCATGTGGACATGGCCCTTTTGCCAGTCTCAACAGCAGCACTGCACATATTTTGCTTGCATATTGAGTTCTACCTGCTACCTGCTTGTCATTTTAAATCTAATATGACGTCTACAACTAGAACAGTGATCAGATTTCATGTATGTGTGTGTGTGTGTGTGTGTGTGTTTAATCCTGCTTGGAGATGTCAATGCCAGGGTGGGAGGACACCATCGTCTATGGAGAGGCACAATGGGGAAAGAGGGGGTTGGAGACACAAACTCCAACAGCATACTACTGCTAACAAAGTGCTCAGAACACAACCTGGTCATCACCAACACACTTTTCCACCAAAAGAACAAATTCTAAACATCATGGATGCATCCTCCTCGCTCTAAAATCTCACCTCTCACCTCATTGACTATGTCAACGTCCGCACCAAAGACCACCAGGATGTGCTTAACATGAGAGCAATGACCAGTGCAGATGACTGCTGGACCGACCACAGCCTCATTCACTCCGTTATGTCTATCCGCCTCATGCGGAAAAGAAGGGCGCGAAAAAGACAGAGCAGACCAAAACTTCACATTGAACGGCTGGGTGACACCACCTACCAACTACAGCTCCAGGTCGCTCTCAGCACAAACCTGCCCAAGCAATATCCAACTGATGTTGAAACACACTGGGGGCACGCTCAAGTCTACCATCATGGACTCCTGCAAAAGCACCCTTGGACATAAAACACATAAACATCAAGACTGGTACGAGGAGAAAGACTATGAAATCCAACAGCTCATCGACGTCAAGCGGCAAACCTTTATCACCTGGCAAAATGACATCAACCACAAGACTAAAAGAGCAGCCCATGCTAAAGCGCATGACAATATGTCAGCCACAGTACTCGGTGGCAGTGGAAATGAAACAGAACCCCTCAGGGTTGACGCTGGAGTCAAGCAGGGCTGTGTCATTGCCCCTACACTGTTCTCCATTTTCATTGCTGCTATCCTCCATCTCACAGCTGAACATCTGCCCCAGGGAGTCAAAATAATGTACAGGATGGACGGGCGACTTCTGAACATCAACAGATTCAGGTCTAAAGGCCGAACCACCACCGTGTCCATCATGGAGTTGCAGTATGCTGATGATAATGCCCTTGTGGCCCTTTCAGAAGAGGACCTGTGTGTGTGTGTGTGTGTGTGTGTGTGTGTGTGTGTGTGTGTGTGTGTGTGTGCGTGCGTCAACACTGGACTGAGCTGAAATTACAAGGGAAGCTTGCCTGTCTCCCTGCTGCTGATCACTCCGTCTCACATGCAGTGTTTAAGAGTGTAGTTCTCGATGAGAGTAGTATCATCTTCCCTCTAAAAGCTAGACTGCAGGTTTTACCAACTAAGCTGAATCTTTCCATCTGGCTTCCTGACAGTCATAGCCCTCACTGTATACACCATGGCCATGTGCAGATCACTGAAACCATGCCGCACATCCTAAAGGGTTGTCATGCTTACAAAGGGCTTTATGTAGGCACGTCAGAATTGTGGACTCTACCTGTGGGTCCTCTGCATCACTGTACAAGCACTGTACATTCCCAGCATGTTTGGCCTGTGTGATAATGATTCAGAGGTGTTCCGTAACATCTCAGCCAACACCCCTGACGTTGTGGTGGTTAATGAGAGTAGTAGAGAGGTATTAATTCTAGAGGTTGGCTGTACCTTCGACCACAGCCTGGAGGAAGCCTGAAATATCAGCAGCTGAAGCTGAACATCTCACAACTAGGCTACAAGTGTCAACTTTTATTTTTTATTTTTGGCAGCCTGGGTCATGTTCACAAGCTGGTGGTTAGGGGCCTTCAGATGGCCCACATCTCCAAGAGAAAGGCTAAACAGTTAGCATGGTATTGCTCTATATCTGCTATTATCGGTAGCCGCTCAATATGGAGACAGCGTTGCTTTTTGTACCCGAGTACATATAGTTTTACAGTAATGCTATTGTATCTGTTAACCCACATTTGAAAACGTCCTCTGTGTTAATATTGTATGTGTACGATTGTACAGTCACAAACGTAACTGTTTATGTCCTTAATGCACTTTGTGTTTATGTGGACATAAATAAAGCATTTAAATTGTGTGTGTGTGTGTGTGTTTGTGTGTGTGTCTGTTTGTCTCTACGTGTGTGTGTGTGTGTGTGTGTGTGTGTGTGTGTGTGTGTGTGTGTGTGTGTGTGTGTTTGTGTGAGATGCAAATGTATCCTCAGATTGTCCAGGTAGAGAAGAGACGTGATATGTGGCCTGTTGACGAGTTGTATTCTGCAGCTGAGGTTGTATCTTCAGCCACATACATGAGATTAGATGCTGATATGAACAAGATTGCTGATAAACCTGAAAGTCTGAAATAATTATAACAGTTGTATTATTTAACCAAGAAGTCCTTTATGATGAAATATGTCACATTTTGTTATTGTAAAAAGTCCACATGAATGAAAGTTCTACAATACATAATCAATTGTAAATAACTGCAAATATTTGAGTGATCGTTATTAGAGTTCCTGTGTGAATTGTATATATGTAAAAGTGGATTGCGTGCCCCGCGGTGGTGTAGCGGTCTAAGCACTGGCCACTAGTGCAAGCTGCCCACCGGGGACTGGGATCGTATCCCAGCTCGCCAGATCCGGATATGGCTGGGGCACACACGGGGAGCGGCATATTGGGCGGCCGCTCCCGAGGGCGGTATAGGAGTATTTCCGGACAAGGATCCGTCGCGCAACAGCGCCCCCGGGGTCCCGGAATAACAGGTGCTGGGCTCGAGGAGCCAGTCAGCTAGTCTGCCTGGCGGCCTCTTCTGGGACTGCCGGCCACGGGGTCGTGCGGCGGATCCTTCGCAATAGGCAGGGGATAATTGGATGCTAGGTTGGGTTCAATTGGCTACCAAATTGGGTGAAAAAGGGATAAAATCTGAAAAAAAATAATATATATATATATATAGTGGATTGCGACTTAATGACCATGGGAAAATGTGGGTCCCAAGGCCAGACCAGTTGAGAACCACTGGTCTAGAGGATCATATCACGTCCCATCATCAGTGACATCATAGGTGACATCTGCATATTCAAAGCTGGAGAGTTGATAGAGAGACGACCAGAGATCACGTGGTCACACACCTTCCTCTGCCTGAAAAGCTATGTTAGGCTATGTTACTACTTTGTGTACAGGTGTGTGTTGTTAGAGTATTTCCTGTGTGGCTATTATAGAGTATTTACTATGTGGCTGAAGCTACAACCTCTAAACTCCACTAACTCTATTCATTCTGGAGACGGCTAGATGACTTTGGGTTGTCTGAATCCTAACAAACCTCAATGAACCTTTCTATCAGTCTGGACCAGTGATATTTATACACATTTGTCTACATGATCAGAGGAAAGAACAGCAGACATCAGGAATGATGGAAATAATCCTTTATTAGTTTCTCTCACACTTTAAAAGCACATTGTAACGGAAATGTTTCTATGAATAAAGAATTATAGCCTAATCAGTAGCCTAATGACTCGTCAATGATTTAGTTTTACATGGTCACATAATAAGACAGATACATATCAAATATTTACATTGACCCCCCCCCCCTCCCTTATCACAAACATAACATTTAAGAATGAGCTAGGGAAATACATAAACAAATCAAGCATATACTATAGGGTCAAATCTATGTTTGTTCTACTTTAGTTACACTCATTTGAAACCAACAAAAGTCGCTGTGAATTTGAATGTGTTTTTTAAATAATATGAAATACATTTGAAAAGACTGAAAGTATTTGAATCACTTTATTAACATAAAAGCCTGTAATCTTACTCAAGGTATTTCAATGGATCACAACAACCTCATAACTTGCAAAGACAACAAATAGAACTGAATCAATGAACCATGAATCACTCCCCCCTCCCACACCTGAGCCAGCCCAGCCTCCCCAGGTTGTTCAGGTAGAGAACAGGCATGACAGCACTTCCTACTGTGGGGGGGATCATAAGAGGGATGACCAAGAAGCAGACAAACACTTTGTAACTGATGGGCATCAGGGCGCTGAAAGAGAACACCAACATGGGAGGAAGGTAGGAAAAAAACGTCATGACCAGGCTGTTGACGATGATCTGAAGAGCCTTCTTTTTCTGGGGGTGGAGGCCTCGCCCTCCGGGGTCAGATCTCTTCAGAGCCCTGAGGATGAAGAAGTCACAGAGGCTGATGGTCGGGATAGTTACAGCGCAGAGGATGAGGCAGAGGATGTTGATGTTGACTGGATCCATAAAGGATATCCCGTAGGTTACCGTGACAACCCAGACACCAACACACATCAGAACCCTGGAGGTCAGGCCCTTTCTGGCGTGGTACGTGATTGGATGCACCACAGCCAGGTAGC
>NC_137693.1:18903894-18921394 GCF_963989245.1 Nansenia antarctica
AGTAAGACAATAACCCCAAACATACTGCCATAGCTTAACTAGGGAGATTTTCAGGGCCAAAAAGCGGAAAGTTCTTGACTGGACATGTCAATCTTCAGATTTAAATCCAATTTAACATGCATTTCTTTTCCTGATGATAAGATTTAAGGCAAAAAGACCACAAAACAAACAACAACTGAAGAAGACTGCAGTACAGGCCTGGCAGAGCATCATCAGACAATACCAGCATCAGGTGGGCTCAATGGGTCGCAGAATTAAAGCTGACAATCACTATTTTGACCATCGGAATTGTTTGGTTTCAAATCCGAGTATCGAACTAAAAGAAGACCAAATGCTCCCTCTTTTCAACACTTATGGAGGCCACTGTACATCTGAGAGTCTCCGTATAGTAGGAGTCTTATTGAATAGCTGCCAGGCGGTGTTATCATTGGCCTTGGGGAGCTGGCCTGTTAACAGAGTGTTTTAAACCTGCCAATGGTTCTTTCCTCAGCCTCTAAATCATAGCCCTGGGAGATGGAGTGCCTGCAGGGTGTGCTGCTCTCTGTGTCCACCGATATTACTGACCACGCTGGAGAGGGAGGGTCAGGCTCCTGAGATACAGTAGATGTCATAATAACAGGGAGCTGCTCAGAGTTTCAAACATTTATTCCCAAACTTTTGGCTTACGAGGCAGTTAGATGGTATTCATATCTTTAATACATAAGGGTTCCGTGGTATCATTCGATAATAGAATGCACACCCAAGCAGTTTTGAAAAACAAAGAATCAGCAGAAATGAGCCATGACTGCTCTAATCATCATGGTAATACTCCATCTGTAACCGCTAAGTAATGAGGGGTGCTGTGCTGGGGATAGGTTGCACATACCCAGTCTGTATACTGTGAACATCTATCTACTGCACTAATGGCTGTATTGAGCTATCATCACCAGGGCCCAGTGGTTCAAAACTTTTAATCTCAAGCTGATCCGATCAGATAGGGATTACAAGTTTTGAACTACTGGGCCCAGAGGATTATGTGCTTTTCATTTTTTTTTATTAAACTGGATCATTAAATGGTGTGTGTGTGTGTGTGTGTGTGTGTGTGTGTGTGTGTGTGTGTGTGTGTGTGAGTGTGTGTGTGTGTGTGTGTGTGTGTGTGTGTGTGTGTGTGTGTGTGTGTGTGTGTGTGTGTGTGTTGGAGACTCTATTTTGAAGCCCTTATCTTACCATTTTACGTCCATGCTTCCTCACGCAAGCATATTATTGTGTTTATAGTCATAAACACACAACACACTAGTAGCATAGCTTCGACTTGTCTTTACTGAATACCAACTAACCAGAACAGAGGGATACATCACAGATATATAGAGATCGTCACCCAGGCATCACACCACAACAACAGAGCAATCAAACACTGATGCTTCACTGTTAACCCAATGTGCAGACAATACACATATTTGTCACAGCCAGAGATGTCACATTGTCTCTGACATGAAGGCAGTGATGTCAGGCACTGGTGGGAGACAATGTGACAAAGATTAGCCTTCCTTTCCCAACCCATCACTGTGATGAATGTCAAAGCACACCCCTGGCACTCTCTGCTATTCTCTGTGATGCTCCATCTCCCTCTTTCACTCTCCCTCTCTCTTTAACACCAGCCTTGTGCCCCTACCAGCTCCTCCGAAGCACTGACCTCATCTCCCATTCTCCTTCATCCATCCTTCCCTCTAACCTGACACTCCTGGTTACTCTCTCTTTATTCACGTTTCTCTCCCTCTCCGTCTTATTCCTTCCCTCTCTCCCTTTCTTTCAGTTTGATGTTAATGGTATTTTTTATATGCAGTCTGAAGTTGAGAAGCTGACTGATCCTGACTGATCCTGTCGTCCATAGAGAAGGGCTCTTCTCTTGTGAAGAGGGGGAAACTACCGTTTCAGATATGAAACTGATATGAAACACATCCCTGCTAATAATAACACTTCTTGGTCCAAAGTATAATTGACGGCCATGGCCATCACTCTACCCATTCTGGGGTCAGAGATACTCACATTATGGGATACAAGTAAAGAGACATAGTTGAATGAATATTCAACATAAGATCTCATAAAAATAAACTACATTTTATGGCAAGATATTGATGGTTCAATAAGCATTGGATAGAGAGTGATACAGCTGGAAAAAAGTGCATTTAAAAAATTCTTATATTATGTATAGCGGCTTGCATTTTTGTCAGTCTGCGTTTCTTTGAATGATACTCTTGTAAGTACACCAATGCTGTTACGGCACCGTAACACCTCCATACATGAGCTGCAGTTAAACAACTCACAGTAATTTATGACACATGTTAGACCCCATACAAAAGCAGCATGTCTGCAAAGCAAGGCTTGCTTGAACCTTGGTACCAGGAACAGGCTCCTTCAAATAATTGCAGATTAGTTCTTGAAGTTTCAAGAAGACCGTGCTGGCTGTGCGTCCCTCGTGCCCTGGTCGAGAGCGGAAGCAGTAAGCCCCATAGGATAATGTTCCACCTAGCTGTGATACGGGCCCATTTTGCTATAGGTTGCTCTACGGTTGTTCTGGGGACATTTTACTGGCCAGATTGTCCTCTCTTGTTTTGGCAGTCGTGGGGGACCATGGAAGAGTAGGCAGCACGGACTGGCTGAGCCAGGGGTGATGCTGACATACGCTCCCGCACCCAGGCACGGGCTGTACAAGATGAAGGACACTCTGAGGATTTGGACTCATTTTTATCATTAGATTATTTTTAAGTTAAGAGTATTAATTGAATTAAGAGTATTTATTGAATAAAATGTATTTCTATTTTAAATTTCTGTAGCCTCTGCCTCCTCTTTGTATTCCCAAAATGAACTCTGTGTGCTAATGGTATAAGATTTAGTTGAGCTTTTATGGATGGATCAATTGAGCTCCTAGCTGCTATAAACTAGGTGGCGTTGTTGTCGGACAACAACTAGCCCGCCTGACACAGGATTCTGTCTCTCTCCTCTAATACTATATACATAATCTCTATAGTAATGCACTCACTATGAACCAATGGATGCCTTGCAGTAATGTACACAATCTCTATAGTAATACCCTCACTATGAGCCAATGTCTGATGTGTTGTAATGTACTCAGTCTAGCCCTAATTGCTGTTCCTAAGGAGCAACAACGTAAACAGTCAAGTAAAACAGACTGTCTGCTGTTTTGTGTTTTCCCCCTCGAGCACTCTGTCTGTTTCTTTTCCCTCCAGATCTGTTTGTTTCCCTAGCACTCCTCCCATCTTACCTCTTTGGCCTCTCTCTCGATTAGACAACATCACTAGTTTCAAACGGATACCCCAGGCCAGTGGCGGACTCAGGCTGTTTGAAGGGCAGGGGCGAAAAGGAAAAAAGGGCACCTACTGCACAACATGGGACACAACATCAGTGCACATTTAGACCATTGGAAGGGCAGCCAATAGGGCACATCCTCTAATTTTGCCACTCAAAATGGCATTTTAGTGTGACGTTTTTCAACTGTGGGGACACATAGACCATTGGAGGTGCACCAATAGGGTACGTCCTCTCATTTTCGCCACTCAAAAGGGCATTTTTTACACTCGGTGTCGCCCCCCCTGCCCCCCCCCCCCTGAGTCCGCCAGTGCCCCAGGCCCAGGCACTCACAATGACTTTGGTTAGCCATTTCATCAGTTTACATTACAAATATGTTTTACCTTGAAATGGGTAGAATTATGTTGAAATGGTTAAATTAAGATATTACATAATAGTACATATCTCCCTACTAAAAAGGGTTAACAAAGGCAAACATTATTTAATGAGTTATTCCACAGACTGTGATGCATGACTAGATTACAGACTCAGAAAATAGATTACACATTTGTCATCTGCTCTCCCTTCATTGATCTTCTGACTGATGAGTCGAGGGCTACCTCATTAAATGTATTCTAATCAAAGTTTTAATCTCCCTGGTTGAGGCGACTTGTCAACCCTTTCCCTCATGTTTTCATTTACATTACATTTACATGTTTTACCATTTAGCAGACGCTTTTATCCAAAGTGATTTACAGTTAGAGATTACAGGGACAGGGTCTCCCTGGAGTAATTTAGGCCTGAGTGCCTTACTCAAGGGCACACTAGTGGTGGTGTTCCCAGGTGGGATTTGAACTCATGAGCTTCTGATGACTCACTATCCACTAGGCCAGGGGTCTTCAACCTTTTTCAGCCCAAGGACCCCTTGGACGAGAGACAAACAGAACAGGCTTTTATATTTACTTTATTCACCTTTTATTTCCCCGTATTAACCTATTTATATACTGGGTTATTAGCCAGTGTGTTGATAATTGATAAAACGTTCATTCATAATTATTACTGGTTATTATTATTATTATTATTATTGTTGTTGTTAATGAGGCTCATATTTTCTATTATTAGTATAATTTTTCAACAATGAAACTTTTAGCTTCAGGAAGTCAGGTATGCCTACCTCAGTGAGATGACTGGCCCTGGTGGGTGGTACACAGCTTGTCTATTTTGGGGGAGATGGAGGTTGTCAAGCAGAGCATCATGTCATCTTCAGGCTGCTGTCTGGAACGGTATTTGCTCTTCAGGTAGGTGAGGGAGGAGAATCCACTTTCACAAAGATAAGTTGTTGCAAAACGCAAGAGGCTCACCATGGCCTTTGCTGTCAGTTGGTGGATGTGTTTCTGGCAATGGATCCAGAACTGGGTGAGAGGCTTTGACTCATACACATTCTTGTGTGTACTGTCTGTGGATAGGTCGATCAGCTGATCTTACTCAGCGGCTGTCAGGTTTGAGCCGTGGACATACTGTAGACCACAGGATATACTGTAGACCACTACAGCTACATAACCCCAGGACATACTGTAGACTCCAGGACATACTGTAGACCCCAGGACATACTGTAGACTCCAGGACATACTGTAGACCCCAGGACATACTGTAGACCCCAGGACATACTGTAGACCCTAAGACATACTGTAGACCCCAGGACATACTGTAGACCCTAAGACATACTGTAGACCCCAGGACATACTGTAGACCCCAGGACATACTGTAGACTCCAGGACATACTGTAGACCCCAGGACATACTGTAGACCCCAGGACATACTGTAGACCCCAGGACATACTGTAGACCCCAGGACATACTGTAGACCCCAGGACATACTGTAGCAGTGAAATGAAAGGTTGGCCGTGATCATACTAGTAGGGTATCATTTACCTCTTCTCATTGAATTCCTGAATATTTATGACATCATTGTTTAATCCAGGTGTATATGGTGTGTATATATACAGTACATGTTTAGGGGAGTCATGTTCCACATTCATCATGTACCAGTCAGAGGTCAGGCAGGAATGTTTCTGCTGAGGTAATCTGGACCAGCTTCCTGGACTGTGTGGATTAGAGTATACATGGTATAGGCAAACACACTGGATGGCATGATACAGAGTTGTGATGAGAGGATAAGATGCAGGGAATTTTTCCTGGATACTCGGTGTACAGGTTTTTCGCCCTTGCTTGCTTGCTGTGCGCCGGTGGTCTTCGGGCCTCTCCTCTGGGGCCCCCGGCGGCCTCGCGTGCTTGGTCTTTTCCGCCGCTGGGGCACCTGCTTGGCTAGCCTGGTGTGGGGCTATTATGGTCTGTGCTTGGTTGGCTGGGCCGGGTGTGCTGGTGGTGGGGCGGGTCAGGTGTGTGGGGCGGCTGGGGGCCCCCGGGGGTGGGGGTTTGGGGGCCACTGCTGTGCGCTGGTAGGCAAACTGGTAGCAGTCGCTCTATGAGTAGAGGGCTGCAAGGGAATTTTCCTGGATGCACAGTTTACAGGTTTTTTACCTTTGCCTGCTTGCGTGCTCTGTCATCATGTGAAGTGCATTGAGTCACATCTTGTGAGAAATGCACTATACAAATAAAACTTGATTTGATTTGATGAGGGGAATGGACTCCCTGCTGTGCTGCTGATTCTGTCCCTCTGTACACTAGTCCCTGTGGTGCTTAACATCGTTACTGCCCCTTCTGTCACCACAGCAACCTGCCCATTAACAAAATCATCCTCAATATAGCCTCTCTGACCTATGACTCTTTTCATTAGGGAGGTTAGTGACCGCACATGTGTGTGTTTGTGTGTGTGTGTGTGTGTGTGTGTGTGTGTGTGTGTGTGTGTTTGCGTGTGTGTGCGTGCGTGCATGCGTGCATGTTTGCGCTGTTAATATTCTGATGTGATGTGTGCAGTGCTAGAACCCAGGTTTTTTATGCACATCCAAAATGGTCACAGGAGATACACTTTTAAGATCACTTCAAAGGAAAAAAATACGTTTCAAAGTACATTGTCTCTCTTCGTCAGGTAATGGAACCCAGCACATGAACACCCTCCTCAGTCTCATGTTTGAATAAGTTCATAACATGGTCTTGTAGTGAATAAATAACCCTTTGTCATTACTCTACATCCATCAAGCATCACCTTCTTACACATCTTCCATTTTCCCTGTTCCTACTCCTTGAGTTCAGTGTTGCCAGATTGGGCGTATTCCCGCCCAATTGGGCTACTTATGATCACACTGGGTGGCTTTTAGACTGTGCTTAGGCTGGAAAACAATCCCATCTGGCAACACTGCTCGAGTTCCTTGAGTATCCCCCCAGGACCCACTCACATACTGGCTTCACTGACTGAAGGTTTAATCCCACTAAAAGGGTCACACCACCACCCCCTATCCTCTCTCAACAACTGTTTTCGCTTAAACCATTCGGTCTGTAATCACTACTACCCTTGTTATCTTCCGCCATGTCTTGGTCAAGTGGATTAGGATTACTGTATAGATTATTCATAAATATTATTGTGGAAAATGAAGGCTTTCATTGTTTGGATGGAGTTTTTTTTTGTTGGTTTAATGGATTTCCCTGTTCCTGCTCAAATGAGTCCAACATGTGAGAAACATCTTTTATAGAGGTTGACAACAAGTCGTGAGCTTAGAATGAGAAGGTTCTATCTCCGTTTAGAATGAGAAGGTTCTATCTCCGTTTAGGGCAGTTCAGAGATATTGAGCGTCAACGTTTTTACATTCCATTATGTTTTGTGAGATGGAACCTTTGTATTTTATTAATTACTAACTAAAACATTTCAACATTTTAAAAATAACACCACACAGGCATTAATAAACACATAATGGATCAGATTATGTAAAAAACTAAATTTTGACAAAAATGGAGATAGAACCTTATAATTCTAACGTCACGAAGTGTCAATGTAGTGTATTGGGAGTTAGTGGGAGACTGGGAAGAAAGTGTCTAGGTAAATCAGATTCTATGACACTACATTACACCAAACACACTGACTGCATCATGTTGAATGTTGAAACCATTCAGGTTAGGAAGTTACTCTCATATCCTGGCTGAACCGGTGATGTATCAATAATTCAAAGCCTGAGACTCAGAGAATACACAATAACCCAATCTCTTAGAGATGTATCATTTTTGTTCCTTCAATGATTAATGTTTAAACCATGTTTTGAATCTCTGTGCCACTAAAAGCAATTGGATTGTAGGGTTGTCACTGTGTATATGATATGAGATCTTATCCACCTAATTTTTCTGGTTTTCTGCTCGAAATGACATGCCCACAGTGAATATAGAATATCTCCACAATCACAAGGGCCTTCATAATGATATTGTTATCAAATGAAAGCTAACACCTGTGGGGTGGCTGTAGAAGTGTCAGAATCAAAATCTATGTTACTGTGTCAGAGCAAATAGAGCTAGAACATTATAAAACGTCTCAAATTCAGTCTCCGCCTAAAAAAAAAACTGCTTTTACAGTGAATATCACCTTGGAAACCTGATAACGAAGCCCAAATCATCTAGGAATCAGTACTCCAGGGTCTTATTAGTACTTGTGCCAAAGTCGATGCTAGTAATGTGAGCAAATGCAACTTTGTACCTGTTTTAGTACAGGTATGTTTAGGCGGACACCTATATGTTTAGGCCATTTGGAGATATGTTGGCACCATCTTTGACCTTTGACCTTTCTCATGTATCAGATTTCTTTTTTTTCTTTTTTTCTTTTTGGGGGATTTTTTTGGGTTGGCCGACCAATGGTATGGAAATTCGGCGGTGAAACCGGACATGACACATTCTCCAGTTGGAGAAAACTGGATGTGATTTACCGTCTCGGGGGAAAAATTGTGGCATCGTATAGCATGCAAAGTTGTGAAAAAAAATTGATATCGATGAAGAGAATTGATCGAGGTAAACTCTTTATATCACTTCGGATCCACATGGGGGTCCGTTGGCTCCTATGAGGTACTGCAGAGGAGGTACCATTACCAATCTCACTCACAGCACTCTGAACTAAAGTGGGGTGGGCTGACCTGGGGCTCTTAGCTGCCAGCCAGCAGACTCTGGGCTACTACCTGTATCTCTGGGCTACTACCTGTATCTCTGGGCTGTGTTCTAGAGAGATACAGTTGCCAGGCAGGACATGAGTACAATGTACCCTAAAGACTCCAGGCGAAGGTTTTAAGTGCGTTTAAACTTTTTTTTTCACACATCATGTTAATGACGGCGAGCTAATTTCAATTGACCAATGTCATCTGTCACAATGTCATCTGTCCATCCAGATTATAAAACATGGCCACAGTTATGCAGCTGTGCATATTGTTGATCTCACTCACAGCACTCTGAACTAAAGTGGGGTGGGCTGACCTGGGGCTCTTAGCTGCCAGCCAGCAGACTCTGGGCTACTACCTGTATCTCTGGGCTACTACCTGTATCTCTGGGCTGTTGGATAGCCTTCTCTCTTCTTCGGCGTATGGGTTGTTGTTTCCTCTCCACTCCACCAGGCTCGGGGCCGAGGGGCTACCCTTTTACCACCCCGAGACCTGGTTGAGGGGCTAAACCGCGCTATATTTCTGGACACCCCTCCAGAAGCCACGTCATCGTCTCGTCGTTATGGAGCCTTCTCTCAATAAGGAGGGCAGAAGTCTATGCATAGGTCCCCCCTCTACACACTCCTAGCTCAGGCCTGAATTCTCCTGTGGGAGACAGGCCCTAAGCCTCCACCAAAGAGCAGGAGAAGAAAGGCAGAATCAAAGCACCTGGGTTGTGATTTGTGATTAGCGCTTGGGTCAATGTTGGGATTTGATCAAAGCCAGAGCCTGTTTGTGTGGAAGTCTCACTAGGTTCTTGGAGTACTCTGTCTTATGTGTAGAGAGTGGATTTTGTGGCTATGGCAACTGACTTTGCCTGGCTAACTTCGTTTAGCATACTTATGTGGATCCTTTACATTATGGATTGATTGATTTTGCTGCCAGTAATTTGCTTGTCTGGGAACACAGTTCTACACAACTTAAATGCTAATCCCAACCATGCTTTCCTAACAATGGTGCTACCATTGTCATAAAGTATTAGTGCAGAAATATTTTTCGTCGGTTTGTGATGTTAGTGTCCATAATGTGTTGTATGTTGCTGCACTTTAAACTGCACTGTCTGAAATAGCTCTCCCCTTGTGTGTTTACCCATGGGCCCTCTCATGGCCTGTACACAGACATCTGGCAGAGAAGATTAGACTTTTTCATAATCATTTATTTATTAATTAGTTTTTTTTCACATAGATATTATTATTGCTGCAATTCTGGAGTCTTTTCAACATTTGCTCCCCATATCCCCACAACAGGGTGCTATGTTCATATCTCATATATCATGTTTCATCTTAATGCATGCTGATTATTACATGTCACAGGAGCAGGATGCAAATCAATTAAAGTCTCTCTTTTTATTTTATTTTAATTACATGTCATGACACAATCTATCCATTCTATTAATGCTTCAGTAACATGCCTTTTTCAAAGTCCGTAGGAGAAAAAAAAATCGTTTTTGGGAACATACAAGCTCCATTAGAGAACAAAAGCTTAACAAAGAGCTTAACAAAGAGCACACTAATATGTTATATTCTTAAAGCTAGCAATCTATGATTACTCTCCAGCACCACCCAAATCCCTGTTCCGAACACCCCCCCACTCAGCCCCACCACCCAAAAGTTGACTTTATGTAATTATTACATTTAAACTATGTACAGCAACTTGGAAATATGGCACCAAATTCTATATTAAAGAAATCAAATTATATATTAAAGGAAACACATGAACATTGTTGTGGGGGGGGTGGGGGGGGGTTAGTGCAGGAAGGAGGACAGGGCTTCCAGGTTGTGCTGAGGGGTAAGAGGGGATGATAGAGGGGATGATAAAAGGTGCTTCTTCCCTGCTCGGCTCCTCCTCAGAGTGGAGCTGTCGCAGGGAAGGAACAAACAGAAAGAACGTTCTCATTCCCTCACTTCAGCAGTCCCTCCCTCGGACTCTGCAGAACTAAGGACACATGCTAGCTTATCTCCTACATGTACTGGATGTGTGCATACACACAAGGGCACCTGAATCCTTTTTGAACTGGGGGGGGCCACGGTATATATTTGTTCTTTCTAAATATAGTATATTATTTCCATACGTACTGCGGCGAAGGGTGAGATTAACAGTGAGAGCTCCACGGACCCTGTAGACCCCCCAATACACACACACACACACACACACACACACACACACTTCAAAACTGCACATGCCTATGCATACATACTTGGAAAATTAAGGGATTACTTTTGACCTTTAGCAAAGGGAAAGGATCCGAGATTTTAGGTGAAACTTATTTCTTAAATAGAACTATCCTTACATTATTTCATATTCATAATTACATATCTACTCTTTATGCCTGTGTGTTCTCTTGGAAGGCACCTAGAGTCACCTAGGATTCAGAACACATCAGTTCACTTCTAGCAATAATTACAGCACACTCCCCCCTCTTCTTTTTCTAAAGAGCCACTTTTTCTTCACTCGTTGAGACAAAAAAAGCGAAACTCTCCCATAATCCTCCACCGTGGCCACAAGGAGTCCCTGTGGGCTCCGTAATAATGTCGCAGTATAGAGTTAGTGCCCCGTAGGATGGATGAGGGGGGGCTGGGTGGGTGTGGGGGTGGGGGTGGGAGGCTGGGTTGAGTCTACGTCCTGCACAGGGAAAGGCCTAGGGTCTAGAGGTATGTGGAGGACGCCTGTCTGTCAGACGTAGGCTGATTCACTGGACTGAGTCCTGCCCAGGTTGGGGGCCTGGGACAAGTGCGACACATCCTTCTTGCGCACCTCACAGATGGACTTCCTGCGGGCCTGCACCCCACGGATGGCTGTCTTTATTTTCCTCCAGCCCAGGTGGTTGAGCTCGGCCAGGTTGAGCAGCACACAGATGCCGCTCACCGCGAACATAAAGACCAAGAACACTGTCTTCTCTGTAGGCCGTGACACGTAGCACTCGACCTCTTTCACACAGGGGTAGCGGTCGCACTCGTACATCCCCGGCACGTTGAAACCATACAGGAAGTACTGGCCGGCCAGGAAGCCGATCTCCAGGGCGTTCCGGAACACCACCTGGATGACGTAGAAGCGGGAGATGCCCTCCTGCCGCCGCACCTTGGCGCTCTTGGCGTGCGTGAGGCCGCGGGGCACGTTGGGGATATCCTTGACCTCCAGGCAGTCCTGCTCCTCTTTGCCACTGTCGGGGTTCTGCACCAGGATGCCGTTGATGTTGCGGAGCTTGCGGGCGTGGTGGTCGCTGCGACCGTGGTGACCGTGGCCTCCGTGGTGATCCATGTAAGGGTGGAGGAAGGAGTAACTGCGTTCACGCTGCTTGGCGGACTGGTGCACGGAGTAGGTGATGAAGCAGAGGCTGGGCGTGCAGACCAGGATGATCTGGAAGACCCAGTAGCGGATGTGGGAGATGGGGAAGGCCTTGTCGTAACAGGCCTGGTTGCAGCCTGGCTGCATGGTGTTGCAGATGAACATAATCTGCTCGTCCTCATAAACCTTTTCACCCACTATACCGACTATCAGAATACGGAAGATCACTACTACTGTCAGCAGGATCCTGCAGAGAGGAAGAGAGAGAGAGGGGGTAGGGGGATTGGAGGTGATGGGGAGACAAAAGACAAGATTAGAGAAGTTAGAGAAGAAATGGAGTAAACTATTTCCTTGTAAGACTTGACAGAGTGTAGCAAAGAATATTGGTTGTAAATAATTAATAACAAATACTGCTTGTCTGATACGATTCATTGACGCCACAGCTTTGGTTTTTGTCAAGCATGAGTTATATTCATATTCATTCATTTGTCATCATTTGGTCCCAATGAGGGGCATAGTTAGCCCGACCACTTTACATCAAGGTAGACAAAAGTAGCTCTCAGAACCATGACACATTTCATCAGATGTGTGTAGTCTGTGTGTGTGTGTGTGTGTGTGTGTGTGTGTGTGTATGTGTGTGTGTTTATCTCTCATCTGCTGCAGCAGTATGCAGTGCTATGAAGGGGTGGAGTTGATGCGCTCTAAATAGCATGCTCACGTGAGCTCACCACGCATGAGAGGGTTCAGGTGGAACAGGAGAGCTCATCAGAAGAAATTATCCCATTAACACCATTCACATATACACACTTACTGTACACACGCATGCGTCTGTCTGTCTGTCTGTCTGTGTGTGTGTGTGTGTGCATATGTGTGTGTCTGTCTGTGTGTGTGTGTGTGTGTGTGTGTGTGTGTGTGTGTGAGCGCGTATGTGTGTGTGTGTGTGTGTGTGTGTGTGTGTGTGTGTGTGTGTGCGTGCGTGTGTGTGTGTGTGTGTGTGTGTGTGTGTGTGTGCATGTGCGTGCGTGTGTGTGTGTGTGTGTCACACAGAGGAAGAATGGGGAATGGGGAGAGAGAGAGAGAGACACACAGTCAATGCAGTGGTTAATGAATGATGAGGATCTCTGCAGTGTAACCCTCTGAGCTCAACTCTCTTGTCTCCTATCAAGCAAAGCGGCTCCATTCATTTTTCAACAGCAGACAGACAGAGCACACGGAAGCCTTCTCTCTCCACTCCCTGCCTCTCCACTCCCTGAGGAATGAGCTGAAAGTGAAATCCCACACCTCTTCAATCAACCCGTATCCACAGCATCACCACGCACACATTTCAGACATGGTCTGAAAGCCAGAATAGCCACAATAGCCATCATACGTTCCTCCCCACACAAGGATTTTGATTATGTATGGCTTGGTCGATTAGACGAAGAGTAGGGATTTGAGAGACTAAATGAATGACTGCAGCCCAAGAACATGAGGAACAGAATGTTCAAGTCTGCCTCTGATACCATACTAGTGAGTGTGTGGAGGAGACCTCCCTGAACGGGTGTGTGTGGTGTGACAAACAAAGAAAACGGGGATACAATGGAAGAGATTTAATCAGTCCTAATATCTCATCAAGTAGAATAGACCATATAATCCCACAGCCAGTCCTAAACTTTAATCTGCAATCTGCAGGACTAGCGTTAGTGGTGAAACAAATTCCATTAGCGATGCTTAAACATGCACAGCGCTGCAACACACTAGTGGTCCTCCCTTTCTCTTGCCCTATCTCTCTCTCTCTCTCTCTCTCTCTGTTTCATTGATTATGTATCACATATTATCAGTTTGACTGATGGTGAAGTGTTCAATAGGACATTGATTGAGTGTCTGCACTTCATTTGGACCACTAACCTGCAGAGTTATTCAGCAGATGCCCTATCCCATTGCACTGCTAAACATGTGTAATTTCTCATCTACCTCACATCTCACTCTCACTCTCACTCTCACTCTCTCTCTCTCTCTCTCTCTCTCTCTCTCTCTCTCTCTCTCTCTCTCTCTCTCTCTCTCTCTCTCTCTCTCTCTCTCTCTCTCTCTCTCTCAGTTTTTTTTCACAGCACAGTGTCAAAGGAGACCCTGATGGTGTCTTTAAAATTAGCCCCACCTCCCCCCCCACTCCCACTCTCCATGGCCCGGTTACCACAGCAACCACCTACTGAACCGGTGAGTGCAGAGGCTCCGAGAGAAACGGGAGGAGAGAGCACAGGGTGGAGGGATGGAGGGATGAAGGGATGGGGAACACTAGAGACGAGAGAATGAGAGAAAAAAGGGTTAAATGTATGTGTAGACAGAGGAGAAAAAAGCGTGAGAATACAGAGAGACATGCTGAATCAGAGGCAGAGAGAAGCAGGGGTGGTAGAACACGTTCCTTCAAGGGCGGCAGAGCAGCACATGTGTTACACCGGATTTTAAATAGAGCAGCATGCTGCTGCAGGACTGTGCCTTTACACCACCTGGGCCTTGCATGTGTGTTGACATGTGCGAGTGTATGCACGTATTTGGGCTTATTTGTGTGTGTGTGTGTGTGTGTGTCTGTGCGTGTGTGTGTGTGTGTGTGTGTGTGTGTGTGTGTGCGTGTGTGTGTGTGTGTGTGTGTGTGTGTGTGTGTGTGTGTGTGTGCGTGTGTGCATGTGTGCATGTGTGCATGCATGCGTCTGTCTGTCTGTCTGTCTGTTATGTGTATCTCTGTGTGAGATGGCATGTGCGTCTGGCCGGAGCAGCTGTGAGTGTGTACGCTACACTGCCTCTCAGTGTGTCACACACACACACACACACACACACACACACACATACACACACACACACACGCAACACAACACAAACTGGTTTTCTCATGTATGGGTTTCTCTGGTTGATCATTTGACCAAAGTGGTGGTATTGATGTTTCTCCTCAGCAAGCCATTTGACAGACAATACTTGATGAGACGCAATCTGGTTTACTCTTCAAAAGAAAGACACTGAAGCCAATAGCAAAACCCTCCATTCTGCCCTGTATCTCTGGGCTTTGAATACTGAGGAATCTATACAGCGGCAACAGCTGTTGTCAATGTATTGAACGTGCAATAGAACAAGACAACCATCTGTGTGTATCTCCATGATGCAGGAGTCCCAGCACTGTCAAACAAGTCCTACAAATGCACTGATATACTGTATGCAGATATGTATCTGTGGCTTACAGTTCCCCTGGTGTAGCTTTGGTTCAGGTCCTGTCACGATGACTGATTGTCATGGTTGTGTAAACACCTGCTGTATACTGCAACAGAGACGCCGTCCCTCCCCAATGCTGAGAGATTGTTCCCTCTCATGTATTACGCTCGGCAGGACTCACAGGGGTTGCTTCGTCTGCAATATTGGACTGTGCTGGTATGTGATGGTGCACAGTGGGAGCGTTGCTGCGGCGTACTGTGTTTTCTTTGTTTGTTTGAATGCAGTTGTGAGGCAGTTCTGCTAGATACTACATATGGGTTTGGGGTGTTGAAGAGAATTGTGCTGATGTGTGTGTGTGTGTGTGTGTGTGTGTGTGCGTGTGCGTGTGCGTGTGTGTGTGTGTGTGTTTGCGTGCGTGCGTGCGTGCGTGCGTGTTGGGGAAGGGGGGGAGGGGGCGCGGGTATTCTGCTGTGTAACAGGATAATCAGTATGTAGCAGATTGCTGCATTAGCGAAACGCTGTGGAAGAAGGTCATCTGAAAACATTCAGTGTTCTTCAGAGAGAGAGAGGCCCACACATTAGAGCAAGTTAACGCAGAACCTTCAGGTCCTCATCAACAGAATACTCAACGGCCAGAGCAGATGATCAAAAAGATTTTAGGCTAGAATGTTATTCCTCCCTCTTTTTGAAAACTCTTCAATCGAACCCAGAGGCATCCAGAATATCAAGGCTGGTAGATATAGGCACTAGATACATCACTACACAGCTCTGTGCTACAGCATAGCTCCCGCTTCAGATCACTCACACCAATCAGTCAGATTTGGACTACAGTATGTCACTATTCAATATTTTCTAAGATCTAAATGCTGTATAAACTTTATCATATCTATTGTATTTGAACAATGATCAAAATGATGAATCATGCCACTTTACAAAGATACATACATAATGGAATGGTATATGGACTGCACTTATATAGCGGCTTTATCCAAAGCGCTTTACAACGGCCTCTCATTCACCTATTCACACACCAATGGCGGCAAGCTACCATGCAAGGCGCCAGCCCGCACACTGGGAGCAATTTGGGGTTCAGTGTCTTGCCCAAGGACACTTCGACATGTTTAGACATCATTAGATGGCAGCTCTACCTCTTGCCCAAGGACACTTCAACATGTGGCCAGCTAGGGCTCGAACCGCCGATCTGCCAACCTTGCGATCATTAGATGGCAGCTCTACCTCCTGCGCCACAGCCGCCCCTGTATTGTCGTCTTGCTGTTGTATGTACCGTAGCTTGTTCAGCATGGTAGAATACCAAGTCATGTTCCTAGTGCACTGCACATGGCGAATAAAGTTGAATTGAAGCTACCATTCAAGGCACCGGCCCGCTCATTGGGAGCAATTTGGGGTTCAGTGTCTTGCCTAAGGACACTTCGACATGTGGCCAGCCGGGGCTCAAACCACCGATCTGCCAACCTTGCGATCAATACACGGCGGCTCTACCTCCTGAGACACGGTCACCCCCACATACATCTACAGTCATTTGTGAGCCACCCTGCTGCCACCAGCGATCCACCACAGGTCTACCACTGGAGACATAATTAGCTCCTTCTGCTAAAGAGCATTCTAATTGCTGCCGAAGTAGATAATGGAGTCTCATATCTTTATTTAGAGATTTTGTCGCACCGCAAATTCGATTCCATTGTTTTGAATGAGACAATGCACACGGCGTGGGATGCGATTTTGTCGCACGACAACATTCGATTCTCCATTCACACCCACATACTTCGGTGGTGTGAATTGAGAATCGAATGTTGTCGTGCGACAAAATCGCACGCCGTGTGCATTGGCCTTAAGAGGTAAACACAGTAGCTACAGTGCCTTCGGAAAGTAATCAGACCCCATCACTTGTTCCACATATTGTTGTGTCACAGACTCTATTTTAACATGTAATTAAAATGGATTAAATTAAAAGAATTAGCCATCAATCCACAATAGAATGACAAAGCGAAAACACATTTGGGGAATTTCAGTAAATACCTCATGTATATAAGTATTCAGAGCCTTTGCTATGACACTCTTAAAATGAGCTAAAATGCAAAGATGTCATCAACAAATCACTCAATGAGTTGAATTGAGTCCATCTTAATGCAAGGATAATAGTTAATGTCATTTTGGAATTAATATCTTTCTTTTTATAGGGTCTCTGAATTGCAGAGGAATCTATTGGGTCCAGTATTTTGTCTAAATTTGGACAAATACTAATTCCAAATTTGATGTTTTTTCATGTATAATCATGTACCGGTATTGTTATTTATTATGAATACAATGATATGGGCTTCTTCAATGAAGTTGTTGCTTTTTACATTTTAAAAGCTTTGGTTAAAGATGTATTATGGCATTTTGCCATGTGCCAGGTGCTGCTCATTCAACTTCAATCTAAAAAATAACTAATAAAAACATATACATTTCCAAATATTGTATTATCATTTCATTTTCCTGATCAACATCATTTGAATCGAATGTTGTTTTTATCAAAAGTGTAACATTTTACAGAAATGTTGAAAAGCGTGTTTTCACTCTGTCTTTATCGAAGGCTGTTTATCCTATATGTTTTCAATATTGATG
>NC_137693.1:18926394-19073894 GCF_963989245.1 Nansenia antarctica
ACCAAACAAGGTATGTTTGGAGAAAAAAAGGGTGAAGCATTTGTAGAGAAGAACATCTTGCCAACTGTTAAGCATGGAGGTGGGTCCATTGTGCTTTGGGGTTGTGTAGCAGCTGGGGGCACAGGCAATATTGTGCGTATGGAAGGAAGAATGGATTCCACCAAATATCTAAATATTCTAGAGGCTTATGTTCAAAGGTCAGTCCAGAAATTGAAGTAGAAGAAAGGTTGGGTATTCCAGCAAGACAATGACCCGAAGCATCAAAATCAACCATGAAGTACCTCCAGGAAAGACGGATGAAGGTTTTGGAATGGTCATCACAGTCCCCAGACAGAAAATCTGTGGAGAGATCTGAAACATGCTGTGCATGCAAGAAGGCCGAAGAATATTTCTGAGCTAGAGGTGTTCTGCCAGGAAGAATGTGGAAAAATTCCCAAAACAAGAATTTTTGGACTCTTAACTGGCTATAGGAAGCGTTTGCAAGCTGTTATAGTTGCCCAAGGAGTAGTTACAAAGTACTAGCTGACAGGGTTCCCAAACTTTTGCACAAGGCCATTTTCCTTGTTGTATTATTTTGAAACTGTAAAAAGTTTAAAATAAAAATCAATCTTGCTTTAAAATGTGATGAAATGTGTCATATTTGTACAATTTAGAGGTTAGGTTTGCTTCTTTTCACTTAGATATTAATTGTAAAAGGTATTTTGTCTAGGGGTGCCCACATTTTTGCACCCCACTGTACAGTACATGCCACAGATAGATACATCAGTGAATGTTTGGCAATGTCAAAAGTATCTACCCAAATATAGCTGGAGGAGAGTTAGTCATGAAATATGTTTGATAGCTGGAGAGGCTTTTCTTGTCAGGTCATGTTAGATGATCAACAGCGGACAGCCTGCTCAGATTAAGGATAAAACACAATTTCATTTATTAATAATGCTCTTTGTCAGAAGCAGCAGACAAATTGAGAGAGTTGTCTCTTCTTCTGAATGATTGTAGGCGTTTTCTCATTCATCGATTCATACTCTGACTCATTTATTCCTCTTTTTGCACCCGACAGACTATCAATGATTCCAAGACTTGATCTCAACTCAAAGGAGATGTGGGGGAAATGCAGATTTCTTATGCAGATCATTCATCATACATCTCTGAGTGACTTGTGGGGTAATAGTTACTGTACTCACGAGTATGGTTTGGCTGGTGTATGGTTTGTACAGTAATCCAAAGTTCTAAATCCTATCTATAATCTTTTCCTGATATATTGAGAAAGAAGAATGTTATACTACAACAATCTTACAACTTGACACATGACACCTTGGCACATTGTGTCTTATAGAACATAGTTCACACTGTAACAGACACTCTAGCCATCTTGTGGAGACACGTGTATGCAGTCACACACACACACACACACACACACACACACACACACACACACTGATTGGACGGCGGGTGTTTGGATAGCAGAGAAGGTCAGACCTTGCCCTTGCTGGAAACCACCTGGTGTTTAGGTTAATGAGCACAGCAGTGCAGTGGCCTGGTTGCTAACACACCTCCGCGGCCAAGCTTCTGCTCGAGCCTGTGCTAGAGGTGGAAGAACAGAGAACAGGAAGCATCTCCGTTCACTTCTTCTGTTTGGCTGTCCTCAAAGTATATAGAGCAGCGTGTTTCGCTGGCTAGTCTAGCATAGCTGAATGGAAATGACCCAGCACAGTTTACCAGAGCCCAGATTGTGGTTAATGGGCGGAAAATCACACTCTGAATTTGATTCATCTCACAGACGACGTAGCATATTTTTCGCAACACCAGAGGAAAAACTGTTAGAGATGTATTTTGTTATGTCCAAAATACATGTCTCCACTACTAATAAGACTCCAAGGCTCATCTGTTCACGCATGACCTTCTGTCACTAGCTTCAGTAGCTGCATCCACACACACACACACACACAAAGAGAAGTGATCTATCTCGACTGGCCCTAACGTTACATTGAGTATCTGAGAACATATGGCTTTATCTTGAAAAAAGATTGTTAGTTCTCCGTTCACACAGAAGCTCTCTCTCTCTCACATCATCCATTCTTCCTCCACCTCTCCCCTCCTTACCTCCATGTCCCCTGCCAACACTCCTCTATCCTCTCACCCTCTCTACTCCCCCTCTCACTCCCCTATCTCCCCCTCTGATGTCCAGTTCAGCCATGGGGACCCCAATTGCCCCTGCATGACTAGCTAGGCCAATAGGTGGAATAAACACAGGAGATGAGCTGAATGAACCCTAATGCCCAGTAATGCCTGCTCCTGATTATGTGCTTATTAGCTTAAACCTAACTAATGATGGCCGTAGGAGGAGAAGGATGGGGAGGGGAGGGGAGGGGAGGGGTAGAGAGTAGTAGATACTGCTGGAACCAGCCTGGGAGACAAAGAGGCCATCCTCAGAGATACCCCCCAACACTTCACACAACACACACACACACACACACACACACACGCACACACATTTCACTTGACCCTTTCACTTCACTTCAACCACATAAAGATCCTCACATTTTCACATCACATAAACATACTTCACACCTCAAACACACACACACACACACACACATACACACACACATTTCACTTGACACACCTTCAAACCACATAAAGATCCTCACATTTTCACATCACATAAACATACTTCACACCTCAAACACACACACACACACACACACACACACACACACACATACACACACACATTTCACTTGACACACCTTCAAACCACATAAAGATCCTTACATTTTCCCATCACATAAACATACTTCACACCTCAAACACACACACACACGCACACACACACACATTTTATTTTTTATTTGTTGATGACATGCTCAGGGGGGTGAGTGAGTATCTGGACACTCTTACCTCCCAATCATGGTAGAGTGTTGCTGGACAGCAGCCTCGAGCAGCCGCTCCAGAATGGTCCACTCCCCCATGGTCATTGGTGGACAGGCTCAGCCTAAAGAAGGAACTGGGTCTCCGGGGCTGTGCCCCTCTTCCTCTTCCTCCTCCTCCTCCCCCTCTTTCGGCCGCTGTTCCTCCTGGGCTCAACAGTCCTGTCGGTCCCCGGCAAGTGGGGGCGCATCCGCCCCCGTCTCGCACCAACTCCTCCTGACCTCTACTCGTTGACCCTGGGGTGCTTTGCTCAGTGTCAGGTAAGAGACTGGGAAGCGTGGAGTGTGTGTGTGCGTCCTCACTCCTCCTCCGGTCCTGATGTGCTTCTCCTCCTGACAGAGGAGAGGTGCTGTGCTGAGCTGAACAGTCTGCCTATCTCCCTATCTCTCTCTCTCTCTCTCTCCCCTCCCCTCCCCTGTGCAGTGATGCTCGTCCTCCCACTGCCGCACCACTCTGCTCTACGCTACAGCATATGCTATAGCTCACTGTATCTGACAGCCATGATCGTGCTCTCTCTCTCGCCCTCCCTCCTCTTTTTATCTCTCCCTCTATGCCCTCTCTCCCTCTCTCTCTCTCTCTGTCCTCCGCCCTACCCCCAGGGCACTCCTGGTACCTCAGATGCACTCCCCCCCATCGCTGCCGAGCTCTTGTCCTTGCATTGTGTAAAGCGTGTCGTCTACCCCTCACTGTCCCCTTCCTCCTCCCCTAACCCGACACACACCCCTCCTCTGCACCCGGCTGACCCCTCCTCTGCTCCACCTCCTCGCTGACACTTTACACGCTTGGCTCTCAATAGACAGACAATCACTGCTCAAATTCTTCCTCCATTTACTCCATTTTACTACACTAGATTGTAAAAACCCCAATCACAACCCTGCACAAAGGTCCTGCCGCACATTCCATCCACACGACATTGATTGCTGAACATGATTGTCATCCTCCAGGACCGAATACCTCGAAGAAAGCATAACGAAAAAACCTGCCTACATACATTCACACACACATACATACATACGCATACACATATAGTACAAATGCACACACAGCGAGAGAGAGAACACAGACACACACACACACACACACACACACACACACACTTCCTTCAGTAATAAATCAACTGGCCTTGCTGCATACACTGAAGGCAGTGTGCTGCAGAACTGCTGTCCTGTATTGTCCCTCTGGCTAATTCCAGCAGTCCAATGCCTGGAGTCACGTCTGCCGCAGAGAGCAGTGATGATGATGAGTGGCTATCCTGGAAAACCTATTTCTGTTCTTCATCATCTTGCTCCTTTCTCTCTCTCTCTCTCTCTCTCTCTCTCTCTCTCTCTCTCTCTCTCTCTTTCTCTCTTTCTCTCTCTCTCCCCGAGCTCCCTCCTTCCCCCTCTCCTTGTGTTTGTGTGCTGAGCTCAGTCTCTGCGATTACCTCTTTCTTTCTCTCTAGGTCTCAGTACACTCTCTCTCTCTCTTTTTCTCTCTCATTCGCTCATTCAATTTATCTCTGTCACCCTCCGTAAGCAAGCCACACACTCCCCCTGTTCAGACCTGCTCCCCCCACCTCTCTCTCTCCTCCCTCTGATACCCCCCTCCCTCCTTCCCTACTCTGGTAAAATTTGCTTGGATTGCTACCTCTGATCGCTATCTCTCTTGTGCTTGCAGGAATGCCTCCCTCCCCGGTGCTTGTCTCTGTGTTCTCCTGATGTACTGTTGGAATGAGGCGTTCTATAAGCCAACCCTCCCTCCTTTCTCTATGCGATTCTCTGTCTCAGTCTGGAGGCTTGGCAGTGCTCCCTTTCTTCCTCACTACCGCTGCCTCTCATCACTCTCTCTCGTCCACATGGTCTCTCTCTCTCTTCTCTCTCTCTCTCCCTCTGTCACACATCCTCCAGCTCGTGCTTCTGTGGAGAGGATTACAGCAGAGTATCAGGGGTTCCTCCCCACCCCCCCCCCTTTGTCCCCTCCTTTTTTACTGTATTCAGTATGACAGCACACCTATATCTTTCTACCCCCTTTTTATTTTTTCTCGCCTCCTCCTCATTCCCGCTCTCACATTCTGTTCATTTACCCTCCTCCATTCCAACCCCCCCCCCCTCTCTCTCTCTCTCTCTCTCTCTCTCTCTCAGGAGAGATGAGCACTGCACTGTAGTTTCCTGTGACATTGAAGGCTGCATTCGTTAGATTAATATTATGCTGGTGTGATACTGTACATACTGTACAATACCCCCACCCACCCACATACTAACACACACACACAGAGGTGTCCCTTACATGAGAGAAATGTACAGTAGTCTATACAGTAGAAAGAAATAGATAGACGGGTAGGAAACCAGCGAGAGTAGAGGGTGAGTGGGAGAGAGAGGGGGTTGGGGGTTGTGTGCAGGTTTGTGAGAGGTGAGCACTGTAGGACACGTTATGGGGTGTTTGATGTCATGCAAAAAATGCGGTACGTGTTCAGGGAAGGCTCCGGCAATCAGGGCAGAGGGAGCAGGTTCACCACCACAGCCCTGACACAGCAGCCTCCGCAGTGAATCAATGCTTGATCTATTGTGTGTGCGTGTGTGTGTGTGTGTGTGTGATTGTGTGTGTGTATGTGTGTGTGTGTGTGTGTGTGTGTGTGAGTGTGAGTGAGAGAGAGAGAGAGACAGAGAGCGGGGGGGGATAGTGTTAGTTCAGCATCTTCAGCAAGGGGCTTAAGGGTCTTCTCCTCATCAAGGACACATGGTGGAGGAGTGGTGGAGGAGGGTGATTGGGCCTGGGTGAGGGGGGCAGCTGTGGCGCAGGAGGTAGAGCCGCCGTCTAATGATCGCAAGGTTGGCAGATCGGTGGTTCGATCTCCGGCTGGCCACATGTGGAAGTGTCCTTGGGCAAGACACTGAACCCCAAATTGCTCCCAGTGAGCGGGGCCGGCGCCTTGCATGGTAGCTTGCCGCCATTGGTGTGTGAATGTGTGTGTGAATGGGTGAATGAGAGGTCGTTGTAAAGCGCTTTGGATAAAGGCACTATATAAGTGCGGTCCATTTTGTTAGAGATGGAGGCTTTGAGGCTGTGGAGGGTGGTTGGCCTGGGTTAGTGACGGAGGCTTTGAGGCTGTGGATGGTGGTTGGCCTGGGTTAGTGACGGAGGCTTTGAGGCTGTGGAGGGTGGTTGGCCTGGGTTAGTGACGGAGGCTTTGGGGAGCTGGCGTCAGCCGGTTGCCATCGGGGCTGTTCAGAGCTGTATGGCACATGCGAGGAAGGCGCAGGTGTCATCAGTGAACTAGAACTGCCAGCTGAAGCATACACAAACACACACAATATTCATACAACAATGACCTGGAACCTCCCCATCCCCCTGTTCAGTTTGTCTACAGTATATTAACAACAACAACAAAATCTTCCTTCTAGCATTATGACTGCCAATGCCCCCTGGCACGAGATGACTTTTCTTGTGATGACTGCTGGATAGGTGATTCACTTACTTAGACAAATGTATTTGTTGTAAGTCGCGTTGGTAAATAAAGGTGTCTGCTAAGTGTCAAAAATGTAAATGGATTATACTGCCCCAAAAGTAGGGGAACACCTTACATGAAAACAACAGATGCAAATAAGGATAGTCCAAATTAATGGAATACTGAATTTTTATTTGGGCTGTTTTGCTTTAGGTCATTATTTTTTTGTAACTGAAATGTTATTAACTTTTCTGCAAATACAAAAAATCACAACTTCCTAACAACAATAACACTCATCAATTCACAGAAAAAACTATAGGATAAAGGACAAACTAAATAATAATAAAATAATAATATTGTGACATGTGGGCTTCCTCTCATTTACTCAGCATTATCATACATGAGTTCCATATTAATGGTGTCTTTTTAATGTTCCTCCTTCTTGTACTCAATCCATTTTGCCCATTTCAAGTCAAACACCTCCCCTGGCTCTCACCCTCAATATGTGTGTGAACCTCTCCATCTGGTATATTTCCTCCATCACATTCAGCCATTGCTCGTAGGCGGGTCAGTCCTATACCATGCTCTTGTTATGCTTTAGCTCATTATTTAATAATTCTCCTTGTCACTAAGATATAGATCACTATGGATGTTGCTATTCCTTTCTAATATGAATGTATTTAGAAAGGATAGTGACCCAAAATACAAATGAATATTGGTTGTGGTTGTGGTTGTGACCGCCTGGTTGTGGTTGTGACAGCCTGGTTGTGGTTGTGGTTGTGACCGCCTGGTTGTGGTTGTGACAGCCTGGTTGTGGTTGTGACCGCCTGGTTGTGGTTGTGACTCCCTGGTTGTGGTCAATTCAGTTGGGCTATTGCTGTGTCAGATAGCATAGTTGAATTTAGCCTGCATGATGATAAATATGGTGATAATATCCAAACTAAATGTGTCTATCAAGTACAGTATCTAAGTAACACAACAAATAATCCCCAATCTGTGTTACTAAATAGATTATAGCAGACATGTGGTACATCAGTTATTTGTATTTTGAGTAAAATATCCCTTTAAATTCCTATTAAGGTTCCATTCCCTGGAGTCTAAAGGCCAATGCACACGGCGTGCGATTTTGTCGCACCGCGAATTCGATTCCATTGTTTTGAATGAGACAATGCACACGGCGTGCGATGCGATATTGCCGCACGACAACATTCGATTCTCAATTCACACCACCGAAGTCGGACCAGGCAGGCTGAGAATCGAATGTTGTCGTGCGACAAAATCGCACGCCGTGTGCATTGGCCTTTAGATTGAAAATGAATCCCAGAGATGAAGACAGAGCAGGGCCTATCGGCACTTCTCAACAACTCAGAGGACGCAATACCATTCTTCCATTTTAGTACAGCTGATAACACTGCTCTACTTATCTTAACTGCATAATTGAAATAAAGGATTTATTTATTCATAATAAGATATACACTATATCCCATTGAATGAAATGTGAGTGTAATAGTAAAAGGGTCACTAACTCAGTGGTGATTAAAATGATTATATAATACATGTAGGTCAACACGTAAGGATGGAGGACACGGTTCCGTTTGGTGCAGCCATTCCCCCAGAGGAGCTCAGGTGTGTACAGCAGGTAACCAAGGAGCTGACAGACTCACTGAGTGAGAAAAGAGGCTGCCACCTAGAAGAGGCTGCCACCTAGTGGCTGCCAGCTCTCTCTTCTTTTTATTTTCATTTTTCAGAGTTTCTGAATGATAAAAAAGGAAAAGGGGCCCTGTGCAAAAGTTTGGGAACCCTTTCGGATTATTCTTTGTTACCTTTTGAGAAGACGATTACTAAGGCCCAGACCACGGTGATTTACTTGTTAGGGCTTCAATGAGGTGAATATAATTCCAGGGTTGAGCTATATATTCTGAAGTAACTCCATGCTTTCTAAAGTATCCGACTGTGGTGGCTGTTGTGTCTGGTGTTAAAAACCATGGGTTCCTCTAAACAGTTGTCCAATGATGTCAGAATCAAGATAGTTCACTTCCACCATCAAGGATAAGGCTACAAAAAACTCTCGCAATGTTTCAAACTACCCATTTCCACTGTCAGAAACATGATCAGAAGATGGAAAATAAATGGAACAATTGAAGTCAAGGCAAGATCTGGAAGACCAAGAAAATGTTCAGATAGAATGGCCTGAGATTTACTGAGAAAAACCCACACATCACTGCAAAAAAGAGTAGCAGACACCGGTCTAGAGGAGGTGGATCCGTTATGCTTTGGGGTTGTGTAGCAGCTGGGGGCACAGGCAATATTGTGCTGGTGGAAGGAAGAATGGATTCCACCAAATATCAAGACATTCTAGAGGCTTATGTTCAAAGGTCAGTCCAGAAATTGAAGTTGAAGAGGGGTTGGGTATTCCAGCAAGACAATGACCCGAAGCATACCTCAAAATCAACCATGAAGTACCTCCAGGAAAGATGGATAAAGGTTTTGGAATGGCCATCACAGTCCCCAGACTCGAATATTATTGAAAATCTGTGAAGAGATCTCAAACATGCTGTGCATGCAAGAAGGCCGAAGAATACTTCTGAACTAGAGGTGTTCTGCCAGGAAGAATGGAGGAAAGGTCCAAAAACAATAATGTAAAGACTCTTAGCTGGCAACAGGAGGCGTTTGCAAGCTGTTATAGATGCCCGGGGAGGAGTTACAAAGCACTAGCTGACAAGGTTCCCAAACCTTTTCCTTGTTTTATTATTTTGAAACTGTAAAACATTAAAAATAAAAATGTATCTTGCTTTAAAATGTGATGAAATGTGTCATGTTTAACTTTGTACCATTTAGAGGTTAGGTTTGCTTCTTTTCACTTAGATATTAAGTATAAAAGGTATTTTGACTAGGGGTGCCCACTGCCCACATTTTTTGCACCCCACTGAAGCTTTTATCTCAATGAGAATTTCCTGGAGAATAGAAATAATGGAGGATTAATAAAATAGTCCCTTAGCAGGAAACAACTAAAGACATTAATTATAGAGGGTCAACATAATTTACAACAAAAACTAAAAAACATCCCTGCTTATTGGTGTTAAAGGTATAGTCCAATGATTTACATTTTGAATAACTTTCAATTGAAACATTTCCATCATACCAGGATCACACAGGAAATAAGCAGCCAGGACAACGTTTTAGCAGTTTGCCTTGTCTAGCATATATCTATTTATTATTCAACCATCAAAAAAGGACATTTGAGTAACTGCCTTTCTTAGACCTTTCTTAGAGATGTCAATAAGACACTGATGAGTTTGAGCAGTGCAAATCATTAGCTTCGGTGCACAGCAACGTGGCAGCACACAGCAGTGACAGGTAACCTTTTCCCTCTTTTAAAACCGTTCCAAAAATAAAAAGGTTAAGAACCGAGATGCTACAAAACAACAGTGGACTTTCCTCCAGTGAGACCGACTCAAAAACATTGCACTGTGTTATCAGCTGAATCAAATCAGTATTGTGGTTGGTGGAAGGGAGACACCATAGAATGATACATTACTGAAAATCTGGTCATCAATATGGTGCAAAGTAACTCTATTAGCAGTTTAAAGATCTCAACAATGATACTATTAACAGTCATAAAAAAGAATAATGATCCAGTAGAAATAAATATTACAAGTCATTGTGGATTAAATGAACATGTAAAATAATGACCATTAACAAAAGATCAAAACCAAACAAAAACAAGCAGAACAAAACTCTAAAGTGTCATTAAACATTAAATCAAACCTAACAAACGCTAAGAAAACCCAAAGCAATGGAAGCCCTCTACAATTAACACTTTAAAAGGCATGTCTGCATATCTAATGTTGAAGTTGAGTTGTGTTGAATATACATTTTTTAATATAAATTAAAAAAAAAGTATCCTAAACACTACTGTTCTCCAAAGAAATATCTTGCCATCTATGATAATTGTTATTATTATTGTATAGAAAAAGTAAAGATCTAACCAAAAGATAGAATAGAAAATGGCAGCCACGGTGAAGATAGCTTTCATTCATCTGAGGACAAGGGAGGAGATGAAGGACGGTGGTGTTGTGGTCGTGAGCCTGCCCTCACATTCTGGTTTTACACTGTTAGTCTTTATAGCAGTCGGACTGTCGTCATGCAGCTGGGTGAGGCTGTGGTCATGACGTGTCATGCAGTCGTGTCATCATATCTTCACCTTCTTAAAATAATGGCTTATGGCATATAATATATATATATATATATATATATATCGTCAAAGTCTTGAGAAAAACTAAAACTGAACCAAAATGTGTATTTTCTTTTGGGAATTTTTTTGTAATTTGTAAAATAATATAGAACATATGATATTTAGGCAAAAACATAATTTTCCTCAAAAGCGCCATTATTTTAATAAGGTGACGATATCCATCTTGTCTTTGCACCATGGTGTGACTGTGGTTCATCTTCTCTCTCAGCAGTCTTCAGATGTCACCTGTCACTCAGGGAGTGACTCTTGGGTAGTACTGAGCCTGAACAACCCATGCACACTGAACCCCTCTAACAGGACCACTCGGTGGTTCACGTTTTCATCACCCATAGAAACATTCTGCTCGGTATCCATGACCCACATGAATCTAGGTCAATCACAGGCTTTCAGAATTCAATTGGTTGCAGTTATTTCCACAAAGTATATAAAACAAAAACAGTACAGTACCTGAAAAGAAAAAAAAAAGAAGACTTTGGGAACAATAAATGCTTTACTTTTTCATTGACAAAGTAGAGAGGAAGTTTAACTGAAATAAACCAGCCTTCACATCCACATTGTGCTTGTTAAGCTTAAGGTCATCTCAGTGAGAGCAGTTACCACGACGACATGGATGATGGACAGGTAGTGTTCTTCTCTTTCAAGCTGGGGTACAGGGGGTGGGTTTGAAGAGAGAGAGAGGGTGGGGGAGTAGGAGAGTGAACGTACAGTACAGAGACAGACAAGGTGAATGGATAAGCCAGTGTGGGAAGGAGAGTGACGGAGAGTGACCAGAGAGGCGGGCATTAGCAGGAGCAGCCCCCTTGGCTGACAGGTTGTTCTGGAGGCTTCTCCAACTTTATGTCAATCACTGGGGGGGGGAAGGGGTTAAGGATCAACTCCAAGAGAGGTGAGAGGAAAAATAAGTCCTCTAAAAACAATGATGAAATGTATGACCAGTATAGTCATGTAATTCATACTTAAAACATATTTAGGACTTTTATTATTAGAAACAAAACATACCGGTAACTACAGTACTATCATACCGTCATAAATACTGTGATATGACATTTTACATGTCTATTCAATACACATTTTAGTTGAGACATTCCATTCTAGGTTTAGAGTCATATCCGGTATGACTGACAGGGGCCAAGATAACGGGCCTATGCTGTAATTAAGGATACCTTCTCTACAATAGATACATGCAGAAGATAGCTGTATGTATGTTACGGTACATGTGGTAAAACTAGGGTTAGGGTTAGGTGCTAGGGTGCTACGGTTAGGGTTAGGTTTGGGGTTAGACATGCCAGCATGTACCAAGTCGACGTAGCACCTAACCCTAACCCTAGTTTTCCCACATGTACCGTATTCCCACATGTACCGTAACATGTACACCTTTGTGCACAACCTGTTTGAAAAGATTTAATGTACCACCCATCCATAGTCTTACACACAAGGCGTGTGTGCCAGGAAGGATACTGTCTTCTCTGCTCTTGTCCTGTGTGCTCTCCATGCCAGGGAGCGCCGCGGCCACACGGCGGAACAGCTGCAGGAGAGAGACACAACAAACCAGTCAGCCTGCTGACAACCAACTAGAGGCCAACAGAAGAATATCGGGTACTTTGGCAAATATTTGTGGGCCGCTACACACGCGTTTAGCTGTGTTGCTCATTCCACGAATGCATGATCCTTACAAGTTGTACCTTGTTGTAAAGGTGACTAATCAGGCTTTCCAATGATATAACATACAATACCAATTGGTATTATTAAAGGGGAGGAATAATCAACCGAAATAACATTTCCGAACTTTTTTTATTTTTTTAGGGGTTTATGGGCCGGTTTCACAGACAAGGCTTAAACCTAGTCCTGGACTAAATCACACTTTCAATGTAAAATCTCCATTGAAGATGCTTTTTAGTCCAGGATTAGGCTTAAGCCTTGTCTGTGAAACTGGCCCATTATGTCCAGAGGCTGTCTGAAAGAAAAAAGAGACCCTGCAGAGTCTGTCATTGATTTGAGCTGAGCAGAATGTGAGTGAGCTGCCATTGGTCAATCACTTGATGATGATTACAAACAAGCAAAGCTTTTTCATCTTCCACTTGGTTTGAACAGGGGAAATATGACCCATAGCCTTCACTGCACCTCCACACCTACAGAGCTTGCTTGATTAATAAACAGAACAAGATGCCAAACTTAAAGGGGCAATCTGGAATTCAAACAACAGAGAAGTGGTCCCCCCCCCTACATTTGGGGGGTAAACTGAGGGATGGGAATGAAAAAAGTAAAAAAGTAACTATTCTTAAATTCATAGACAGAGCCATGATGCAAGGACTGACTACCTGGAAGATCAAAATGGAAAACAAGCTTATATGTTGTGTTCTGATGGGGCAAGAATTATTCTTCAAGAATCAATGGGTATACATCTTCTTTTTTCTTTTACTTTTTTAAGTTAGAACAATTGATTTACAAATCCCAGATTGCCCCTTTACGAATCTGAAAAAGCCAACTTTCACTGTGTCAACTGTGTAATAAACATTCAATAAATGTGCTTGTTTTAAAGAAAAGGTTCATGCAAATGTGATGCCTTCAATATGATTATTTGACACTGCAAACTGATAAATCACTTCAAATCAAACCTGGGTTGAGGATTAAAGGTCTCAAAACTCTGCCCCACCTAGTGCGCCATCTCTACTGGGCAGTGGCTGGCCTCTTGGATTCTGACCCACAAGAGATGGTGAAGAGTTTTGAGAGAAGTCCAGCAACCCCATTAAATGCCTTGGAAGCCAGCGTGTAGGGTTCGCAGGACTGGCTCATTGGACTGCATGGAACGGAATGAGGAATGGTATCTAACACTGGTTTGATACCATTCCTCATTCCATTACAATGAGCCCGTCCTGAAAAGAGCATGAGTACGGCACGCACCCGCATGCGCTCTACCTGTTTGACATTGTAGCCTGTCTTTGCACTTGTTTCAATAAACAGAACATTCAGCTCTTTGGCTCTCTGTTCTCCTTCCTCTGTAGTTATCTGTCTGTGACGATGACCCACGACACAGGACGCACAAAAAGGTACGCATACACACACAGGGACACGCAAACACAAACACATGAACAAGAAAACACAAGAAAACAAACAAAAAACAGAATATGAATATGTTTATATGAAGGATGAACATGCTGTGTGTCTCCCCCTGCTGCTGCTGTTGCTGCTGCTGCCACCTCTACTCAGTCAAAGCTAGGGTTGGGGCTATCTACCTAGTGTAGCACCAAATTCAAGACAAATCCAAATCAGAGGCGCTTAACTTAAACCTATCAATTATACCAAATAAATGGATTTTCAATAGGTCCTCATTGCGTTTATTGTTGTATTCCCCCGTGTTTGAGCCTCAGCCTCTGACCTCTGGATGTGATGGTGACAGAGGGTGAACCTAGGTGACAGAGGGTGACCCTAGGTGACAGAGGGTGACCCTAGGTGACAGAGGGTGACCCTAGGACAGAGGGTGAACCTAGGTGACAGAGGGTGAACCTAGGCAGCAGCACAGGCAAGAAGAAAGGAGAGCACAACTCAATCACACACTCACCTGTTTTACGTTGTAGCCTGCTTTTGCACTAGTCTCAATAAACATTACATTTAGCTCTTTGGCCTTCCTTTCACCCTCTTCAATTGATACTTGCCTGTGGCAGAAGAGAGGGTTAAACAAGCCTAACAAAAATAACAAACTGGGCATAGCCAATCACACGTATATAAAACTAACTAACACACACTCATCACTGATAGGGCTTTCACACCGGCAAAGAACCGTGCCGGTTCGCATTCGCGTTTGGGAACCTCCGAACGTTGGCGCTGTCTGGCGAACGAGCCCGCGTTCATACATGTTTGCCGGTGTGAAAGCCCTATAAGAGGGCCGTGTTTCAACACACAGGAGGGGATGTCACTTTTCAAAGGTAATGGCACTCTGCTCAGTCGTCCCTAGCAGTGTTTCTCATTCTAAGCAGAGGAGAAATTCACTATGGACCCAGTTTTCTTCACCGACCATACGTGGCTAGTATGTTCTAATGGAGAGAGCCCTCTAGGACCTTCACAGATGCAGGCTGACGAGCTCTACAGGCTTAGATCTACTGTGCAATGATGTCACCCCTCAGCAATGATGTCACCCCAGTGAAATGATGTCAGTGCTCAGCAATGATGTCATACCTTTTGTCTGCCAGGTCTGTCTTGTTTCCCACCAGCATGATGATCACATCACTTCCTCTCTCTGTCCTGACATCATCAATCCATTTTGTGGTTTGCTGGAAAGAGTTGACATCTGATCCAAGGGGGGGGGGGGGGGGTATAGTGGGAGAGTGGGAGAGAGAGATCAGAGGATCAATGTTAATGTTGATTAATCTGGTAAGTGGGGAATTGTGGTGATGTGTAGCATGAAAGAGAGAGAGACAGACAGACACAGAGTACATATAACAAGATATAATGTAAAAGGCATTACAATCCATAATCAGACTATACTGATACTATACTATACCATATATCATAAAAGGCCACACACTAGATCTAGTTATTCAAAATGATTTAATATTTCTGTGTCCTCTAGGGGTGCAACAGTTCAGTTGGCCCACGGTTCGGTATGAACCTCGGTTTAGGGGTCACGGTTCACGGTTCGGTTTCGGTACATGTTCACACATTCCAGAATATGACTGGTATATTGTATAATATAAATATATATAAACAAAAAACACTTTCAAATGTAAAAACATTACATAAACACTTTCAAATGTGTCTTGTTGTTGGAACTACATAAGCTTTCAAATGACGTGTCAAACATTGAAATCCGAAAAAAGATGACTAAGTTAGTCATTTGAATGTTGTTAGATGTGAGGCACATATTCGGTTGTTAAGTCGTGACGTGTTTCCGGCTCCAAAGTTGGCTGAGGCGCTGTCTTCGAAATGCCTCAGTAATAATAATAATTCATTATATTTATATAGCGCTTTTCCGAGGCTCAAAGACGCTGACAAATATGGGAAAAACAGGAAAGTGCTGTGTCCCTTGTTGTATGAATAGATCAGAGTCTAAAAAACGATTGAACTGTCATTCTACCGCTGTAGTACACTGGTACTATGGTGCAGGGAATTTCTGGTTTGGACCCGGAAATTGCTAAACGTCACGTTTGACGTCAGACTTAACAACCGAATAGGGTTAAACTCTCTGTCATGAAACCGGAAGCAAACGCTGCTAACAGCTAGCAGCTAACAAAGCACATCGCTACAAAGGTCTAACTGTATTTTAATAACATAACAACACGCTGATAGAACATCAACATGCTAAAAACACATAACTACACATAATTAGATGATCACACAGTCCTTGCTTTTGAACACGTCCTAAAATTCAAGTATGTTTACAAGCCATGTATCACTTACCGTTAGCCTCAAACAATAACAATTAATTCATTCCACAAAGTATACATATGTGTGGTGGCCTGGGAAAACCCGTCGGATGTCGCTGGCGTTCGTTTGTGGCAAAGAGCAAAAATAGATGGAAATCGCGATTTTGATATTATGTGGTATTCTAGTACTTTGAACTCCATACTACATTATGGTGAATAAACATTTTAAGAAAACAAAAGAGAAAGTACTTATTTGTATGTTTTTGTGGTGGGTAGTTTGTCTGCATCACAAGCAGACAAACGAGACCGGCCGATCTGCATAGGCTCCTCCCCCGACCCGGAGGAGAAAGGAGTCGGGGGCAGCATGGGGGCAGCATTTCTCATCTTTCACTTTTTTTGACATGATACATTAAAATGCTCATAACTTTTTAAAATAAAGGGCTATCTCAGTCATTCAACCAGTTATGAATAGCTGAGAACTTCTAATTTATGGAAATATAAAAAAATGAAAATGTCAAAATGCCACCATGTGAAGGGTTTTCCCAGGCCACCACACATATAGCCGTTTCACGCGAGTGGTTTACGGTTTCACCAGCTGGCGTCACAAAAAAGTGCCTCTTAGGCTTGAGGACTAGTATATAATAGGAGAGGAAGAAATTAAAGTAAAAATACACTTTAGCTATGAGAGTTGTACCAGCTGTAGCCCATATACCCATTATGCGCATTTTAAAGCGTTAAGCATTTCTGCGACACGCGTTTCTGTTCACCGTTTTCATTCCCTCGACACTATATTCAATACCAAAACCAGAATGAATGACCCCACAACGCAGATTTGTAGCAATTCAGGGCTTCCTCAAACTGCTGCCATGGTCTCAACTCCGCTCGCCATGAACAAATATCCTACTTTGAATGAAACACAGGATAAACCGAAAACCGCCACGGTTCACTAGTATATTGAACCGTGGAACGCGAACCGAACCGTCCGTAAAAAAAACGAGAACCGTTGCACCCCTAGTGTCCTCTGTTCTAGACATTGCTGTATCAGATCATTACTGTATTTTCTTTAAGGTAATGCTAAATATGAAACAGAAGAATTAAACAGATAATGTTTGTCAAAAAGCAATGTTTAAATTAATCGGTTAAATTAAATTAAAAGTTTATGAACCTTATGATTTCATTCTTCACCTCACAAAATACTCTCGATAGATAACTTAGGAGCTTCAACAACAAATTGAGAACTACCCTTGATATTATCGCTCCAGAAAAAATCCCCAAAGTGTCATCAAAAAGCAAAGCACCAAGGAAAAACAGAGAACTCTGTAAATTGAAAAGAAACTGCCGTAAAGCAGAGCACACATGGAGAAAGTCTAAACTACATATAGACCTTGACATTTATAAAAACCAGATCTTTCCATATAATCAGGGCAATGATGTTGGCTAGGCAAACCTATTTCTCTGATATAACTTTTTAAAACAAAGGTAACCCTAACCCTGGTGGCGCTGTACTGCAAATAAGCTCAGCTTTCGTGTTTGCTAGCGAAATAGCTGTGCACGTAAAGACAATACAGGGAACCAGTCGACCAGCCAGCAACATGTTGTGTCAACTGTCAGAATAGTCTTTTAGGTCGAAACGTTATTTCATATAAAAAATCCTGGAAGTCACATTAGTTGCTGTTTCATTATACAGAATGACAAGTTAAGTTGAGCCTACGGAGCAGTGAGCTGTGGGAGCTCACTGCTCCGTTATGCGCACACAAATGTACATTTGATAAGTAAGTAAGCTAGCTAAGTAAGTAATCTAGTTAACTATGATTGGAAATAAAGTAGTATCCAGTTGTGGAATTATACAACTATATATATATATATATATATCACTACTCTTTTCATCACACCATAACATTAAAGGAGCACACCAAAAGTACAAAGTGAGAATTGGGCCGGATTAAAAAGCCCAACGGGCCGCATATGGCCCACGAGCCGTAGTTTTCCCATGCCTGGTATGTTACATAGTGTAATAAAAGTTACAAAACTTAAAATAATTACAAAAGCATGCATTAACACTAGGGATGCACCGAATTTGTAATTCTTGGCTGAAGCCGAATTTAAGGAAATATTTGGCCGAATACGTACCGGCTGTTTTTAATTTATTATTGTACCATTGCTTTTCAAAAGCATGAATAAAAAGCAACATTTATTTAATTTATGCAATGGTACAAAAATAAATGAAAAACAGCCGGTACGTATTCGGCCAAATGTTTCCTTAAATTTGGCTTCGGCCAAGAAAGAAATATTTGGTGCATCCCTAGTGTTAATGCATGCTTTTGTTAATACCCGTTTGGACTAACAGTCTCCTTCCTGGTCTTCCGAAGAAAGCTATTGGCCAGCTGCAATTAGTCCAAAATGCAGCAGTGAGAGTTTTAACCAAAACAAGCAGAAGAGCTCATATAACTCCTATTTTAGAGACTCTAAACTGTCTTCCTGTTAAGTTCAGAATATATCCTTCTGCTTCTTTATAAAGCTCACTGGCACAGCACCAGAATATCTGAAAGACCTTTTGCTAGCATATCAGCCCCACAGAGCTCTCAGGCCTTCTGATGCTGGCTTTCTCTGTGTACCACATGCAGGGATGCAACCTCAGCAAATATATTTTTCATTATTGCCTTTAAATTACTAAACAATTAAATTTGAGCTCAGCTCAGCACTTTGAGCTGCAAGGTTAGCAGGAAAAGTGCTAAACAAATAAAAAAGTTATTATTATAGTTATTATTTTTATAAACAACATAGCTTTTTGTTTGATGTCATCTATTCTCAGTAATAACTCTATTTAACCATGTCGTTGTTCTATTTAACCAGTCTGCCTCTTTTTGTAAATGCTACTGCTGTATCAGGGCTTGTTGCTTTCCAACATTTCCTCCTATGTATCAATCTACTGCTATCCAGCCACAATCGTCCTTCTATCCATCTGTCCTCTACCCACGTGTCCCGCAGTAAGTGGTGCCTGTTTTCTGTTTACCAGAGAGCCAGTTAAATACACCTCTATTGATTTCCCTCAAGCACTGCTGCAGCTCCATGTCTCCTTTTATCTCTCTCCACTAGCTGCCCTCAGAGGACAATAAATAACACAAAGATGAGAAGGATGTGAAACTCATGACATTACTTAACATTGACAGGCTGTTGGTATTTCTCCCAAGCACAGACAATTCCTAAATTCAACTACTAAAAGCAATCAAATACTTCAGTAAAAATAGAGATGTCAATGCTGAAACATTTTAGAATCAAACACTGATTGAATATTAAATTCCTTAGTAATAATCATGCTAAAAACAAAGGAAACGGACTGGAGTTAATAAACAGATCAACAAATAGATTAATAGTCAATAAACAGATTAATCAGTTACCATTTATATTACAGAAACAGAGAAACGTTCACATTTAACAATCATGCAAAAAGGCAGACATAGATAACGAACTCAGTGGACAACAAAAAGAGTAGGGGGAAAGCAGCAACAAAAAAAGACATGAACACATGGGACAAATTGAGAGAGGGTATTCAGGAAGACACGAAAAAAAGGATGGGATAAAACAAGGGACATGAGCCAGTGGCGGAAAAAATGAGGATATCTTTTTTTTGGTTGGCATCCCCTCCATCACTTTTCCATCAACAGGGACCCCACTCACTTGTGATGTCATAGACTACCACGGCCACAGTGGAGTCTCGTATGTAGCTAGGGATCAGACTCCGGAAACGCTCCTGGCCAGCTGTGTCCCAAAGCTGCAGCCTCACCTGATCAGCCACGTTAGCAACAGCACACAGGGAGAGAAGGAGAGGGGGAGAGATGGAGGAAAAAGGGAGAGGAAGAGGTGGTGGTAAGAGAGGGGAGAACTGGACGGGGTGGGGAGGGGGCACACGCACGCACGGCGAGTGAGCGGGCAGGGAGGGGAGTACCTACTTGTGATGTCATATACTACGACAGCGGCGGCGGAGTCTCGGATGTAACTGGGGATCAGGCTACGGAAACGCTCCTGCCCAGCCGTATCCCACAGCTGCAGCCTGATCTGTGCGGGGTTGGTGGAGAAATAAAAAGGAAAGGAAAAGGAAAAAAAGAAAAAAATGACAAGAAAATGAGGAGAAAACAAGCAGAAGATAAAAAGGAAAAACATGAGGTGAGAATAAAGAAGGAGTAAGGAAATCCAACTGATCGAAACTGAATCAACTTGTATGAATGGAAAAAAAGAGTGAGAGTGAAAGAGGGAGGCATGCAGGGAGTGTGTGACCAGGGGACGAGTGGTCAGGCAGGACCAGGAGAAGTATGGCTTCATTTCGTGAGCTTAGAATTATAAGGTTCTATCTCCGTTTAGAATGATAAGGTTCTATCTCCGTTTAGAATGATAAGGTTCTATCTCCGTTTAGGGCAGTTCAGAGATATTGAGCGTCAAAGTTTTTACATTCCATTATGTTTTGTGAGATGGAACCTTTGTATTTTATTAATTACTAACTAAAAAATGTCAACATTTTAAAAAATAACACCACACAGGCATTAATAAACACCTAATGGATCAGATTATGTAAAAAAACACTCAAAGAACCTTAAAATTCTAGCGTCACAATTTGTCATTGGCCATCTTCTCTCCTTCATGGTTTAATTTCAACATGGGAATGAACAGAATAGGAGCAGATGGGGGGTGGGGGTGGGGGGGAGAAAAGAACGACTGAGTTTTGTCATGAGGAGAAACTAGCAGAGAAAGGAAGAAAACCCAATCCCGGCCCAGGCTTTCGACTGCATGTCTGAGCGTGTGTATGCATACGTGTGCTTGATCCCACTAAAATAATGAATGAAAAAGGAGTGGATCTTTGTTCCAGGGACGCAGACTGGTTAGGGTGGGAAAAGGTGAGAAGAATGCATGAGTAGGAGAAAGCACACCCTTTTTAAAAGAAGCTTTTAAATGCTCATATCTGGTGCCTTATAGGATTACAGTATAGAAAGTTCCTACCCTACAATGAAGGAAAATCAGCTGCAAAAATAAAGAGGACTTTGCAGAGGGGCAATTACTCTGGACCAATTCATACTAGGGGTGTAACGGATCACCTAACTCACGGATCGGATCGTGTCACGGATTTTGAGTCACGGATCGGATCATTTTTCGGATCAGCACAAAACATTTTTTTTTTTATAAAAACAACATTTTCCTTGAATTCTGTAAAAACACCACTTTTAATGTGTGAAACAAAAAAACAACATTCAAGATGTCAAAACTGATATATATATATCACATATATATAACATCTATATATAACAACATATATATATATATATATATAACATCACTGCTGCAATCTGGTTGCCAAGTGAAACCTAACTTTACCTAAATAATAAAGTGAAATCCTTTAAACATGGTAAGAAAAAAAAGTAAATAAAGCAAAGCAGCCTCAAGCTTATAACTTCATATTCATTTTCAAAAAGATGAGGATGTCCACATTGTCTGGGGAGAGGGCAGACCCGTCAGTCACTATGTCTCCTGCTGTGGAGAACACCCTCTCGCTAGGAACTGAAGTAGCCGGCACAGCCAGGTAGCGTCTTGCCATCATGGCAACGTGAGGGTACACACCGTAACTTTCTTATCGACCTCCCTCCTTCCATCATTATTATAAGTAACAGGGAAGCCAAAGTGCTCCCATACATGTGATTTCAATGACGAGGGAGGCCTTTCCAGTTCGCCAACGTAGCACTCGCCATGATACTTGTTGCTGTGGATTCCCAGCTTCACGTGGAGTGAGTACGTAACAGAGTACTTTTTTTGTGTGTTTACACAATCACCCAGGCTGCTTAGCGGGTGATATGACGTGATATAAGTGGGACAGAGATGAGTGAATGAATGTTGTTGTCAACTCAGTACGCATGCAGAGAGTGAGAATAAAGCGCACATGATTGTTTTTCTACAGGTTACATTTGAATGAATGAATGGTCTTTATTGTCATTGCTACAGTACAGGTACCAAACAACGAAATTTAGGAGGGGTGGCTCCCCTGGTGTTAGGAAAAAAAAAAAAAAAAAAAAAAAAAAACGATTTTGCTATTGATCCGCGGTACACATGCGTTCCGAACCGTGGAGGGCGATCCGAACGGATCACGGATTATCCGTGATCCGTTACACCCCTAATTCATACTAGGATAAATCAATTAAAAGACTTAACAAAATTAAGGTACGAAACTTATTACAACATTAAGTGTTGATATATATGATATAAGTGTATCATTTACATTAGAGGAACAATTCATTAACACTATTACAGCTAATTGGTTCCTCCAGCTACTGATGATAGCTCCACTGATGTTGTAGCTAGCTAGCGGTCTCTGACTTGGATAGCCAGCTTATTTTCACACCACAAACTCAGTTATTCAAACTCTACATTTCTCTGGCTAGCTTCGGAGGTTTCGATCCAGCTCGCAAGATACAATGTTAACAATTATTGTTCCCCCACACTTGCTCCCTCACCTCAAACTTTCCAAATGTGAACAATTGGCTGAGCCCAGACTCGAGCCTTAAGCCCAATTCACACGGCGTGCGATTTTGTCGCACCGCGAATTCGATTCTATTGTTTTGAATGAGACAGTGCACACGGCGTGCGATGCGATATTGTCGCACGACAACATTCGATTCTCCATTCACACGCACACACTTCGGTGTGTGCCTTTGGATTGAGCCCCCCCCCCCCCCCCGACCATTGCAGAATACAAGAAAGAGAACACCCATCATTACCCCAAAATCTCGGACACCAATCATCAATTATATACAGAGTCTGTGTGCGTACATGTGTTATGAAATTGGTGAGTGTGGTATTAAAATGATTTCATAGACATAGAAGCATTGAAGGGATACATTTCTAAAATCCCCATATTACAGAGGTTGCCCACATAAGCTCATTCTTCATTTTTTAAAAGTATACAATGTTACATTCACAACGCTACTTCATGCTCTACTAGGAATTATGACAGGAAACAAACATACTTCAACATGAGGTAATTTTCATCCATAATCCACATATTATCACACTGATAAAATCATCAATCCACAAAACAATCCACAAACTCAATAGAATTGAAAAGAAGAAAATAAAAACTTACTGTTCTGTCTTCGAGGTACATTGTTTTTGACAAAAAATCTATTCCTATTGTTGCCTGGAAATGGAAAGGATGAAGAAAATTAGACAAAATTAGACAATTGTGCATAAACAACAACAACTTAATATCCCTTCTGATATTAAGATGCATACACCAACTACTAATCCTGGTCAAGCCCAACACTAAGACACCTGATTCAGCTAATTAGCCAATCATCAAGACTTTGAATCAGAATACACTCTAAAATGTTCCTGTTGCATAAAGCTAGCCTATGAGTGACTAAAGTAAGAGTGACTTAGATAGCCTGTCACCCAATGCATTCTAGGTAAAATAAGACACTTGACAGAAAGAAAAAAAACATGGCGGCTGAAACAGCTACACCTAGCGGCGAAAGATATGAGAGATAAACCAAATTTTCTTCTGCTGAAAACATATGTATATTGGAGAAATATAATGTGGAGAAAAGTGTACTGCTTAGCAGTTTTAACCAGTGAAGTAGTTTACCGCGCTGAGTTACAGTGTTAGCTAGCTACTACAGGGTTTTTCCTGCATAGAGAATTATGAGGCAGACGCCTCCGTCATATTTCTTGCCGCCTCCAGCTCTCACCAAAACTCTGATGGTAGTATTTTCTACAAGCGTTGCACTCTGTGGACATCTGTAATTTCCAACTGCAATTGCAGCATTGCGCCGACGTGGTGGCGGGGGCGCTGTACTGCAAATAAGTTAGCTTTCGTGTTTGCTAGCGAAATATCTTGCTAGCTACCATGGTGAGTGTGCACGTAAAGGCAAGAGGGAACCAGCCGACCAGCCAGCATGTTGCCCGAAAGGTTCTATTGATCAGACAGTCAACAATAGGTTTTGGACTGACATGGTACTACTGTCATTAACAAGGACTAACAAACTGTCTCTGTCATAACGTAAGGCTTCGCGCTCACCTCTGCTTTGAGGTTGTACACTACCCTTTATGTGTCTATTATGACATTTAGCCCAATATTTCCTTGATTGGTCTAACCTGAGAATATAAAACTAGTCTAAGGCTTAGACCCGTCTTAATCTATCTTTATGCAACCAGCCCCAGGTTGGCCTCAGGCCCTAGGCCGATCTGCAGAGTTGAAACAAAAACATGCCCAACCAGGGCCCTGGTACATTTGGCTGGCAGATTAAAGGTAACATCTGTGTGTGCTAGCCTCACCTGGTAGGTGTTGTCGAAGCTGTCGTACATGAACCTGGTAATCAATGACGTCTTTCCCACTAAAAAAAAGGCACAGACACAGAGGCTAATAGTTAGCTCCATCATTTTCATTAGCCTGACCTATTAATCTGTCAATAAAGCATTTATAACACATTTAGGTAAGGCTAGTTAATATCTAGCCTAATATAGGGATGCAACTAATAACAGTTTGAGTATTCTGTTAAATATGTTTTCAAATATAAAAAGAAAAATCTGATTTTCAAAACTAGTTTTGACTCAATTACACTTAAGTGACTGTTGATGTAGCCTATACCTACAATGGGGTGCAAAAATGTGGGCACCCTTAGTCAAAATACGATTTACAATTAATATCTAAGTGAAAAGAAGCAAACCTAACCTCTAAATGGTACAAAGTTAAACATGACACATTTCATCACATTTTAAAGCAAGATTCATTCATGCTAAATTAATTGAGCCCAGGCTGACTTTTGACCAATGACAGGGTGTAGCAAATACAGTACACTACAGTGAGGGCAGGCCGACTGTACGGGGGAGAAGAGTATTGAAGTGAAGCGGCAATTGCGGGTATTAGCATGCTAAACGAGGTGGATTATTTACTTTCTCATCCATTTTCGTTAATGTCTTCGGAGGAAAAATTGGAAGTGAAGAGAGAGGAGGCACATCGTCCAAACACAAAAGGACAAACGACAAAACCGTACATTTTGTGTTCCTTGGTTTCAACGAAAGGACTGGCTAACGGCAAGTGTAGCTAAGTGCAAGTGAACATTTCCCGATGATCTGCAACGAGAAACTGAAAGGGGAGCTGATGGTGATGTACAGTAGTGTGGAGTTTGTGGGTATAACATCTGCAATGTCACTTTTGAGGATGATTACTGAGAACAATCTTCAGAACACCTTCGGAGACATTGAAATTGACGCAAATAGCCATCACAACCCCTATGACATCGGCAGAGTCAGAGAGGTGTTTCAGTACACTTAAGAGGATCAAATCATTTCTCAGAAGTACTATGGGACAAGATAGGCTGAACGCCCAGGCTATGCTGTCTATTGAGCGGGACTTCATCACCGGCTTCAATGACATGGTGATTAACCTGTTTGCGTCCTAGAAAGGCGATGTGAGCTTCTCTTCAAATACCGTAAGGTAGGCCCAAGCACCAATTGAGTTGTTACAATTCGACCACGTTTGGTACTAGTGCATAGGTGGACCTTATGTAGCCTATAATTTCATCATTCTTGCATTGTGTTTTTGTTAAAAATGGCATGGGATAATGTGTAGAGAAAAGTGTGTGTGTGTGTGTGTGTGTGAGAGAGAGAGAGAGAGAGAGAGAGAGAGAGAGAGAGGGAGAGAGAGAGAGAAAAACAAAGAGAGCGCTTTTGGCATCAGAACGTTTTTGTAGGTGGCCTACTTCTAGTTTTGTTGTAGAGCATTATATGTAACTTAGTTGGCACTGTATCTGGGATGTGATGCTGCTGTTGCTGCAGTGTGAACTATTGATGGGTAGAGGCTCTGGGCCTAATGGGTTTATTACCCCCCCACTCAGTATCACCACCAGCCGCTACTGTTCATATCTTATTTCACTACAGAGCTGGAGACTGTTAAATAGACAGTGTGTATTTGCGACAATTTGCCCCATCAGCGGGTCAATTGTTACACTATGTCAGGCAAGTTGTCACTTTGGATTGTCAACAAATAAGAACACAACTAATTACACAACTAATTAATTGTGAACATTGATTATAATTATAAAACAATCATGCCTAGGGAATCTGGCAAGTCATGCCTTTGAATGAATCAAAACATTAATGTTGGCAGAGCACGCATTAATTAAGCTAACTTTGAAATCGAATATTCTCTGGCGTGCACGTAGATCCACAGTAATTGTAATGTAATGTATTACTGGCTTGTAGTGTTTTAGTAGACAGACAGACACACGCACGCACGTGCCGTCATATTTGGACAAGTAACTTGAGCTCTCGGACAAGTAAAAGATAAGTTCCCTTGTCCAAAGGACAAGTACCTGAAAAAGCGTAATGGCAAGCCCTGCCGCTCCCCTCCTTTCTCTAACTCCCTGTACAGCCGTCTCCCCCTCTCATATTACAGCTGTGTCACTGTAGTAACTAACTGGCTAAGTAGGCCTGAGAAGAAGTCATGGAACTTTAGCATCTAGCACGGTGCTAAATAGCATAGCAGTGTTCAGTGTGCGCCTCGCAGCAAACCATCTAGAGCAAATTGTACAATCCATAACCGACCAACACCAGAGTACCTGCATCAGCTGCAATGCAACGAGGCAGTCAGTTTTGCTAGAGATTGGCATAGTGTTGTTGGACAGAGGAAACGGGGAGACAAGTGCCTCAGCTTGATGGTATAGTGCTGCCATTCACCAGACACCAGGGAAGGAGATAAATATGCCACTAATCCAATCCAATAGAATGGAGGTAAAGATAAGAATTGCATTCCTGTCACACAGCAATGCCAGACAGTCAAACACCTCAGTCTATGGATCATACTGTAGGACCACTGCCTCTGACAAAACCCACGAGACGTAAGCAGCCACATGGAGGCAAGTGGTACAGTATCATATCAAAAAGATGCACAAGCCCCGCAAAATCAATGTGTTAGAAATCGCTGTGACTAAGCCTAAGAATTCAAGGTATTCTGAAATCAATTTTATAGGCCTCTGCCTTCGTGAAAAACACCCATGACCTAGAATAGACTGAGCTAAAAATGTATGCTACCTCCCTTTCCCTCCTCAACCCCCAGCACCAGGGTCAGGGGGCAGGAGGAGGAGGAGGGGCGGCAAGGGCTGAAACACTACAAGTCTGCTCCAGTTCAAAATGTAGTCAGACAAAGGGTGTGTCGCTTTTCCTTAGTAGTTTTTTCAAATCTTTATTAATAAGTAATTACAGAAAAAGTAATTACTATTTTCCGAGAACGAAATCTGTAAAAATGGCGGTTAGCGGTGAACTCTATAATCATGGGATGACGATGTGGTGACGATTTCCATTGACCAATCAACGGTCTGCAGCGTCACACGTCACACACAGCCTGGCACGAAAGTACCTTTCGCTACCCCTTCCGAAGCGTAGCTAAATCGGCCCGGGCCGGTACGGCTCGGTTGGCAGTGGAGAAAGCAAAACAAACCGGGCTCACACTGTGAGTATACAGTACGGTACGGTACGGTAGTGGAAAAGCGCCATTTAGTAGGTAAAAAAGGCACGGCTGTTCTTTAAGCACGGGGCCATATAGGCCGATTGTAGACAAATGCGTTGAAGTACTGATGCAAACAAGGCGCATTTGGAACCACTCCTGCTCTAACATTGCACAATGACTTCTGTAACAGGGATGGTCAATACAACAGTGCTTCACAGAGTTCAGCAAAGTGCTGTTCTTTTTTAACAGCAAACTGACAATTAGAAAGAAAAGTCAGAGGGTAAAGTTAGGGGTTAGACCATCCTTTCAATCCCATAATTAGCCTACACTTTCAGACACATGGGGAAAAACACCTGGATGGGAGAAATGTCACTGATTTACTTTGAAGTGTAGCTGCCCAACTGACCTCTGAAGCCTTCGTACTGACTCAAAAGGCTAGCATGTGAGCACATGTTGTGTGTGTCACTCAGGTCTGCCTCTCATGTCAATGGAGAAAACCACCAGTACATGAATAATGCCTCAGAGGTGACAGGTTAGGCTTCATATTCTGCGGCAGACACCAAACTAAACTGTAGTCCTCCACATTTCTGCATCCCCCCCCTCCCCATACCAACAGAAACACACAAAACACCACATGCAGGTTTGTCAGCAGCACAAACAAGAACATAAATCTAATTGATGGGTAGCATAAGTTGTGACGGAGGGGACTGTACGGTCGCCCCTCCCGCCCCATCACTCCCTCCCTCTCTGCTGTGAACAGGCTGCTAGCCCAAGGCTCCTAGGCACATTCCAGTCCTTGGCCACCATCACTCGTACAAGACATCCCACCCCAGAGAAAGATCAGCTTTAGGGGTTATAATACAGCTGACTAGGGGAGGCGGTGAGAGCTCCAACGAGTGGCTGATGGCTCGTCTGCAGAAAGGGGAGTAGTAAGGGCAGAACAAGAAACACACATCACTGCATCCGTGCCTTTTCATAACAGACCACAGGTGTGGCCCCAAGTGGGCCCTATGTTTATACGACACCTCTCAATCCTGCCATTCCTACAGCAGAACAAGGTGGTATACATACATACGTACGTACTAAGTAGATAACTATAGTAGCTAGAAACTAAGCTTGTAAAGTTGGGGTCAGGGTATAGTATATACAGAAATCTTGAGGTTAATTTCAATACCTTTCTAAGACTTTTTAAAGACCTTGTTGTCAATATTTTTCCAGACCTCACCGCCACTTGGAGCTGTAACCGTTGACATCAGTGACACCTTTAACTTAACAGGTTTAGTTTGCAACAGACTAGACCCACTATCATACAACACAATGTCCGGTTCGTCTTTGTTTTTTAATAAAACAAATGTTATTAACTAGTTTTTAGGACTCAAACTCTTTGGACAGAGTCTAATTCTGAAAAATACCAACAAAATTCAAGACCTCATAAAATTGTGATAAGACTTTCTAATACTTATTAAGGGTTAAAATTGATTTATCAACTTGTAATACTTTTCAAGACAGCGCGGATACCCTGTGGGGTACAAATTAGCGCTTATGGACTCCACATGCTAAGATAGACGTGTAACTGTCACACACAAAAAGATAATCAATCAATCAATCACTCAACGTTCCATTTGATTGCAGCCAATCAGCGAGTTGTGACACAGCCACAGATAAGATGGCTGAACAGCATTAGTGTAGCCTGAAGTAACTGGTTGGTGTTCAGTGTTTTCAGGGTTCACTAACTTACCGCTCTGTTCTCCCAGGAAGACCAGTTTAAATTTCCTTAGCGGGTTCCCGAAGTCTCCGGCGGCGGACATGACAGCGATGTTGCTGGGTAGCTTAGCTAGCTAGGGTTAGCCTCTCACACACTACCCTACTGTTACTGAGCTAGCTTAGCTGGTTGTCAAGTTGGCAGGGTTTACTGAGGGGGCTCCGTACGAGCTAGCCAGCTAGCTAGCCAGCTAATGTGTTCCTAAGAAACTTGTAACAGTTTGTTAGCTGAACTGACAGTCGGTCAAACTGATAATAAAATAGTAATACTCTAAAACTCTCAAGACGTCTTCTGGGCTCGGTTGGCTTGTGTGTGACGAGTGAGTCAGGGTAAATAGCTCAGCTCTGCCAGCTAGCTGGGTGTTTCTGCCTCACCTAAACTGGACCACAGCGACTTGACTGACGCACCAATGGACCAATCACGGACCAATACGACACAGGCGCATTCCGATGCAGATCAGCACGTCAGACGTGACCGGAACGTAACAGATAGCACGTCAGATTCTCTCATTCGCTACCATACCGGAAACAGCTATATTTTTAAGTTTTCTTTTTTTTACTCAATGTATTTTTTATTTAGTTTTCAGAGACATTACAGTACGCAACAGACATAAACACACAGACAAAACAGCGAAAACAACAAAACAAAACAAAAACAGAAACAAAAATAATAATAAATAACAGTTCACAGAGTACTTATTTTTAAGTTTTCTTAACCCTGAAAAAAGTAATTCTTATTTTTTATTTGTTTTATTCCTAACCCTGCTAGGAATTAATGAAGAACAACTAACTAGCTCAAATATTCGTCCACATGTTTTTTAAGAGAGACAAATTATTACCCAATACTATTTTTTGAAAACATGTCATGACATCATGTGTGAGTGTGAGTATGTACAGGCGTTGCATTCTGAGAAGAGGGTCGGATGTTGCTTGATGATGAACACCACGGCTGTGTTGCAAAATGTTTTTCTTGCATTCTAGCGGACTGCGTATACGCACTAGATAGATTATTGTCAGAACACATCTTGGAACACAGAACCATGTTTCTTTATTGTGCTTTATGCAGCGTTTACGTAATCTCTGAGTTAATTTATCCACCTCATTTTTCTGGTTTTCTGCTCGAAATGACATGCCCACAGTGAATATAGAATATCTCCACAATCACAAGGGCCTTCATAATGATCTTGTTATCAAATGAAAGCTAACACCTGTGGGGTGGCTGTAGAAGTGTCAGAATCAAAATCTATGTTACTGTGTCAGAGTAAATAGAGCTAGAACATTATAAAACATCTCAAATTCAGTCTCCGCCTAAAAAAAACACAGCTTTTACAGTGAATATCACCTTGGAAACCTGATAACCAAGCCCAAATCATCTAGGAATCAGTACTCTTATTAGTCTTATTAGTACTTATTAGACTTATTAGTACTTATTAGTACTCGTATTAGTCTTATTAGTACTTGTGCCAAAGTTGATGCTAGTAATGTGAGCAAATGCAACTTTGTACCTGTTTTAGTGCAGGTATGTTTAGGGGGACACCTATTATGTTTAGGCCATTTGGAGATATGTTGGCACCATCTTTGACCTTTGACCTTTCTCATGTATCAGATTTCTTTTTTTTCAGGATTTTTTTTTTCAGGATTTTTTTGAGTTGGCCGACCAATGGTATGGAAATTTGGCGTTGAAACCGGACATGACACATTCTCCAGTTGGAGAAAACTGGATGTGACTTAGGCCGTGTTTACCGTCTCTGGAAAAAAATGGTGGCATCGTATAGCATGCAAAGTTGTGAAAAAAAATTGATATCGATGAAGAGAATTGATTGAGGTAAACTCTTTATATCACTTCGGATCCCCATGGGGGTCCGTGGATATAAAGAGGTTAAATATAATCTGGGATTGGTACATCCCTTTGCACTTTTATATACAACCATCGATCAAATTATATACAACCATTGATCAAATTATATACAACCATTGTTTCCTGAAGAATATAATTGAATAAATGCCTCATGAGCAACTGTCTTTACAGAGCCCAACATATAAACCACCCTCAAGACCACCAGGACCAAGCTCCGGACCTGGGGTGATGGGGCCTTTTCAGCCGCAGCCCCCCGTCCCTCTGGAACGCCCTCCCCAACCACATCAGACAGGCCAACACCCTGCCAACATTTAAACAGGCCCTCAAAACCCACCTCTTCAAGCTTGCCTTCACCAGTTAACCCTCTCCCCCTCCCCTTCCCCCCATGTGTCCCCAGCACTACCTTCATTATACTTTCTTTTATTTATTTTGTTTCCTTTTTATTACTATTAACTATTATTATTATTATTATTATTATTATTATTATTATTATTATTATTATTATTATACGCTTGTTTTACTCAATTGTTTGTAAAGAAACACTGTAGCTGGCATGTAACGGAGTGGAAAGTGCAGTTAAATTATTTCTAAAATAGAGCCAAACAGCGCCCTCTAGGGGTCTAATGTAATACATCTATCTATCTATATCTAATCTATCTAGCACACTATCACACTATCACACTCTCTATCTATCTATCTATCTATCTATCAAAATATCAAAGTATCTATCTATCTCGTAAACGGTGGGAACACTTGACGGAAATGTTGGGGATTGAGTTTTCGTGATATTTTTTTACACACATCTGTAAACCAGACCGTAAACCTCGTTCAACTAGCCCCTCCTCCTTCCGTTTTCAGCAAGCCGTAAAGCAAATGATCACGAAAATGAAACGTGGGTTTCGTCCACACTTGCAGTAGTGGAGTCCTCTTGAAGTAGCTAGTTAATAATACAATTATTTTGTGTTAAACTTCTGTATATGTATTTGTAGCCATGGCTTTGTACATTAAAGCTGCAGAGATCCTTGAGAAAGTGGAGATGAAGCAGGCTGCTGTAAAGACCTTGGTGTACGATAGTAAATTTCAGGTAATTAAATGACTGACTTGCTAATAACTACAGTACCTTTGAATCAGATGCTGTGTGTGTGTGTGTGTGTGTGTGTGTGTGTGTGTGTGTGTGTGTGTGTGTGTGTGTGTGTGTGTATATGTGTGTGTGTGTGTGTGTGTGTGTGTGTGTGTGTGTGTGTGTGTGTGTGTGAGAGTGAGTGTGAGTGTGAGTGTCTGTGTCTGTCAGTCATACTCGACTACGAGTGACCGCCGATGTGTGTGTAATAATGTAATCTATAATAATGTGTCTCCTCACCAGAATATCAAGCAGCTCTTTGCTCTGGTGTGTGAAACCCAAAAGTTCTCATCCATCCTCCAAGAGATCATTGACTCGACCAAACTCCTCAAACAGACCAAGCTTAAAGTTCACCTGGCAAAGGTAACTACAGTATTCATCCTACTTCTGTTCCCCCTTCTAGCCTTAGTGAACAAAATACTACTCCATGCAGCCCCTCAGTATTCTTCAATTCCTTCCTCTTCACATTCTTGTTTTCCCCCCAACCTCAGTACTAACATACTTGATTCAACCACTAATCAAGCCCAAGTTTAGTAAAGTCATGTAAAACAGCATGCACACCCTGTGGACCAGAACCAGGATTTTATAACACAGCTTCATTGCTTCAACACTATGGTTGGCCATTCCCCTCTTGTTTTACCATATGCACAGGTCCTGGTGTATGACTTGCTCATTGGTCAGGGGTTGAAGTGTGGCGGGGCCTGGAAGGTTTTGATGATGAAACATCGCTCCAGACTCAACGCTGCGCTGGCCCGTATGAAAGTCCAACAGAAGGTCAGCCGGAACCAGGACCTGCTCCCCACCAGCCTCCAGCAGTCTGATGGTACGTGAGCTGACATACTTAACTACCAAGACCCAATAGATGGAGTTGTACGCACTACCCAAAAACTGAGTCAACTCTTAAGGCCAATGCACACGGCGTGCGATTTTGTCGCACGACAACTTTCGATTCTCAATTCACACCACCGAAGTGTCTGGCTGTGAATGGAGAATCGAATGTTGTCGTGCGACAAAATCGCATCGCACGCCGTGTTTATTGTCTCATTCAAAACAATGGAATCGAATTTGTGGTGCGACAAAATCGCACGCCGTGTGCATTGGCCTTTACATCCATATTCTCCCTCAGATGATCAGCTCCCACGGTATGTGCGTGTGAACACGTTGAAGACGAAGGTGGAGGATGTCGTTGACTATTTCAAGAGAGAGGGGTTCTCCTATCACGGGCAAGCCTACAGGTCAGTAAGTGGGCTTTGGGTTATCCTGTCCCCCCTATTTGTTTTATTCATGATTTCATTTCTGTTATTGTTGGAATGGCTATGGTTGATATACGGCTTAAGTAATTGTGCTCTGTATGTCGTTATGTTCAGGCTGGAGGACTTGCGTGGACTGAAAGGGAAAGTCTTTGTGGGTGACCTGCACCTTACCGACCTGCTGGTGTTCTCTGCGAAAACAGACTTCCATGACCACTATCTATACAAGGCTGGCCACATCATTCTACAGGACAAGGTAGGGATTCTGAAGGGATTGCTTTTACATTTCTTGAGGCAATCACTAATATGTTATTAAATAAGTGAAAGTAAAATTACCACTCCAATGCTTTTACCATTCTAACGTCTGATCTATTAAACTCACAGAATGAAGGAAACACAGGGTTCACAGGGTTCCCACGGGTCCTTGAAAAATAAAATCAAGGTTTAAAACTTAAAAGTTTTAGAAAATAGACATGGGTCATTGAAGTGCTTGAATTCCTCTATATATTCAAAAATGTTTTACTTAGCTCATCAACTAGTAAATAAGTCTCTGTATTGTTTAACTTTACACATATTTCTCAATATATTGTTTTGCTGTGCTGTGGTAGAGAAGGCAAGAGACCATCTAGTGTTCACACAATCAAGCCTCTCTTGAATTGTTGTCTGTGAGCGGATAGTTCCTGTTATATAAATTCTCATCTAGGTCTGTCTCAAACTATGCCATATTGGGTCCTTGAATTTGAGGGAATTGAGTCTTGAAAGTCCTTGAAAGGTGTTTGAATTTGATGTTTCAGAAGGTGTGGGAACCCTGGAAACATATTCTGTACTTAACACCCAGTCTACATGGGTTAAGTCCAGAGCTTTGGTTGTGATCTGTGTTGTGACAGGCCAGCTGCCTCCCAGCGTACCTCCTGAAACCCCCTGCAGGGAGTCATGTCCTTGATGCCTGTGCAGCGCCTGGGAACAAAACCAGCCATCTCGCTGCCATCATGAACAACAAGGGGTAAATCTTACAGGAGTTTCAACCAGATAAAGTTTGATGATATACATATACATCATATTAGGGATGCACCGAACATTCGGCCACCGAATGTATTCGGCCGAATATCGCAAAATAAAGCACATTCGGTATTCGGCCGAATGTGTGAAAACACCGAATGTTTACCACCGAATAGTGGCCGTGTTTTGATGACGCAATACAATTAAATATAACTCTCAACAGGCGCGCGGCGCGAGGCGACGCGCTTTCAAAACTGGCTGCGTTCGTAAATTCACTCAGGAAATCCGATCAGCACTCCTGGAATGCCTCTCGTCCAATCAAATGACTCGGTTTCTCTATGACGTCGGGCCCAGTGTGCGGTCCAGCGCTCTCAGAGCGACTTTACGAACGCAACCTTACACTCATCTAGCTAGTTAGCTTAGCAGTCGTAGCGGAAGAAGCAGAGTTGTTGCCTTGTTGAAAACATATTCAGACTCCCAGCTGTTCTACACGAGTTTATGACATGCAGCTGTATCATGCGGTGGTTTCTATGCAAACCAGAGACTATAAAAACAAAAGATATTAATTCTGAAATAACATGAACTATTATCCTACACTCAGGTGGACTCAATTCAACTTGTTGAATGACTTGTTGAAGACATTTAGCATTTGACCTAATTTTAAGAGTGACAAAGGGTCTGAATACTTATGTACATGAGGTATTTCTGTATTTACATTTTAATACATTTGCAAATATTAAAAAACGTTTTTACTTAGATTATGGGGTACTGTGTGTGGATTGATGGCAAATCTATTCAAAAATGTGAAAAAAGTGAAGGGGTCTAAATACTTTCTGAAGCCTATGTAGAGACAAATCATGAATATCATTAACTTGAACCCTGGAAAACAGTAGAGATTAAATCCCACGATAATTAGTTATAATAAGTTATATATAAAAGTTCTTTTTTTTCAATCTCAATTTCTTTCTTTGAGAAGCATGAATAAAAAGCAAAATGTATTTAGTTTATGCAATGATAAAATTAAAAACTGCCGATACACATTCGGTATTCGGTATTCGGCCAAGTGTTTCCTTAAATTCGGCTTCGGCCTCGGCCAAGAATTCATTTCGGTGCATCCCTACATCATATATACAGTCATGAAAATAGTGAAGGGTTAAAGATTAGTAACCTTAAAGAGTCTTTATTTTGTCCAAGTTCACAGGTAAAAATGGAAAGAATAGCTCCTGAAGCATGACCAACTAACCAAGTTAACATTACGTTATATCTGACTCTAAAATATATTTTATGGTTAATAATGATTGATTCATCGTCCCTGTGTTTGACAGACACTTGATCATAACTCAAATGACAGTGAATTGTGAGTTTAAGCTCAAGCCAATACTAGAAGCCCATGACTGGACTCTATTGTTAATGATGCATGTGAACATTAGACAGTAAATGGGAGAACCTGGTCACGATTATGCCGTCCTGTTTTAACAGAACCTTTATTTAGTGCACAACATCACATGCACCTAGGAAGAATTAGAATAGGGTATCAACAAATTAACCATTTTAACAGTTTCAAAGTAATACAGCAAACAAATGGAAGTTTAACCATAGGTTTAATGCTACATGGACAAAAATATTGGGACGCCCAAACATCCCGTTGAACCCAGTGTGTGCCCCGGCGAATGTATGAACGCGGCCATAGTGTATGTGTATCGAGAACAACACAGGAGACCGGAGCGCATAGGCCTAATCCGAGAAATCCATCCAACAATAGAACATAGGTGTGAGAGCCAGTTGGCCTACTATGTACATTACAATAGCAAAGGAATTGACAACAGGCGATCTATTCAGGATGTCCACCAGGCGAGCTCCTTCACCTGTAAATATGTGTTTGGGCCGAGAGAGCATTGATCACCATTCACATGGGAAGATCAGACAATCACTGTTTTTGCATCAGCCACATTTAAATACATTTTCAATCGTCGAGTTCTTCTTTCTTTTTTCCGTGTTAAAAGGAGGCTCTTTGCCTTTGATCTGGACGCCAAGCGTCTCTCCACCATGTCCACTCTCCTCCTCCGGGCCGGAGTCACGTGTCACCAGCTGGCCAATCAGGACTTTCTGAAGGTCGACCATGACAGCCCGCAGTATAGGGATGTGGAGTACATACTACTGGACCCATCATGCAGTGGATCAGGTAGGTGGGTGGGTGGGTGGGGTGGGTAGGTAGGTAGGTGGGTAGGTAGGTAGGTAGGTGGGTAGGTAGGTAGGTGGGTGGGTAGGTAGGTGGGTGGGTAGGTAGGTGGGTAGGTAGGTGGGTGGGTAGGTGGGTGGGTGGGTAGGTGGGTAGGTGGGTGGGTGGGTAGGTAGGTAGGTAGGTGGGTGGGTAGGTGGGTGGGTAGGTAGGTGGGTGGGTAGGTAGGTGGGTAGGTGGGTAGGTGGGTGGGTGGGTAGGTAGGTAGGTGGGTGGGTAGGTGGGTGGGTAGGTAGGTGGGTGGGTAGGTAGGTGGGTAGGTGGGTAGGTAGCTAGCTATGTAGGTGGGTGGGTAAGTAGATAGGTAGGTGGGTGGGTGGCGTAGGTAGGTAGGTAGGTAGGTGGGTGGGGTGGGGTGGGTAGGTAGGTGGGTGGGTGGGTGGGTAGCTGGGTGGGTGGGTAGATAGATAGGTAGGTAGGTAGGTGGGTAGGTAGGTGGGTAGGTAGGTAGGTAGATGGGTAGGTAGGTAGGTGGGTAGGTAGGTAGGTGGGTAGGTAGGTAGGTAGGTGGGTAGGTAGGTAGGTGGGTAGGTGGGTGGGTAGGTAGGTGGGTGGGTAGATAGATAGGTAGGTGGGTGGGTGGGTAGGTGGGTAGGTAGGTGGGTGGGTAGGTAGGTGGGTGGGTGGGTAGGTAGGTGGGTAGGTAGGTAGGTGGGTAGGTGGGTGGGTAGATAGATAGGTAGGTGGGTGGGTGGGTAGGTGGGTAGGTAGGTAGGTAGGTGGGTAGGTAGGTGGGTGGGTGGGTAGGTAGATAGGTAGGTGGGTGGGTAGGTAGATAGATAGGTAGGTGGGTGGGTGGGTGGGTAGGTAGGTAGGTAGGTAGGTAGGTGGGTAGGTGGGTAGGTAGGTGGGTAGGTGGGTGGGTAGATAGATAGGTGGGTGGGTAGATAGATAGGTAGGTGGGTGGGTGGGTGGGTAGGTAGGTAGGTAGGTGGGTAGGTGGGTGGGTAGATAGGTGGGTGGGTAGGTAGGTGGGTGGGTGGGTAGGTAGGTAGATGGGTAGGTAGGTGGGTGGATGGCTAGATAGGTGGGTGGGTAGGTAGGTGGGTGGGTGGGTAGGTAGGTAGATAGGTAGATAGGTAGGTGGGTAGGTGGGTAGGAAGAGAGGGATGGAGGAAAAGAGAGAGAGAATATTCATAAAATACTCTAATGTACAGCGTGTGTATGTTCATCACAGGGATGGTGTGTCTGCGGGGCGAGGCCTCTCCCTCCCAGCAGGACCAGGGGCGTCTGAAGGCCCTGGCTGCGTTCCAGCTCCGCTGTCTCAACCACGCCCTCAGCTTCCCGCGGCTTCAGAGGCTGGTCTACTCCACCTGCTCCGTCCACACTGAGGAGAACGAGCAAGTGGTGGCAGCCTGTCTCAAGCAGAACCCAGGCTTCAGGTCAGAAACATACTGACCCTTAGTGGCCTGGGGTGGTCTAGAATGCACACATCATGCCCTCTCTCCTTTCTTCTCCTTACTTTCCTGTCTGTCTTCACTATATCTGTCCAATAAAATGAAAAATATGAGTGGGACTGCCCCACTCAGAAAAAAAAAAAAAAAAAAAAAACATACTGACCCAATAATCGTGTGCCCCCAGACATCACACTTGGCACTTAAGATATGTTAGAATCAAAGTTGAGCTGGAATCCATGTGAGGTGAACGGTCAGTTAAGGCCAATGCACACGGCATGCGATTTTGTCTCACCGCCGAATTCGATTCCATTGTTTTGAATGAGACAATGCACACGGCGTTCGATGCGATATAGAGAGAGGTTCTGGGCCCTGGACAGTCTGGACGGATTGATGGCAGCTGCTGGACTGAAAAAAATCAGGTGTAGTGCTGAGGCACAAATATGTACATTTCAAGCCTGCAAACTGCGACACTTTAAATAAATGTGCAATAACACTATGTGCAATATGTGCAATATGTGCAATATGACAATATGTGCAATATGACAACCCTAGTCGTCTATCTGTACAGTATAGTATAGTGCAGGGGTCGGGAACCTTTTTGACTGGGAGAGCCATAAAAGCCAAATATTTCTAAATGTATTTCATTGAGAGCCATATAGTATTTTTAACATTATGTGTCTTACTTTTAATGCGATTTCTGGTGCTGCATGGTTTTGCTGATAGTCTGGTTCATACGTGGTGAGGTTGAGCTTCATGCAGGCGTTGAGGCTTCCATCAGTTAAACGTGAGCGTAGGTTGGTCTTAATGTTCCTCATATGCGAGAATGACTGCTCACATACATATGTAGAGCTAAACATGGTCAATACGGCAATACTAACACGCTGCATTGTGTGGTATGTCACAGGAAGCTCGTTCCAAGTTTTCAGAATCAGCTGGTCTTCAGGTTGAAGTTTTTTTCATTTCTGTCCACTTGTGTTCCCTCGCCAGCTCTGCTCGCTGTCACGCAAGACTTTCCAACTCTCCATTAAGTGTCTTGAACTTACTCATCCACATGTCTGATGCCTTCAGGTCAGCAACTTCCAGCTCAAAGTCTCCCATAGAGACCCCAGGGATGCATGTCAGGTCGATTTTGTCCACTGCACACTCATGTGGATGAGTGATGAACTTGAAAAGACCAGTGCGCGCACGAAATTCTCCAAAACGTGCTTTGAATGACTGCAGGAGATTGGACGTAAAGCCAGCTAGCTGCTGGAGATCCAGATGTTGAGTGGAGTCACTTGCTAAGCATGCATCTCTAAATTGTTGCAGTGTTACAAAGTGCAGAAGACGACCTGTTTCAATGTCCCTGAGAAAGACTTCCAGCTTGCTTTCAAATGCAAACACTGCTTGTTGAAGGGATGAGATTGTATTTCCAATACCTTGCATTTTCACATTGAGCTGGTTCAGATGGCCTGTTATGTCCACGAGATAGTGAAACTGCAGGAGCCAGTCAGTGTTGTCTAGCTCAGGATGCTTGACGCCTTTCATTTGAAGAAAAGTCCGGATTTCACTCAGGCAAGCTGCAAAACGGCTGAGCACCTTTCCCCTTGACAACCAACGCACGTTGCTGTGTAAAAGCAGACTGGGATAATGATTCCCAACTTCTTCTAACAGAGCTTTAAACTGGCGATCATTTAAAGCTCAGGCAACAATGAAGTTGACCACTCGAATGACCAGCGACATCACCTCACCTAGCTCCTGGCCACACGTCTGAGCGCAAAGCGCCTCCTGGTGCAGGATGCAATGAAAACTTAGGATGGCTCTCTTTTCATGTTCATGGAGAAGCGCTACAAATCCTTTGTTCTTCCCCAACATACAGGGTGCACCATCAGTACAGACAGAAATACGTTTATCCATCGGCAGTTTTTTTTCTTTAGCAAACTCCATGAAAGACGTGAATAAATCCTCTCCTCTGGTTGTCCCTTTCATTGGCAAAACAGCCAAGCTTTCCTCACGCAGTGTGTCACCTGCAGCATACCTGGCAAATATACTGAACTGAGATAGATGGCTAACATCTGTTGACTCATCTAACGCGAGAGAAAAGTATGTCACCGTCACCGTGACACCCACGCAGTTGCTGTTGACTCGTCTGCACTCTCCGCTGTAGCTCCTCGCATGCCTTTTTCCTGCTGTCCCCCGCTGGATATTTCGATGCAAATGAAGCATGATGCGTATCGAAGTGCCGCTTTATATTTGACCGTTTCATCTATGCAATTTTATCATTGCATATTAGACATACCGCAGATCCTGCGATCTCCACAAATGCAAATTCCTCTGTCCACGCAGCCTGGAATGCACGGTAATCGTCTTTTTTTCTTTTTGCCATCTTTCTCGTTACAAGGGTTGAAGCGTATAAGCTAGTTCACTATCTGATCAAATTGTTTTTTATTTATTCACCTTTACAACGACCTCTGACACTCTCGCGAGACATTGGTTCCCGACCCGACCCACGGGTCACGGGTCATGGGTCCCGTGAAGAGTCCCGTGAAATTTAACTTCAAAACGAATTTCTGTTTACTTTAAAATGACACAGTATTATTACGCAATATCACAAGTATTTTAAAATCAGTTCCAAACTGATTTTTTTTTTCGACTTTTTTTTTTTTTTTTTTTTTTTACTTTTCAACCCAATTGTCTGGGAGCCATATGCCGTCACCGGAAGAGCCATATATGGCTCGCGAGCCATAGGTTCCCGACCACTGGTATAGTGGATAGTGTACATAGCCTTTATTTATGTAAACCAGCTCCTTCCCTTCTTGTGTTTTTTTAAAGTTTTTTTTTTTTTTTTTCTTTCCTAACACCAGGGGAGCCACCCCTCCTAAATTTCGTTGTTTGGTACCTGTACTGTAGCAATGACAATATTCATTCATTCATATTGTCGCACGACAACATTCGATTCTCAATTCACACCACCGAAGTCAAAAACACGGCCCATCTCATATGGGATTACAAGACACCTATATTACATAATAATAACAATCGAGCATGTAGGCACAATATACACAGTTGTATCTTGTAGAAATTGTGGAAGCAAGGCAAGCAATATTGGTAAAGCCTATAGTAATCAGCCTGCCTGGTCCGACTTCAGTGGTGTGAATTGAGAATCGAATGTTGTCGTGCGGCAAAATCGCACGCCGTGTGCATTGGCCTTTAAAAGTAGATTCACAGTTTTATTAATTACGAACGGCATCTGAATTCACTTGAACTGACTTGCCGCCTACCTTGGTAACTATGCATCTTCCCCTCCCTGTCGCTTTTGGTTTGCAAGAACATTCCAGATAATTGCTCGCTTGATTCTGAAAACTCTTGACCGGTTGTGACCGTCCTATCTGCAGGCTGGTTCCTGTACTCTTACAGTGGCCGGAGAGAGGCCTGAAGCCCCTCACTCAGTGTCTCAGAGCCAGCCCAACCGCGACCCTCACACACGGCTTCTTTGTCGCTCTGCTGGAGAGACACACCGCTGAGACCTTGAGCCAGGAGAGCCCCCAAGTGATGTGAGTTCACATTGAATAAAAACAATGCAAACATTCTGTATTCTTTAGTGTTTGCCAAGTGTAGAAACGTAACAAAAATTTTATTGTTTTGTTAACGTTTGTCTCTACTGTCGTAGCAATCCTGTTGCAGAGTTGAGTCCAAGCAGTCCATCTGCCGGTGATGCTGAAGAGCCTAGTGTGACTGAAGATATGGAGGTGGCTAAGGAGCCCAAGCCCTCTGTGGACCAGACAGCCTGCTCAGGAGCAAAGAAGAAAAAGAGGAAGAAGAAAAAGAAGGACAAACTGGATATGGAGGTGGCTAAGAAGCCCACGCCCTCTGTGGACCAGACAGCCTGCTCAGGAGCAAAGAAGAAAAAGAGGAAGAGGAAGAAGAAGGTCAAAGTGGAGTGACACTGGACTTTGGGAACTTGGCTTTAGGTGTCCTTTCAGACAAAATAAGGACAATGTTCTCTTCAGCTGTTATTTGGACATCAAGTCATGTTTACCCTACCTGGGCAATCGTGGCACTGATTTGGTACATCAAATCTGGGATGTGTAAGTAGTGTAAAAATGCATTTTCTACTCACTGAAGTTATGTAATGATGTTACATACTGATTAAGACAATGTTACTGTCAAGTTGGCAGTAAGTTAATTGCCATGGTTGGTTCTTTCTGAGATTTAAACTTCGCTCTCTTTTTGACAGTAGGATGTATTTTTCTCAAATAAACATTATGCTAATATCCAACTTTTTTTTAATAATTTGGAAGATGGAGAGACCAGACAGAGCGATATCACATTTTAATTAAAACCAGTACATTTCAAGACATCATGAGCAGAGGGGAGGATATTATAACACTGCCTAGGTCTGCACATTCACTCGTCTCTCTCATCCTCCAATGGGAAAAATCCTCACATTAGAAACGCAAACATCTTCGCGCACACACACACACACACACACACACACACACACACACACACACACACACAGCTCACAATAACATCCCTAGATAAGATTATACAGTCACGCTACCTACACCACTCACAAACAAAACAAAACAAAAACAGAAACAAAAATAATAATAAATAACAGTTCACAGAGTACTTATTTTTAAGTTTTCTTAACCCTGAAAAAAAGTAATCCTTTTTTTTTTTTTTTTATTCCTAACCCTGCTAGGAATTAATGAAGAACAACTAACTAGCTCAAATATTCGTCCACATGTTTTTTAAGAGAGACAAATTATTACCCAATACAATTTTTTGAAAACATGTCATGACATCATGTGTGAGTGTGAGTGTGTACAGGCGTTGCATTCTGAGAAGAGGGTCGGATGTTGCTTGATGATGAACACCACGGCTGTGTTGCAAAATGTTTTTCTTGCATTCTATCTGAAGCGGACTGCGTATACGCACTAGATAGATTATTGTCAGAACACATCTTGGAACACAGAACCATGTTTCTTTATTGTGCTTTATGCAGCGTTTACGTAATCTCTGAGTTAATTTATCCACCTAATTTTTCTGGTTTTCTGCTCGAAATGACATGCCCACAGTGAATATAGAATATCTCCACAATCACAAGGGCCTTCATAATGATCTTGTTATCAAATGAAAGCTAACACCTGTGGGGTGGCTGTAGAAGTGTCAGAATCAAAATCTATGTTACTGTGTCAGAGTAAATAGAGCTAGAACATTATAAAACATCTCAAATTCAGTCTCCGCCTAAAAAAACAACAGCTTTTACAGTGAATATCACCTTGGAAACCTGATAACCAAGCCCAAATCATCTAGGAATCAGTACTCTTATTAGTCTTATTAGTACTTATTAGTACTTATTAGTACTTATTAGTACTCATATTAGTCTTATTAGTACTTGTGCCAAAGTTGATGCTAGTAATGTGAGCAAATGCAACTTTGTACCTGTTTTAGTACAGGTATGTTTAGGCGGACACCTATTATGTTTAGGCCATTTGGAGATATGTTGGCACCATCTTTGACCTTTGACATTTCTCATGTATCAGATTTCCTTTTTTTCTTTTTTTTTTCTGGATTTTTTTGGAGTTGGCCGACCAATGGTATGGAAATTTGGCGTTGAAACCGGACATGACACATTCTCCAGTTGGAGAAAACTGGATGTGACGTGTTTACCGTCTCTGGAAAAAAATGGTGGCATCGTATAGCATGCAAAGTTGTGAAAATGTTTTGATATTGATGAAGAGAATTGATCGAGGTAAACTCTTTATACAACAACCTCCAGCTCAACTCATCAAAAACACAAGAAATCATCGTAGACTTCAGGCACAGCCCCCCCCCCCAAAAACCCATCAACATCCTTGGAGAACCCATAACCATAACGGACTCCTTCAAATTCCTTGGCACTCACATCAGCAACTCCCTCAAATGGAACACCAACACAGACTTCATCACCAAAAAAGCCCACCAACGACTATTCTTTCTTAGACAGCTCAAGAAATTCAAAGTAAAACAAAAACTCCTCCTTCAGTTCTACACCGCCATCATTGAGAGCATACTCACCTCATCCATCACAGTTTGGTACGGCAGCTCGGACAGTAAATCAAAAAGGAAACTACAGCAAATAGTAAAGAAATCATCCAAGATCATCGGCACCCCTCTCCCATCAGTTGAATCACTGTATCTCAAACGCACCATAAATAGAGCACATAAAATTATCTCTGACCCCTCCCACCCTGCTCACCACCTGTTCCAACTGTTGCCCTCTGGACGGCGCTACCGATCCCTGGCCACCAAAACATCCCGCTTCAAAAACAGTTTTTTCCCCTCTGCCATAAGGACTCTCAATACCTGACTCACTGCACTGTATAAATTGTAAATTGTAAATATGTTCTGTCTTGTCTTGTGGTTATGTGTGTTTCATGTCCATGTAATAGTCATGTAAAATGTGTGTATGTTTTTTGACACTGCTTTTTGAGTTGTACCGAAAACAAATTCCACCGACCTAGGTCGTGTGGTCATTAAACTATTCATTCATTCATATCACTTCGGATCCCCATGGGGGTCCGTGGATATAAAGAGGTTAAATATAATCTGGGATTGGTACATCCCTTTGCACTTTTATATACGACCATTGATCAAATTATATACAACCATTGATCAAATTATATACAACCATTGATTCCTGAAGAATATAATTGAATAAATGCCTCATGAGCAACTGTCTTTACAGAGCCCAACATATAAACCACCCTCAAGACCACCAGGACCAAACTCCGGACCTGGGGTGATAGGGCCTTTTCAGCCGCAGCCCCCCGTCCCTCTGGAACGCCCTCCCCAACCACATCAGACAGGCCAACACCCTGCCAACATTTAAACAGGCCCTCAAAACCCACCTCTTCAAGCTTGCCTTCACCAGTTACCCCTCTCCCCTTCCCCCCATGTGTCCCCAGCACTACCTTCATTATACTTTCTTTTATTTATTTTGTTTCCTTTTTATTACTATTAACTATTATTATTATTATTATTATTATTATTATTATTATTATTATTATTATTATACGCTTGTTTTACTCAATTGTTTGTAAAGAAACACTGTAGCTGGCATGTAACGGAGTGGAAAGTGCAGTTAAATTATTTCTAAAATAGAGCCAAACAGCGCCCTCTAGGGGTCTAATGTAATACATCTATCTTATCTATATCTAATCTATCTAGCACACTATCACACTATCTATCTATCTATCAAAGTATCTATCTATCTCGTAAACGGTGGGAACACTTGACGGAAATGTTGGGGATTGAGTTTTCGTGATATTTTTGACACACATCTGTAAACCAGACCGTAAACCTCGTTCAACTAGCCCCTCCTCCTTCCGTTTTCAGCAAGCCGTAAAGCAAATGATCACGAAAATGAAACGTGGGTTTCGTCCACACTTGCAGTAGTGGAGTCCTCTTGAAGTAGCTAGTTAATAATACAATTATTTTGTGTTAAACTTCTGTATATGTATTTGTAGCCATGGCTTTGTACATTAAAGCTGCAGAGATCCTTGAGAAAGTGGAGATGAAGCAGGCTGCTGTAAGGACCTTGCTGTACGATAGTAAATTTCAGGTAATTAAATGACTGACTTGCTAATAACTACAGTACCTTTGAATCAGATGCTGTGTGTGTGTGTGTGTGTGTGTGTGTGTGTGTGTGTGTGTGTGTGTGTGTGTGTGTGTGTGTGTGTGTGTGTGTGTGTGAGTGTGAGTGTGAGTGTGAGTGTGAGTGTGAGTGTGAGTGTGAGTGTGAGTGTGAGTGTGAGTGTGAGTGTCTGTGTCTGTGTCTGTCAGTCATACTCGACTACGAGTGACCGCCGATGTGTGTGTAATAATGTAATCTATAATAATGTGTCTCCTCACCAGAATATCAAGCAGCTCTTTGCTCTGGTGTGTGAAACCCAAAAGTTCTCATCCATCCTCCAAGAGATCATTGACTCGACCGAACTCCTCAAACAGACCAAGCTTAGAATTCACCTGGCAAAGGTCAGTATTCATCCTACTTCTGTTCCCCCTTCTAGCCTTAGTGAACAAAATACTACTCCATGCAGCCCCTCAGTATTCTTCAATTCCTCTTCACATTCTTGTTTTCCCCCCAACCTCAGTACTAACATACTTGATTCAACCACTAATCAAGCCCAAGTTTAGTAAAGTCATGTAAAACAGCATGCACACCCTGTGGACCAGAACCAGGATTTTATAACACAGCTTCATTGCTTCAACACTATGGTTGGCCATTCCCCTCTTGTTTTACCATATGCACAGGTCCTGGTGTATGACTTGCTCATTGGTAAGAAGTTGATGTGTGGCGGGGCCTGGAAGGTTTTGATGATGAAACATCGCTCCAGACTCAACGCTGCGCTGGCCCGTATGAAAGTCCAACAGAAGGTCAGCCGGAACCAGGACCTGCTCCCCACCAGCCTCCAGCAGTCTGATGGTACGTGAGCTGACATACTTAACTACCAAGACCCAATAGATGGAGTTGTACGCACTACCCAAAAACTGAGTCAACTCTTAAGGCCAATGCACACGGCGTGCGATTTTGTCGCACGACAACTTTCGATTCTCAATTCACACCACCGAAGTGTGTGGGTGTGAATGGAGAATCGAATGTTGTCGTGCGACAAAATCGCATCGCACGCCGTGTTTATTGTCTCATTCAAAACAATGGAATCGAATTCGTGGTGCGACTAAATCGCACGCTGTGTGCATTGGCCTTTACATCCATATTCTCCCTCAGATCCATATTCTCCCTCAGATGATCAGCAGTATGTGCGTGTGAACACGTTGAAGACGAAGGTGGAGGATGTCGTTGACTATTTCAAGAGAGAGGGGTTCTCCTATTACGGGCAAGCCTACAGGTCAGTAAGTGGGGTTTGGGTTATCCTGTCCCCCCTATTTGTTTTATTCATGATTTCATTTCTGTTATTGTTGGAATGGCTATGGTTGATATACGGCTTAAGTAATTGTGCTCTGTATGTCGTTATGTTCAGGCTGGAGGACTTGCGTGGACTGAAAGGGAAAGTCTTTGTGGGTGACCTGCACCTTACCGACCTGCTGGCGTTCTCTGCGAAAACAGACTTCCATGACCACTATCTATACAAGGCTGGCCACATCATTCTACAGGACAAGGTAGGGATTCTGAAGGGATTGCTTTTACATTTCTTGAGGCAATCACTAATATGTTATTAAATAAGTGAAAGTAAAATTACCACTCCAATGCTTTTACCATTCTAACGTCTGATCTATTAAACTCACAGAATGAAGGAAACACAGGGTTCACAGGGTTCCCACGGGTCCTTGAAAAATAAAATCAAGGTCTTAAAAGTTTTAGAAAATAGACATGGGTCATTGAAGTCTTTGAATTCCCATCTCTCTCTCTCTCTCTCTAAAAAGTCAACTAGTAAATAAGTCTCTGTATTGCTTAACTTTACACATATTTCTCAATATATTGTTTTGCTGTGCTGTGGTAGAGAAGGCAAGAGACCATCTAGTGTTCACACAATCAAGCCTCTCTTTAATTGTTGTCTGTGAGCGGATAGTTCCTGTTATATAAATTCTCATCTAGGTCTGTCTCAAACTATGCCATATTGGGTCCTTGAATTTGAGGGAATTGAGTCTTGAAAGTCCTTGAAAGGTGTTTGAATTTGATGTTTCAGAAGGTGTGGGAACCCTGGAAACATATTCTGTACTTAACACCCAGTCTACACGGGTTAAGTCCAGAGCTTTGGTTGTGATCTGTGTTGTGACAGGCCAGCTGCCTCCCAGCGTACCTCCTGAAACCCCCTGCAGGGAGTCATGTCCTTGATGCCTGTGCAGCGCCTGGGAACAAAACCAGCCATCTCGCTGCCATCATGAACAACAAGGGGTAAATCTTACAGGAGTTTCAACCAGATAAAGTTTGATGATATACATATACATCATATATACAGTCATGAAAATAGTGAAGGGTTAAAGATTAGTAACCTTAAAGAGTCTTTATTTTGTCCAAGTTCACAGGTAAAAATGGAAAGAATAGCTCCTGAAGCATGACCAACTAACCAAGTTAACATTTACGTTACCGGTATATCTGACTCTAAAATATATTTTATGGTTAATAATGATTGATTCATCGTCCCTGTGTTTGACAGACACTTGATCATAACTCAAATGACAGTGAATTGTGAGTTTAAGCTCAAGCCAATACTAGAAGCCCATGACTGGACTCTATTGTTAATGATGCATGTGAACATTAGACAGTAATGTGATGTGAGTTCACATTGAATAAAAACAATGCAAACATTCTGTATTCTTTAGTGTTTGCCAAGTGTAGAAACGTAACAAAAAATCTATTGTTTTGTTAACGTTTGTCTCTACTGTCGTAGCAATCCTGTTGCAGAGTTGAGTCCAAGCAGTCCATCTGCCGGTGATGCTGAAGAGCCTAGTGTGACTGAAGATATGGAGGTGGCTAAGGAGCCCAAGCCCTCTGTGGACCAGACAGCCTGCTCAGGAGCAAAGAAGAAAAAGAGGAAGAAGAAAAAGAAGGACAAACTGGATATGGAGGTGGCTAAGAAGCCCACGCCCTCTGTGGACCAGACAGCCTGCTCAGGAGCAAAGAGGAAGAAGAAAAAGAAGGAGCTGAGGCCCAGGGGTCTTCCAGGCGTGAAGCTGAACATCACTGTTGACATGTCGGTCCGCCGGAGGAAGCAGCGAGAGCTGCGATACCAATACTGGCCGATTCGGCAGCAGCTCCATTACAAGGGGATCAAGACCAGAGTCCGGAACCCAGCGACCCTCTGCGTCTGGACGCAGGACCCTCTGGACCCTCTGGACCCTCAGGACCCTCTGCGTCTGAATGAAGCCCTGAAGTTCGAGAGCCTAGAAGAAGCTACTACTGATTTAAAACGTAGATACCCTGACATAGATTTCGCTAAAAAGGTTTAATTTTAGTAGGCTAAAAACCTGCTCAGGGGGTAATAGGCATGCCCCATCTTCCATTCTAAGCCTAAACGTGTTATATTATAGCCTATATATATATTCTTGTTTTTCATCTCCGAGACCTATGCATTTTGAGGCTGGGTAAGTTAGTTTATATTATTTCATTGTTGTTGAAATGGACACTTATCTATATTATTTCATCATGATGTTAGTTGATCAGCGCTTGAAAGTAGGCTATAGGCTGTAAACTGCTGTTTTTTGTGGTTGTTGTTGACGGTTGTTTTGTTGCTAATTTTGTTTTCCCAGTATCTTTCATTACGGCCCTGCCTAAGGTTGTGTATTCTCTACTCTGTGTAGATCAACGGGCCGTATTGGTTTACCTAAAGTAAAGGACTTATTTTTCTTATGATCAATTTATTCCGCCCCCTTGGAGTTTTTTTTCTCTAGGGACTCGCCTTCTAGTAATGGGTGGGAGGGTTAGGATTGCATGGGTTATCCATGTAGGATGTTGTTGTTCTTTTTGTGTTGTCTTGTGGTGTGTGTGTGTGTGTATTTGTTGGTTCTACTCGCTGCTCTGGTGTGTGTGTGCGTGTGTGTGTGTGTGTGTGCGCGTGTGGAGGCTGCGTGTGTGCGTGTGCGTGCGTGGCTGGCTGCATGTGGGTATGTGCGGGAGGGGGGGGGGGGGGTACAGGTCTTGCTCTGCCAGTTTTTTTTTTTTTTCTTCAGCTCATATTGTGCCTTGCATATACCACCATCTAAATGACTAAGATAACAGTGTTTTCCTTTAATGCACGTGGCCTTAATTTACCACATAAACGTACAGGTTTTTTGGATGTGTTAAGAAGAGAGAAAGTGGATATAGCCATGGTTAGCGAGTCCCACTTGCTGCAGAGGGATGTCCATAAACTAAAAGATAAACATTATATGGTGAAGGCAAGTTCATCAGCCCTAAACAAAACGAAGGGAGTAGTAATCCTTGCTCGCCGTAATTTTCAGTTAACTAACTTAGGTGTAGGGGGCGATTTAGATGGAAGAATTACTTATATGAAAACCATTATTGAAAATAAGAAAATAGCCTCTTTGTCTATTTACGCGCCTAACAGTTATGATTCGGATTTTTATACACGCCTATCTAATATCATGCATGACCTGGTAGAATACCGTTTAATAATTGGGGCAGACTTTAATGCAGTGTTGGTGGACCACTCAGCAGATAGGACAGCTTCTGTAGAGGGCAGTGACCAGAGAGTAGCGTCTGGTGCATTAAACAAATGGGCCCAGGAATTTTCAGTTATGGATATATGGCGTGTTATTAATCCAAACAAACGAGACTACTCCTTTTTTTCCGGAAGACATCATACATTCTCCAGAATTGATTTTATTTTCGCCTCGAAGAATCTTCTCGAAAAGGTAAGCGCAGATATGCTCCCTCTCGCCTTCTCTGATCATAAGGCAGTTATCTGCAGGGCCAAATTATCAGAAACGCGCGACCGTGCGCCGCGCTGGCGTCTAAACACATCTTTATTGCGTAATGACAGCTTTGTGGAACAACTTCAAACTGGTCTGGCTGAATTTATTTTGTTCAATGAGCACTCAGTAGAAGATCCTCGGATACTATGGGACTCTGTGAAGGGTTATATTAGGAGTAATTGTATATCTTTTGCCTCTCATTTGAACAAGGCACGTCACCGTAGAACCCTTGAACTGGAACATGAATTCGGTCAACTTGAGAGAGACATGCACAGTAACACTACCCCTGAATCAATCATACAAAGAAACAAAATAAAGGATGAGCTGAACTCCTTGTTGCGACAGCGAGCTGAATTCCTCATTCAACGTTCACGCCGGAATCATTATTTCGAAGGTGCCCGCCCCAGCCGATCTCTTGCCATCAGCCTCCGTGCCAGTGAGAATTTTGCGAATATTTCATGCATCAAAACACTAGAGGGAGACCTAGTAACAGATCCCAAAACAATTAATTCAACCTTCCGCTCTTTTTATTCCAAGTTATACAACTCCGAAGTATCTTATGACTCATCTAAATCAGATGCTTTCCTTAACAATCTCAATCTTCCTAAATTGCTGCCGCAGGATGCCATATCTCTGGATAAACCCATTACTTTAATTGAATTAAAAAATGCTTTACACAAGCTTAACAAAGGTAAATCACCTGGGTTTGATGGCATCCCTCCAGAATTTTATTTAACATTTTGGTCTCAACTTGGCCCTCTACTTTTAAAGATGATTAATCATGCTATGTTTAGTGGAGCCTTTTCCAGAGATGTTAACATCGCTACTATAACATTGCTTCACAAAAAAGGCAAAGATCCAACTGAGTGCGCAAATTACCGTGCTTTGTCACTCTTGAATGCAGACATAAAAGTGTTTGCAAAAGTGTTGGCACTTAGACTGGAGCCATTCATGAACAAACTTATACATCCGGATCAAACCGGATTCATGAAATCCAGATTATCCTCAGATAATGTACGCAGGCTCTTGCACATCATTGATGCTTCTGCTGATAATGCTACTCCCTGTGCGGTCCTTTCTCTGGATGCAGAGAAAGCTTTTGACCGTCTGGAGTGGCACTACCTATGGTCTGTTCTCCAGCTTATGGGTTTCGGGACAAAATTCACCAACATGATAAAGACCCTTTATTCCTCTCCTTCAGCTATGGTTATGACTGGGAATGTGTGTTCCTCTTTATTTCCTGTCGGACGCTCCTCGCGCCAAGGCTGCGTTTTTTCTCCACTTTTGTTCACTTTATCTTTGGAGCCTTTAGCCCAGGCTGTGCGTCAGTCACCCCACATTCCGATAACTGCCCATGGCACGGATCATTATCTCACTTTATTGTGACGACATTCTACTCTATCTTGGTGACGCCGAAAATTCAACCCCACATCTTTTATCTATTTTTCACCAGTATGGGAGCATTTCCGGTTATAAAATTAACTGGTCCAAGTCGGCGTTCCTTCCCATCAATGAGGCCTCAAGGCAGGTATCACTACCATCAGATATCCCAGTGGTTGACCATTTCAAATATCTAGGCTTATCAATCTATCCATCACTACAAACTACAATACCTTATAATTATAACTCTACCTTGAAACAAGTGGAGACGGATCTGGAGCGCTGGTCATCTATTCCCAACTCTTTCCGATCTAGAGTTTCCATTATTAAGATGAACATCTTGCCCCGGGTTAACTTCTTTAGTGCTATGCTCCCCTTGGCTCCACCTGCTGGACACTGGGACAAACTACATAAATTGGTCTCCAGGTATGTCTGGAAAGGGAAACGCCCACGGATGAAAATGTCCACTCTGCAGAAACACATATCCTCTGGTGGTCTTGGATTGCCTAATTTCCAGTTTTATTTTTGGTCAACAACCCTTCGTGCTCTTCACACCTGGCTCAACCCAGATGCACAAGTAGCCTGGCGATCTCTGGAGGAGAAGTTGGTGAGCCCACATAGGCTTCAGGATGTTATCTATTCTAACATTCCTCTCAAAACCTGTAAATCCAAGTTTGGCCCTTTAATCTCTCATCTTGTCGCCACATGGAGAACTGTAGAAATGCAGGCCAACATTCATCTGAAGTTCCATCCTTACATTCCGTTATTTAATAACTTTGCCATTTGCTCAGGAGGTCGCCCCATTTCCTTCCCTCAGTGGAGTGGAAGAGGGGTTTACACCCTATCTGACATCACTGTAGGTAATGAATTTAGATCATTTCAAGACCTGCAATCTCACTTTAATTTACCTGGCACCTCTTTCTTTTTCTACCTCCAGCTCCGTAGTGCCCTACGGACATACGGAGTCCCCTGGGGAGAAGACTTGAAGGTACATCCCATCCACAAAATGTTTGTTGGTAAACCTACCACAGCCTTAGTCTCTAACCTATACACACTTATGATCAAATGTGCAGATATCCCTCTACAAATTAACTTGCGTTGGAGCCATGACCTTTCTATCTCACCATCTATAATCAATTGGACTACGGTTTGGACTAAGATCAACTTAGCATCTCGCAACCCCAATCATCAGATGATTCACTATAACTTTGCACACAGGCTATACTGTACACCCCGCAAACTTTTTTTGATGAAATTAACACCCTCGCCAAACTGTCAGTTATGCTCATTAAACACAACAGGAACTTTCATCCATATGGTGTGGGATTGCCCTGGTGTTAAATCATTCTGGGGTATGGCCATCAATAAGATGTCTGAGTTTCTTGGGTCCTCTATCCCCTGCTCCCCAATAATTCTACTACTGAATGATTTTACCAGTTTAAATGTATCAATGATGCACCAACGCTGGCTTCTGGTAGGCCTCACAGCCGCCAAAAAACTGGTAGCTCAGAGGTGGAAAGACCCCCATGACTTGTCCTATCAGCATTGGTTAAACACTGTGTTAGATCTAGCCAAACTAGAAAGGTCCGTGGCCAGCATGCATGGCGCTCAAGAAAAGAATATTAGTTTATGGACTTCCTTTATAGAATGTATGCAGAGGTGATATGCATAACTTATGGTTTGTAATGGTGTGGGTATTGATATTTGAATATTATAGTATTGAATGTTTTATGTTTATCCTATTAAGTTTATTTATTTTATTTGGTGGCATTTATGTTGAGCTGGTTTAAATCCTTCTTGAGGGTTTTTGGGCGGAGTAAGACCTTGGTGTGGGAGGGTGGGTAGGGGGAATGTACGCAGGTATGAATGTTGTGTATTTTGGTCATTGTTTTGTCATTGTCCTTTGTGTGTTTGTACATAAAATAAAAAATAAAAATTGATCACAAAAAAAAGAAGAAAAAGAAGGACAAACTGGATATGGAGGTGGCTAAGAAGCCCACTCCCTCTGTGGACCAGACAGCCTGCTCAGGAGCAAAGAAGAAAAAGAGGAAGAGGAAGAAGAAGGTCAAAGTGGAGTGACACTGGACTTTGGGAACTTGGCTTTAGGTGTCCTTTCAGACAAAATAAGGACAATGTTCTCTTCAGCTGTTATTTGGACATCAAGTCATGTTTACCCTACCTGGGCAATCGTGGCACTGATTTGGTACATCAAATCTGGGATGTGTAAGTAGTGTAAAAATGCATTTTCTACTCACTGAAGTTATGTAAGGATGTTACATACTGATTAAGACAATGTTACTGTCAAGTTGGCAGTAAGTTAATTGCCATGGTTGGTTCTTTCTGAGATTTAAACTTCGCTCTCTTTTTGACAGTAGGATGTATTTTTCTCAAATAAACATTGTGCTAATATCCAACCTTTTTTTAATAATTTGGAAGATGGAGAGACCAGACAGAGCGATATCACATTTTAATTAAAACCAGTACATTTCAAGACATCATGAGCAGAGGGGAGGATATTATAACACTGCCTAGGTCTGCACATTCACTCGTCTCTCATCCTCCAATGGGAACAATCCTCACATTAGAAACGCAAACATCTTCACACGCGCACACACACACCTCACAATAACATCCCTAGATAAGATTATACAGTCACGCTACCTACACCACTCACAAACACTCACAACTTAAGACGTCCAGCTCTTGAAACATTTTGCTGAATGGAATCAAGTCTTCATTTCAAATAAGTTATTTGGTGCCTCTTCAATAAGACAAAAACAACAAATACACATGAAGAAAGCCCGGGCCCTTGACCTAGTCCATATTGTGTAGCCACAATCGCCAGAATGTTAAAATGCCTACACTTGTACACAGCTCTACAAGGCTAAATGATGGTGTTAGATTTACAATTGATAAGGACAGAGCCCGTTGATAAATGATAATGTGGTCAAATGGGTAAAGCACATTTCAATGTCACTAAGAGATATTGAAAAACAATTGATAAAATCAGAGTAATGTCTCAATATTACACTACATTCTTCAATGTTTTGTGCTTGTAAATTGTGCATGTAAAAATCTAGAATTACATGTGACACAAGAAACAACGATGAACCTATGGGAACAGACAATGTGTTAGTTGATAAAAGGTGGGTGTAGTTAACACCATCACCATATTTTCCAACCAGGTGCAATAACCAGACACATGTTCAAATTAAATAGCATAAAAATGGAAAAAACGTCTGGTACATCAGATTGTGTAAATCAGTTCACTATCAAAAGCTGTTATCCAATAACACATGCCAGATGTACTGATTTAACATCATCTAATGAGAGGTTGCTCTCAGTTGACTTAAGGGGATGTTAAAGTGTAACTCAAAAGCAAAATGTATATCATACACAGTTACATCATGGAATGATGATGTATATACGGAAACATAGATTATAAAAAAACAAAACAACAAGCAGGACATTGTCCCAGCACAGCACTCACATTCATGGCCGTCTTTTTCTACATCCATACCCACACCACTCTTTTAAGAAACACATTTCACATGTTGGTCAGGCTTGTTCTGTACACATTGATAGGTCAGAAAGCATTCACATACAGTGGCAGACCCAGTGCTTCCATATAAAAAAGTGGAACTCTTACAAAGGGAAACTGAGACACTTTTATTCCACCATTGCAATACGGCTGAGGAAAGCTTAACGAATTAGAAAAAGTCATTCAAATAACGAGACCAATTGCCACAGTGAGCCAAGCTTGAAGGAATTCTAAAAGGCAACCTGCTTTAAATACAAAAATAAAGTTTGTGCGCATCTTTTTCTGTGTTTTTTTTTCTTCAGTTCTAGCATTCGTTGCCACTAGTTTGCCAAATCATGCCCCACACACACATTCACACACACACCTCTCTTACAATCGCTAAACTGGTTCAACCAGGAGAGGTTCTGACTAAAAATGAGTATTCAAAATCCTAGTTCTGTCTCAAAGAAGGGCTGAACAATTAAGAACTGATTCAACACCCGAGGTAATTTTTGTTAACCTACATGGTTAGTAAAATGTTAAGCGCACAACAAAGAGGTTAGGTTTGACTTGAAAGAAGACAATTCCCCCCCCCCCCCCCCCCAGTTCCTTTAGTCCTGAGTTTTCAATCCAGCATGAGTGACAAGAACCCCTCTCCTGCTTCGTAAATTTGAGTATCCAGTTGTATAATCACACCCAAACACATTCATCAGTTAATAGTTTTTAAAAAGTCCCAACAAAAACACCTAACCTCACACAAGATAAGGTGCAGGTAAAACCATGTCCGGCATTAACAATATGCCGCCATTCACCACATTATTTCCTCCAAGCCGGACTCACCAAGGCAAATGTGTGTGTGAGAGGTGGCGGGGTTAGGGTTGGGGGTCATAACAAGGGAGGAGAAAAGCGCTTTTATCTTTTTACTGAACGCTCCAGCATGTTTATAAGTTCAATGCATAAGAGAACTGCAGTTGAGCTTCAAGCTCAGTTTGTATTCAGCTTGGTGTTGTTAGTATACAGATGCAGGGGTCTTGTTGTACAGTGCCCAGGATTTTTTCCATCACGGCCGGTCAGGATTCTATTGAGTTAGGGGACCTGTGGGGGGTATTCCATCAACATCGCTAAAGGACAATCCAGGCTTATTTTTGATAAATCCCCCAAGATTTATAAAAAATAAATAAATCCAGGTTTATTTTAAGTCTTGCGAGACTTATCAAAATAAGCCTGGATTTTCCTTTAGCGACGTTGATGGACTACCCCCCTGGTATTTAAGACAGTGTACCATGTCAGTGGTGGGGAACACTACAACAAACCAAACAGGATCTTCAGTCCAGACTGTTGAACTACAGATCGCCATCCCTGCCTGGTTCCCCGTTTGGTTTACAATAGAAAGGTATTCTCTCTCTTCCTCAAAGTAGTTAGGTAGGCATGTCAGATGTTACCTCAAGATAATAAAAGGATGCTTTTTAAACAATCTGGTTCTAAAACCATGCAAATATCTGTCCTGAAAACCTGTCTCCAACCCCTACCTTCAAAATGGTTATAGAGGGAATAGAATTCATAGCTTTCAGTCACGTGGTTTCTTCCCTAGCAACCACCAACCTGACGGGCAAAAAGTATCATAGCAACATCGCTCAACATGGCTGCCTACTATTTAGACCACCTCACTCATGAAGAACTATCAAGATACACGACGGTGATAGGAGTGGAGGATTGACACCATTCAAATAGTGTTGGATTCCCTGTCTTCTACTCTATCCGGACACGTTGGAATTATTTTCCTAACCCCCGGAGAATCAAAGTTATTGACCTGCAAAGGGTGCCTCCTTGACCGGCTTTTCCCGTGAATAACACCGGTTATGGAGGTGGTACAAACATAAGACTATTATTGCTAAATTCACCATCAGTATACGGTCATTTTGAGCCCTTAACCACCGCGCTGACACCCCGAGAAGATATACTTTTAATATGAAACTCGATCAACCGGGCGTTCACCGGCTGCTGGACGAAACTCCCAACTCCCGCTGTCAGCGAGGCGAGGGAATATTTATATCCGGGAATTCGCTCCTTGCTGTGTCCACGGTGATAGGAGTGGAGGATTGACTCCATTCAAATAGTGTTGGATTCCCTGTCTTCTACTCTATCCGGACACGTTGGAATTATTTTCCTAACCCACGGGAAATCAAAGTTATTAACCCGCAAAAAGTGGGTTTTGCCCGTGGGTTTTGCCCGCAAAAAGTGCCTTTTGCCCGTCAGGTGGGCGTTTCCACTATGCTGTGACGTCACATGAAAGCTATGAATAGGGACAAGGAGAGGTAGTCTAGAAAAAAAAAAAGAAAAAAAAAAAGAAGACACAACAGGACTTAAAGGTGATAGGAGAGACATATTTTGCAACTTAAGAATTGGCTTTGGTTTTCAGCACAAGTTCAGGGTAGCCTATTTACACAGACAGAATTATCAGCACATGAACAATATTTACCATGGGACTCCACACATTATTATAACGGGAACTGTGGAAAAACTTCTACTATCAAAGGCCTTTATTATTCACCTTATTCTGTTATTCAAGATCAAAACAAGTTGAACAAATCTAAATTCCGTCTTAGGAATGCTTACCAGTGCCACAAGACACTGAACATTAACACACAGGCTTCTCTGATATCACTACACTAAGCACTCGTTAAAACACAGGTAACTATTTTGCCCTTTTAAGTGCAGAGATGCAACATATCAATCTTCATTAACTTAAGAGAAACAGCCTTTAGAAAACCACATTTAAAAATCATCTCTTCACATGTACAACAAAACTAAATTCAGTATCTTAACCTTTCCTATATATTATAGTTACTGTGTACAACTGGAGGATAGGTTTGTGACAAAGCAGATTGACCATACATGAGCCCTATTATGACAGTGGACAGACGCCAGAGAACGTATTCAACCCTGATACATCTGTTTACATACAGCCCGTTTAGCATTTCATACAAAACTCTCAAATGTTGGGTGTCGGCAAATCAAGGACAGGTCAAAACGGCCCCAAAGCCGGGGAAAAAAAGTTTGGATATGCTTCGCTCAGTCAAAGGATTTCAATAGTCTTCTCTTTTCAAGTATCATACATTGGATCGTTCTTATCCCCCTTTTTCCCCCCTCACTGGGAGAGCAATGGCTACACTGTCAGTAGAGCAGAGAGGATCCTGGGGAAAAAGGGGGTGGCGGATGTGGGGTTGTCCTCTCCTCTGCTAGCTCTGTACCACAAAGCGGGCCAGCCCGGGCCGTCCAACTGAGGAACAGTTGGGTAAGGGAAGAGGGTTGTTGGTCTGGGTTTGCAATGGAAAGCCTTGTGAGCCATATCAGCCATAGCAGCAGCAACAGTTCAGCTCCTCTGGAGATTGTAATAGGGATCCATAGCAGTGCTGGATGGGACAGGATGAGGGCTTCCTTGCGACCTGACCCCACCCCACGGTTATTTCTTCCTGGGGTGCTGTCTGCGGGCCTGAAGCCTCTGGCGTGCTCCTGGTGGTTTGGAGCCAGCACCAATGGAGAAGGCGGGAGCCGATGGGGAACCTATTCACAAAGCACGAAGAAATCACGGCAGGTTTTAGTATCAATATTATGTGCCTCATCACCATTCGAGAAGAGAGGAAAAGTCTACAAATCTATAGGGAGACATTTACCAAAGGGTGAGGGAGCGAGAGCACTGAAGCCTTGGACAGGAGTTCCCGGACTTCCAAAAGGAATGGGACCGGCAGCTGCACTCTGGCCAAAGACAGGGGTAGATGTTCCTGTACAAGTAAGCAGAACATGTAGTATTATTATTACTGTTTCATTTCATTTTTCATTTCAAACCTTTATTTAAAACTCGCACTGAGGACACCCTCATTTACAGTGACGTCGAGTGTACAATAGAACAGTGAGCAAGGGCAAACAAACAGTGAGCAAGACAGGATTAAAGGAAGAAAAAAAAAAACTAAAAACAATTGCAATTGGTAGAATACCGTTTTTGCACCAGGAGTTTAAAGGTAGAGGCAGAGGGGAGGACCTCCAACCGGAGAGTTTGCTGCAGAGTGTTCCATGAATTAGGGGCAGTGTTTCCCCTAGGTTTGCTGCCTTGGGGGGGTGGCATGGACCCCCCCCCACAGTGTCATGTCCAGGGGGTGTACTAACTTGTACATTAAGCCGCCTCACACTACGGAAACAGGAGATAGGCTCCTGCCCTATGGGCCATTAGGCTCGAGAAGGCTACTTACTTATGTGGTCTTGACTACCTGTCCACTTTCTCACCTGGTTCTTGCGCTCTCTCTCTCTGGTGTGCTGACACCATCCTGCTCTCTCTCATTCTCTCCTTCTCTATCCTCCTCTCTCCCTCTTTTGCTGTCAACCAAAAGGCAAACATAACAACCAGAGTATTTATAATCTAATAAGAGGTATACATTGATCCATATCAATTTATAACATAATTATAATTGAATATTGGATTGCTGTGGGCAATGCAGTCAGATAATGTCATTTTGACTTTACTCTCTCACCTGAAATATAAAATAAAAAACAGACATTTCCAATGCTTCAATCCACTGTCCATGTACTGTAACTATGCCATTATGGTATTACCATAAAGCCCAATTCTAGCAGAATAAGAAAGATAGTATATCTACTTCAAGTAAAATAATAAAGTGCATCCAGTTAGCTGGCATGTGTGCAGCAGACTAGCTCATCTAATCACCTCTGAGCTAGCTTGCTAGTTCTTTGACTATTTACACCATGGAATTATTGTCACACACTTTCTAGTCACAATAATAACGACCAATTTTAACCAACTTGCTCTGTCAGAACACTCAGCAAGTATATTTGCTAACGTTTCAACTTGCTTACTTTCCATCTGCAGACGTCTCACCCTGCAAAAACTCTCTCGCGTCGCTCGCGCACAATCTTGTATTATTCTCCAGCGCGAAGCGAAGTGTTGAGATAGATCTCGCAATGCGAGACTACTGGCGGACTACGTTACCAACGAGCCCATGGGCCACTCGCCAGATTCGGGTTGGGTTTTTAAAAAAGCGGATATTTTAGCCTGCTTGTCAGATGTTTGGTGTCTACGTCCGTAATAATTCCTCTTTCTTGGGGGGGCGGGGGGTTCCGTTGGGGGGGCGGCCCGCCCCCCCAAGGCAATGGTAGGGGAAACACTGAGGGGCATCAATAAAAAAGGCTGTTTTACCCAGGTCTGAACGCGCATACGGAACCCGAAGAGAAAGCCAACTATTAGATCTGGTCACATAAGTACCAAGACTCCAGTCCAATAAAGATGAGATATAAGGAGGAAGCTTGCCACAGATGGCCTTGAAAACGAACAAGTTCCAGTGGTAACTGCGCCTCAGAGAAAGAGAGGGCCAGCCAACCTTGTCATAAAGTATGCAAGTTTACTGTTATTTCTGTATGTATGATGTCATGAAATTATTCTAACATCTGGTCTTTTTTCTAAGCAACGATATACTGACTTCACATAATATTACCATCACTTTGTCACCCATAAATAGACTTTTGCAAACAAGTTCCTTTACAGGCTAAATATAAATATAGATTTTTCCTAATGCATTTACTCAGATTTACTGCAGATGACATCAAATATGGATTTAACTCCAAATTCTCGATCACTTTCAAATGGCAAATAAGCTACTGCAAAAGCCAGCTAGTACTTTGTAACTCCTCCTCGGGCAACTATAATAGGTTGCAAAGTGCAAACACCTCCTGTAGCCAGCTAAGGGTCTTGCAATTCTTGATTTTGGACCTTTTCCCCATTCTTCCTGGCAGAACACCTCTAGTTCAGAAATATTCTTCAGCTTTCTTGCATGCACAGCATGTTTGAGATCTCTCCACAGATCCCCAGAAGTCCATTCCAAAACCTTCATCCGTCTTTCCTGGAGGTACTTCATGGTTGATTTTGAGGTATGCTTTGGGTCATTGTCTTGCTGGAATACCCAACCTCTCAACTTCAATTTCTGGACTGACCTTCGAACATTAGCCTCTAGATTGTCTTGATATTTGGTGGAATCCATTCTTCCTTCCATACGCACAATATTGCCTGTGTCCCCATCTGCTACACAGCCCCAAAGCATAATGGACCTACCTCCATGCTAAACAGTTGGCATGGTGTTCTACAAACGCTTCACCCTTTCTTCTCCAAACATACCTTCTTTGGTTGTGGCCAAAAAGTTCAATTTTGGCTTCGTCAGTCCAAAGCACATTGTTCCAATAGTCTTCAGGTATCTCAAGGTGTTCTTTTGCATACTTCAGACGCTTAATTTTGTGTTGAGGTCATAGGAAAGGCTTCTTTCTGGCAACTCTGCCATGTAGGTCTTTGTTGTTTAAGCCAATAACTAGACTGGTGTCTGCTACTCTTTTTTGCAGCTCTTTTGCAGTGATGTGTGGGTTCGTCTGAGCATTTCTCACCAGATCTCGGGCCATTCTATCTGACATTTTTCTTGCTCTTCCAGATCTTGCCTATTTTCTATTTTCTGATCATGTTTCTGACAGTGGAAATGGGTAGTTTGAAACATTGCGAGAGTTTTTTGTAGCCTTCTCCTTGATAGTGGAAGTGAACTATCTTGATTCTGACATCCTTGGACAACTGTTTAGAGGAACCCATGGTTTTTAACACCAGACACAACAGCCACCGCAGTCAGATACTTTAGAAGGCTTCAGAATATATAGTTCAACCCTGGAATTATATTCACCTGACTCATTGAAGCCCTAACAAGTAAATCACCTTGGGCCTTAGTAATCATCTTCTCAAAAGGTAACAAAGAATAATCAGGGCCCTTTTCCTTTTTTATCATTTAAAAAATTAAAAGATTAAAATAAAAAGCCTTGAGTTAAAATGTGCAGAAAGGTGTCATGTTTAACTTCGTAGCATTTAGTCTTCAGGTTCACTTTCAATCACTTGGAGATTAATTGTAACAGACATTTAAAACCAGGGGTGCGCACATTTTTGCACCCCACTGTACTCACCAAAGACTGGCTTGTCATTAGCAGCGGCGGCCCCAAAGTTGAAGCCTGGTGTCTGTGTCGGGAGGTTGTTAGAGATAGGGGTTCCGAACTGTGCGCCACCAATGGCTGCGCCAAAGTTAAATCCTCCCGTGGCTGGTTGGGCAGGGGTGGCGGGGTTATGCTGCTGCGCTGCCATGCCGCTGAAGGAGAACCCTGCAGGGGCAGGGAGTGTGCCGGCAGTCTGGGTGGCAGAGCCAAAGGCAGGGGCAGCTGGGGCAGCAGAGGGTGTTGTGGTGTTGCCAAACGCGAAACCTGTGGAACTAGCTCCAAATGTTGGCTTAGTGGGGGTACCAAAAGTAGAGGCTGCAGTAGTGGAGGCTCCACCGAAAGCGAAGGGGGCGGGGCCCGGGGCAGGGACTGCCCCAACCACACTACCTCCGAAAGAGAAAGGCTTCGTCACAGCCACTGGAGCAGCCTGAGACGCAGCGGGAAAAGCAGAGGCCGATGGTGCTTCGAACGATGGCTTTCCAAAAGCGAATGAGGACTGAGCTGCAGGGGCGGGGGCAGCAGCAGTAGTGGTGGCTGTGCTTGCCATGCCAAAGCCACCGAAGGCTGCTGTGGTAGGGTTCTGGGCAGAGGCAGCCTGGCTGAAGGTGAACGCCCCCTGGTGGTTGGCCTGGGGGGCAGGCTGCGTGGCAGCAGAGGTGGTGGTCATGCCACCGAACACCCCCTGGGAGTTGGCCTGGGGGGCAGGCTGCGTGGCAGCAGAGGTGGTGGTCATGGCACCGAACACCGAAAAGGAGTTGTTGGTGGTGGTGCTTGTTGCCATGGGGCTGAGGGTGGGGGAGGCAGCAGCAGCCGTGGTGGGGGGGGCGCCAAACTGGAAGCTACTTCCTGTGGCCGGGGCAGTGGTCGTGGCAGTGCTCGTTGCAGGTGCTGCGCTCCAATTTCCAAAAAGAGACTTCACAGATGGCTGGGTGGCTGGGTCTGAGGAGGGGGCAGAGGCTGGGGCACCAGCAGTGCTGTTGGACAAACCGGTGAACAATGAGGAGGCTGGGGCTGCTGCACTGCTATTGGGTAGCCCGCTGAACACTGAGGACGCATTGGCCATGGTGGAGGGGGCTGAGGTGGCCACTGTTGCGGCTGGCTGCCCAAAAGCAATGCTGCCCGCTGTGGCACTTCCAAAAATGGGCTTAAACGTGGGGGCAGCAGGTTTGCTCTCGGGAGCCGAAGAGGCTGGGACTGTGGCCGCAGCCCCGAAGATGGGCTTGAACATGGAGGCAAGGAGGGGGTTGGTGCTACTGGCTGTTTCTGTTGTGATGGCTGAGGTGGTGGTGGGCACCACAGAGGAGGCAGAGTAGGATGGAGGGGCAGCCAGAGGGTTGGCTAGTCCAAACAGGCTAGTTCCACCCAGGGTTGGGATACTTGTGGGGGCCTTGGTAACTTGGCTCAGCACTTGGGTGAAGGCAGAGGGCATGCTTGTGCTTGGGGGCTGGCCAAGGGGAGCTGGCGTGGGCTGGGATAGGGGAGCTGGAGTAGGCTGTGATGCGGTCACGGTGGTCTCGGGCTTCCAGGTTCCACCAATCTGCTCCATGTGTGCCTGGATCGCAGGGGTCGTCACTGCTGTAACCACGGACATGACCGGAGCTGAGGGCACAATAATAATACGTTAATATTGATTTCAGTGACGATCAACAGTGGCTCCTCATTTTTCATGGTGATTGAAGTCACAGAGATAATCTGACCTGCAGAGGTGGCGGCAGCTGAAGTAACACTGGCGTTGCTCCTCATCATTTTCAGAGACTCCAGGAGTGGGTTGGTGGCGGGGGCAGCTGTGGAGGTGGGGGCCGTGCTGGCCATGCTCGAGGGGGCAGGATCCAGGTTGATCACAGGAATTGAAGCAGTGACGCTGGTGGGCTCTGACACTGGAGCCAATGGGGCCGCCAGGAGGCTGCTCAGGGTAGGTGTGGGGTCACTCACTGGGGGAGGCTGAGAGGACGTGGTCACTGCTGGAGCAGGTGCCGGCTTCTCTGGCTCTGGAGCTGCAAAGGCACAAATCAATATCAGGTTTACTTGTACTGGCCTCGTATTGGTCAACACAGGGTTCCCACACCTTCTGAAACATGAAATTCAAGCACCTTTCAAGGACTTTCAAGACTCAATTCCCTCAGATTCAAGGACCCAACACAGCAAAGTTTGAGACTGAAACTAGTTGACGAGCTAAGTAAAACATTTTTGAATATATATAGCTTTTTTAGAGAGAGAGAGAGGGGAATTCAAGCACTTTCAATGACCCATGTCTATTTTCAAAAACGTTTTAAGACCTTGATTTCTTTTTCTCAAATTCACTTTCAAGGACTTCAAGGACCCGTGGGAACCCCGTCAACAGTTCTGTCTTGGGGGATACTACTACAGTACAACTCACCAGGGTCTTCCAGGACCTTCTGGATCTGACTGAGAGCAGCTTTCTTCTCCTGATCCAGATCTTTCACAGTGATGGTGTAGCCAAGCTCTGGAGGTGGGGGCTGCAGAGAGAGTACGATCAATGTTACACACAATGTCATCACTGTGTGGATTACAGTCCCATCACTGAGATCCTCTTGGATAAAAGATGAAGAGGATTCGTTGCTGTTCGTTCTGAGATGTGGTTGTTCCTCACCAGAGAGATCTGGTCTCCTCTGCGGCTGGACACCAGCTGGATCTTACGCTTCCGTTTCCCCCCACTACCAGCAGAGTCTGACGAGGCGGCAGCAGCAACCTGGATCTCAGGGGCTGGAGTTAGCTTCCCTAGAAAAACACATACACTGACTGTTGACTTAATTGCTAAATATAACTTTTTAACAATATTAAAGGAAATGATATCGTCTTATGGGGTAGTGGTGGTCTAGTGGAGTTGGACTTGTGATCGGAAGGTTGTGAGTTCAAATCCCGCCTGAAGCCACACCACTACTAGTGTGCCCTTGGGTAAGGCACTTAGCCCTCAGTTACTCCAGGGGGAATGTCCCTGTAATTCGTAATTGTAAGTCGCTTTGGATAAAAGCGTCTGCTAAATGGCAAAATTATTTATTAATTATTATGATACGATATGCTGCAAAAACCTGAGATTACAAAACATACAAATATGATTGTATCTTACTAGTGGTGGGCGCTGGCTCCGTCACCGTCTTTTCTGACCTCACAGAGGACGCAGAGCTGGGTGAGCGAGCATCCTCTTCCCTGATGGACAGAAAACAAGGCCAGGTTACCGTAGTAACAGAATTAGGGAGAGCAGTGTCCCTTAGACAACAATCACTTTAATTTAATCTCAAAGCCACTTAGAAATCCAATCTGGTTGATGTAGAGGTGTAGAGGTGAACTCAAATGGGGGCAGAATAGGCCAGAAAGGAGAAAGGCAAATACCTAGGCTTTTTGAAAGCTCTCTCTGGGGTCTGGGAGCGGGACGATCCAGGACTTGAGAGAGGAGAGAGGCTGCGAGTGGAAGCTTTCTTCCGCTTTAAGACAAACATAACAATGAGGGTTAGTGATACGAACATAACAACGAGGGTTAGCGATGCCAACCTTGTTTTCCTGAGAAGAAAATACACCTCGATACTGGTCGGCTCCATCAACTGAACTCCTGCTGACTGAACAGTTGAAAACCACCAATCAGTATTGCACTATTGTTTTCAGATAAAGCTGCAACAGGGAGCGGTGGTACCTGAGCGAAGCCCTGTGATGAGCTGTAGGAGCTGCAGATGGGGTTCCGGGCTGAGCCTAGGGTGCCACTGAGGGGCTGGCCACAGCTCACAGAGCTGATGGAGGAGGTGCGTGACCGCTTCATTATGGACTCCTCCACCATGGAGTTCAGCCCTCGCTTCAGTGTCCCAGGTCTGTGGGCAGTGCCGAGAAGGGATGTTAAAATGAGAGGAGCTAATCATACACAGCACAATCAAATGTATGTGAATACAGGTGGTTTATTGGTTAATTAACTAACTAATCAGGTTCAGATTCACGATACGATTTTCCTCACGATTTTTTTTACAAAATGAGATTGCAGACAAATTATGGCTGAAAAAAAATATTATGCCTTTTGGGTGGTTTGGTAACCTTAGATGATTTGTGTGACATTTCACAAATGTACACAAACTCACAAAAGTATAAAAACACCGCTCGTAAAACACCACTAAAATATGCTCACTCGTAATTACGCTTCTCTCTTCAAATCTCCTCAGCACTCCATGAGCTACGCACTTTGAATTACTGTCATAACCATATATGGGTGATGCGCAGCTTCTCTGCTTTCAGGGACTGTTGGAACTTTTTTAATTTGGGGGAATTTTAGGAATTACGGTAATGAGGCCAACGCGTGTTAATGCTGTCGGTTTTTAAGGGTTTAAAAGAGTATCGCAAATCGTTTTTCATTTCACGATTTGAATCGTCTCATATTTGTATTGTCTCACAACGCATCGTTACATCCTTAAGATTAAAACAATGGATAATGACTTTCAAATGTAATTTGAAAGTGCAGACAGACATAATATAGACAGGTCAGAAATCTTGCTGTTATTCTAGACTCCGATCTAAACTTCAACAGCCACATAAACTCAATAACAAAATCAGCCTACTATCACCTGAAAAACATAACAAGAATGAGAGGTTTCATGTCCAAACAAGACCTTGAAAAGCACATCCAATCTATGCATTTGTTTCAAGTAGACTTGATTATTGTAATGGTCTACTAACATGCCTATCTAAAGGGGCTTTTCGTAAATTGCAGCTCGTCCAAAATGCCGCTGCTAGGGTCCTAACAAAAACAAATAAGTTTGAACACATTACACCAATCCTGAGATCTCTACACTGGCTAGCAGTCTCTCAGAGAATTGAATTCAATGTACTCCTATCAAATGTGACTGTCTGAAGATTCACAATGACAGTTTAAGACGCACAAGTTCTTATTTTAATGGTGGTGGGGCAACCCCATTATCTTTGGTGGTAATGTTTTAAAATGAGCTATGCATTGAGTCAAATGATGCATACTCATTAAACATGTCAAACTTTAATTATTAAGAAACAAAAAAGCTGTCAAATACAGTCGTACCGTCCAATAAATCTAGTTTGGCTCATCTCATTATTCTCATACTTACTTGGGCACCAACTGCGATGGAGCCCCATTTGGCAGCAGGGGCTCAAATGCTGAGTGGGCACTTCCACTGCTGTCATGGCGCCTTAGGGAACAAAAAGCAAGTATAATGGATTGAAATCAGGAGATAATGAGGGTGTTAAGAATACATTCAAATGGTATAGGGCAGTGTTTCCCCTAGGTTTGCTGCCTTGGGGGGGTGGCATGGACCCTCCCCCCCCCAGGGGGTAAGACCCTGCGACATACCAGCGGCATGTCCAGGGGGTGTACTAACTTGTACATTAAGCCGCCTCACGCTACGGAAACAGGAGATAGGCTCCTGCCCTATGGGCCGTTAGGCTCGAGAACCATCGGTTCTCAAGGCTACTTACTTATGTGGTCTTGACTACCTGTCCACTTTCTCACCTGGTTCTTGCGCTCTCTCTCTCTGGTGCACCATCCTGCTCTCTCTCCTTCTCTCCCTCTCTATCCTCCTCTCTCCCTCTTTTGCTGTCAACCAAAAGGCGAACATAACAACCAGAGTATTTATAATCTAATAATAGGTATAAATTGATCCATATCAATTCATAACATAATTATAATTGAATATTGGATTGCTGTGGGCAATGCAGTCAGAATGTCATTTTGACTTTACTCTCTCACCTGAAAAAAAAGCGTATATAAAAACAGACATTTCCAATGCTTCAATCCACTGTCCATGTACTGTAAATATGCCATTATGGTATTACCATAAAGCCCAATTCTAGCAGAATAAGAAAGATAGTATATCTACTTTAAGTAAAATAAAGTAAATCCAGTTAGCTCTTTAGCTGGCATGTGTGCAGCAGACTAGCTCATCTAATCACCTTTGAACTAGCTAGTTAGCTTGCTAGTTCTTTGACACTATTGTACACTTTCTATTCACAATAATAACGACCAATTTGAACCAACTTGCTCTGTTGGAACACTCAGCAATTATATTTGCTAACGTTTCAACTTGCTTACTTTCCATCTGCAGACATCTCACCCTGCAAAAACTCTCTCGCGTCGCGTGCACACACTCGCGCGAGTGTGTCCAGCGCAAAGCGAAGTGTGGAGATAGGTTTGGCTATGCGAGACTACTGGCGGACTAACGTTACCAACGAGCCCATGGGCTTGCCACTCGCCAGATTCGGGTTGGGTGCATTTTTAAAAAGCGGATATTTTAGCCTGCTTGTCAGATGTTTGGTGTCTACGTCCGTAATAATTCCTCTTTCTTGGGGAGGCGGGGGGTTCCCAAGGCAATGGTAGGGGAAACACTGTAGGGCAGCGGTTCCCAACCTATGGTCCGCGGCCCACTGGTGGTCCGCGAGAGTACTGCAAGTGGGCCGCCAAATCATGGGCAAAAAAAATGTTTTATTGACGTTTTTTTGTTACAAAAACGTTTTAATTTTGAAAAGATAAAAAATCTTGGATTGAACAGCCTTGATCGTATTGTGTGTGGTGTGCGCCGATATTTCCATCCGAAAAGAAGAAGTCAGCTCGCTTCTTGATTGGCTACATTCCATCCCGGACTCGCGAACAGGGTTGCCAGATGGGATCGACATTTTCCACCCTAACCACAGTCTAAAACCGCTAATTCCACCCAAAAAACCGAGCCCATCTGGCAACCCGAGTCGGGAGTTGCCCACACACATAAGGATGTTTGGTCGTATTGAACACATGACATTTACGATCTTGGTATTTGATCACCTGCTATATAAAACATCGCCGCTCGGCTTTAATGGTTTAACCGTTTTTTTTTTTTTGCCACGTCGTTGTTTTGAGCTTCATGCACGCGAAAAAGAAAACGCGCGCGCGCTTTGCGCACTGCTGAGTGGCCCGCGAATACTGGAGAGATCTGTAAAGTGGGCCGTGAGTCCTAAAAGGTTGGGAACCGCTGCTGTAGGGTATACAATAACCATGCTTGAATTAGATGAATTTGTGGCACCCATACCTTCTTTTGCTTTTTTGCCCAGCAGTGGAGCTTGTGTCATCTTCTTCATCCACCTCTCTTTTGCGTCCCTCTTTGAGCACACTCAGAACTGTCTCCCTGGAGCAGGGGTCTGCAGGAGCCCCCAGGCCTGGAGAGGTGACTCCTCCTGTAGAGTTCAAATGATCAAAACTGCAGATGGGAGAAGAGCAGCAACAGTAGAAATGTCAGTGGATTCTATTTAACAATAAGGAATGTATTTCAACACAATCACAAGATAGAAGGTGATTTCCGGTCACAGGCCTTTCAATGGGGATACTCCATTGAAAGTGGTCTTTAACCCAGAACTATGCTTAATCTGGGTCCAGGAAACTAACCCATAACCAACATAACATATCACTTGCATCACTGACTGATTCAGAAAGTTATATAGGTACTGTAGAGATGGGTATAGTTCTAACAGCAGGCAAAATAGGAGAACATTTGACTTACAATGGGGATCGGGTGGTGCTATAATCTGGCCTGGCAATCTTCACTGTGACTGGACTATGGACGGCGGGGGAGTTGCGAGGGGTGAGAATGTTCTTCTTCCTGAAGCCGTCCCACTGGGCAGGGGGCAGTAGGCCTACAGAGGAGGTCCCCGTCTGCTGGAGGGGGTAGTGACGCTGGGGTGTGATGGTGAACCTGCCCATGGTGTTCAGGGTCTCCCTGACAACAGCATGACAACAGGCAGGGACATGGTCAATATGTTACACCTTACTGTTCTATTTGAACATGCAGCACACCGTTCATTTTGTTGTTGCTATGGTTACTTCTCATGTAAACATGCACCATGGAAAGCAAAAATATATATATTAAAAAGTGCTAGACTTTCTGTGCAAGAGAAAAAAGTGTGTAGCGAACTGAATTTTTTCACAGACACAAAAGTTCAAGTCCATAATAATAACCATGGTCCATTGCCACTGGTGAATACTTCCAGAAAAGCAGTACAATTGACAGTTTATTTAAACAGTTAACCGTGTAAAAGCATAGTCTTGTTGTAGTGCATTTATCATAAAACAATGTTCAGAGGGTCTGCTGTCATTAGGGCCATTCAAAGTAGGAAGATAATGTAAGAGCAGAGGGGGGGGGGGGGGTGTAACTCTCTAGTAACTCCCACCACATTTTCAAATCTTGGAGGGAACGCTGCCTGGACACACTTGAAGCGGCGAAGCGTGTCGTTGTCAACTCAATACATTCGAAAACAATCCGATGTTTTAGCCTAACGATAGATAGATAGCCATCTGTATTATTACGCTAACAGCTTTAAATGGCAATCGCTCATACAACAATATGCTTTCAATTAGCAGGGTTTTTTGATCCCCTGCTTATTTTTTGTAAGTTTGCCCAATTACAAAGAAATGAACGGTCTATAATTTTAATGGTAGGTTTATTTTAACAGTGAGCGATTGAATACCAACAAAAAAAATAATAATATATATTTTTATTATTAGCACGCAGCTGTTTGTTAGGTTGCAAAGCTAGCTGGGCTAGAGCCATTTTGCCACACAAAGTAAATTGTAACTTAATTATATGATATTATTTCAGTTACTTACCCGAAGGACAGCCTTCTGTTGGGAGTGTAGACGGCGGTGTTGGGTCTGGCCAGTCTTTCGCGGAGCTGCTCTCGGGGGTGCGGGGGGTTCGCCTCCACCCCTACTCCGGGGCCTAACCCCAGACCCTCTGCTCTCCCCAGGTAACTCCCCATGAGGATGTCCCTGGGACTGAACAAGTCACTCTGCTGTCCCGCTCCTCTCCGGAAGAGAGCAGTACTCTCGAAACGTCTCTGGCTGGACAATAACACCGAATCTCTAGATTGATTGAGATCTCTGGGACTCCTGAGTCTACCTGGTGGTAGGACCCCTCCGTTGGCCCCTGTCTCCCCCGGCAACCAGCGTCGCAGCCCGGGCGGGATGGTCAGGACACGCCGGGGATGCGTGGGGCCTAGCCCGGCGAAGAGTGACTCTCCCCCTCCGGAGGTGTGATAGTAACAGGCCAGGCAGCACACGCCGAGGATACAGGTTATGTACAGAAAGGTGGGGATGTAATACAGAGCCAGACAGAGGAGAGTAATGGCGCCGAACACGAGAGAGATGAGCGCTATCAACCTCTCTCTGGGAGACATGGCTGCCCCGCGCCGCGGGAGGACCAAGATATCCCATGATGCCGCGCGATACATGTCGCGAGAAATGTTCGCGAGCGTCAGTTAGCGCATCATATTCGCAGAGGAAGAAAGCGCATATCGTGACGTTAGAATTATAAGGTTCTATCTCCATTTTTGTTTGATTGATTGATTGAAAACTTTATTAGAAGATTTGCAGAAGTAGGTACATGAAAGTACATATTACATACAAGGTCAACTAACAGGATAAAAACCCAAGAAAGCCACTGGCTTGTTTCAATTGGGGTCCTTGTCAAAACTTTTTACATAATCTGATCCATTAGGAGTTTATTAATGCCTGTGTGGTGTTTTTTTTTTTTTATGTTGACATTTTTTAGTTAGTAATTCATAAAATACAAAGGAATACAAAACTCATTCTAAACGGAGATAGAACCTTCTCATTCTAAACGGAGATAGAACCTTCTCATTCTAAACGGAGATAGAACCTTATCATTCTAAACGGAGATAGAACCTTCTCATTCTAAACGGAGATAGAACCTTCTCATTCTAAACGGAGATAGAACCTTCTCATTCTAAACGGAGATAGAACCTTATCATTCTAAACGGAGATAGAACCTTATCATTCTAAAAGGAGATAGAACCTTATCATTCTAAAAGGAGATAGAACCTTATCATTCTAAACGGAGATAGAACCTTCTCATTCTAAACGGAGATAGAACCTTATCATTCTAAAAGGAGATAGAACCTTCTCATTCTAAACGGAGATAGAACCTTCTCATTCTAAACGGAGATAGAACCTTCTCATTCTAAACGGAGATAGAACCTTATCATTCTAAAAGGAGATAGAACCTTATCATTCTAAACGGAGATAGAACCTTATCATTCTAAACGGAGATAGAAACGGAGATAGAACCTTCTCATTCTAAACGGAGATAGAACCTTCTCATTCTAAACGGAGATAGAACCTTCTCATTCTAAACGGAGATAGAACCTTATCATTCTAAACGGAGATAGAACCTTATCATTCTAAACGGAGATAGAACTTTATCATTCTAAGCTCCCGATATTCTGTGGGGGAAATTGACAGTAAAAGCCTGAGATACTAAAACAAAACCTACTTTTGGCCTTAGGTGTAATACAGTTCATTTAGGGGGTAGGGTTAGGCCAATGTGATTGGGAAATATTGTATTGTACTTAGTTTGTTTGTCATGTCCTTAAATGTGTGTTTCAGTGTTCTTACAGACATGTTAAATGTGTATTTCAGTGTTCTTACAGACATGTTAAATGTGTATTTCAGTGTTCTTACAGACATGTTAAATGTGTATTTCAGTGGACTTACAGACATGTTAAGTGTCATCTCCTGCAGTTGACTGTTAAGTAGGCGATAGTCTAGCAGCAAGTCCTCCAAAAAGGCTTTAGTTTGTGAGATAGCCCTACCCGAAGTGGAACTAAACACAACAATGATTTCTCTTATCGTTAGGGTCTCCCATTAATGAAATTGATTGTTGTCACATGTATTTTTTTGGTTGTTCTTTAGAGCTACCCCAATCCCTGAAAAAGAGCCAATTTAGACCAGGTCGAATATGGAAAAGGTGACAAAAAAGCCCATAACTTGACAATGATCACTCTTTTCCTCTTCAGATTTGCTGAGATATGAACCAGGTGCTACATCACCAAACAGTCAGACAATTATTTACCTAAAAAAATACTGAATTATAGTCCTGTAAAAGTTTTTGTTTTTGGTGATAGGAACATAGGACTCCATCTCTTTTCGCTCATTTATCAGAAAAACTGAAGATATACCATTACTGAATTGTGTAGGGTGCTATTGAACACTAACCAGTAGTTGTATGGAAATATCTGATACAGTTTTATGGCAAATGAGATTTCTTTAGACATAGGCCTACCTCTTCTCTGATAGTCAAATTCTGAATGGGGGATATCCTCCAAGTTCTAAGTCATGTTTTGCTAGGGGATCAAATATTTCCAGATCAAATGCAAATCAATTTATAACTTTTATATGATGTGTTTTTCTGGATTTTTTTTTGTTGGTATTCTCACTGTTAAAATAAACCTACCATTAAAATTATAGACCGTTCATTTCTTTGTAATTGGGCAAACTTACAAAAAATCTGCAGGGGATCAAATATTCCCCCACTGTATGTTTGGACATGTATGATAAAGGAACAGTGCGCCGTTCATTGTAGACTATTTTGGTTTTTGTTTTGTAGTAATTTTAGTGCTAGCTAACATTAGTCTAGTAACGTTAGTAAGGTTACGCTAAAAGCACGATTGTAGGTGATGCATGCAGGTCTAATTATAGGTATTGATATGGATACACACATCATAATATAGTAACTATAGCTAACATTAGCTAGATGTACTCGTAATATCACATAATTTCTATCACTCACTTGAGGTCAAGGAGCATAGCCTGATTGATAGAACAAGCCAGCCAATGATAGTTGTGCAATAAATAGACAGCATCTGATTGGCTGTGGAGATGTAGCCCAGCTGAACGCCCTCCCACCTTTGCAAGTCTGCAACTCTTTTTGAGCCAAGACGTGAGTCAAGATAGTGTCAACAAGTTGTAAGCTTGTACTTGGGATTCGTAGTCATAAATATGCATTGCTGTATCTTTGTACAACCTTGCAAAAATAACTACAGGTCTGCAAATCTTTTTTTGCAACTACAACTCTGAAGATGCAAGTCTGCAAATCTGTTTTGCACTGACAACTGTCAATATACAAGTCTGCGTATGTATGACATCGATATAACTCCATAGGTGTAAAAGCTAACCAGTGATGTAAACCAGGGGGTTGACCTATCCTTCACTCTAAATTTCTTATAAGGCGCATGCTTATCAATAATTGAGAGAAACGTTTTATGAAGACATCCAGAGCCAGTTCTACTTCAGGGATTTCAGAAGTTTATGAAATATCACTATCAATTAGGTCAAATAAGAAAGCTTGATCACTGAAGTTTTTTAGATTTCTTTTGATGATAGTGTGAAATTGAGTGTTCCTGATACAAGCTGTCGGGGAATTATTTTTTCTATTGGTTAGGTTCAGGTTACCACTAACTTCCTTGAGATAGAATTGCTACCCAGCCAATCTAGATTAAAATCACCCAGAATAATCTTTTCATCATCAGAGTACAGGGATAAAATATCAGCTACTTTATCCACAGAGCTAGCATCACCTGATGGTGGTATATCCCAATTTCATTAAGTGAGTTAGTCCCCAGATCAACCTTTAACACAAGAACTTCAAAACAAATAGGAACAGTAATTGCATTCAGAACAGCAACAGCAAAACACGAGTTCACATATATGACCACCCCACCCCCTCTACCCACCCCATCTATTCGAAATACATTATACTGATCTAATGCAATGGAAGAGTCAGTGTCCAATTTTTGAATCAGTCAAAACTACAACATCTGGGTCTGATTGAGAGATCAGGATTTTTAAGGGGGGCTGTAAGGGGATTGTGATTAGATTTGAGATAATAGCAGTATGGTTCCAACAGTAACTAGGGTCTCTAACAGTGATTTGGATAGGAATGAACGTAAAATGATATAGGTTATTTAATGGTGGAGGAGCACTAAATGTATGATGTATCAGCTGCCCAAGCCTGAGCTGGGGGGGGGGGGGGGGGGGGGGGTGATGAATGGGGTATAGTAGATTATTGACTCCCACAAGAGGGATTGAAGTATATCAAAGATGTTTATAGAGAGCTGCTTGGCTCCCTTCATATTCAGATGCACTCCATCCCTACTGAACAAATCATCTCTGCTATTAAAAAGAGTCAAACTATCATGTAGGGAATACCCCAATACCAACAGCATCCCTTTAACCAAAGGTGTAACTGGCGTGTATTCCATATCCTCATGGTTGACGCAGGGTAAGGGTATATATATATACATAAGAACTCACGTTGTACTCTGCCTCACCCCTAGCACAAAACAACTTTTCCCCCTCAGTCATCTGCTCTGAAGAGCCCCCCCCCCCCCCCCATCACCTGTGACGCCACCAGGGTCGTCAAGTGAAACAAGATTTTTTTTGGAAAAACATTACACACATATAAACTTTTCAGAACGGTTAATCATGCCCGTGTCATCTGGGATGCCCATGCAAAACCCACAGGGCTGTTTGGGGGGCATTTGAACATTCGCAGTCTGATGCCAAAAATGGATCAAATTAATCATCTTCTCATGGACTCAAACCTGGACTTCCTGTGCCTCTATGAAACATGGCTTCATGAAAACTCGCCCTCTGCTGCCTTGAATGTGGATGGATACAATATATTTAGAAGTGATAGATTAGTTGGCAAAGGAGGAGGCGTAATGTTCTATATAAAAGAACATCTTAACTGCAGTCAGATTGAGTGGTCAAGTGATATCAAGTTGGAATGCATTGGTCTGAAGGTATCACTTTTACCTCAAATGTTTTTCACTCTTATTTGCCTTTACAGACCAGCTTCGTCCAAATGTGAGTTCTATGATCAGTCCAACTGATGAATTCACCCCGGAGGAGTTCGCTGCTGCCCTCCAGCATCTAAAGCCAGTGGCCTGATTCCATCTGCCCGGAGCTTATTCTCCATGCCGCACCCGCCTTGAAGTCCTGACTGAGAGCGTTCCTCACTTCCTGTTTGCGGCAACTCAAGATCCCCAAAATCTGGTGAAGAGCCCTAGTTGTTGCGATCCCTAAACCGAATAAGCCTGAAGGGGACCCTTACCGTCCCATCTCTCTGTTATGCATCCCCTTCAAGATCCTCGAGCTAACCCTAACCCGCATCGAACCAATTGTCGACCCGCTGCTCCCACATGAGCAGCCCGGGTTCCGATGCGGGAGGTTGACCGTAGATCAAGTCACCCTGATGACTCAAGACATCGAGGATTGCTTTTCGGCAAAAAAGAAGGCCGGGGCCGTCTTTATAGATCTGACGGGACCGTATGGCATCGCGGCCTCACCTGCAAGCTGCTCCGCCTGCTGCCGGACAGGCACATGGTCAGTCGACCTCGCTCCTATAGGCCATCTCGTCGCCGTCGGTGATCAGGCCAATCACTGTCGTGTCATCTGCGAACTTGACTGATCGTGTTGGAGCTGTGTGTGGCCACACAGTCGTAGGTGTACAAGGAGTAGAAGAGGGGGCTTAGGACACAGCCCTGGGGGGCTCCTACGATGATGGTCAGAAGGCCGGAGATCTTAGAGCCCATCTTCATCACCTGTTGTCGATCCGACAGGAAGTCCAGCATCCAGTTGCATAGGCTGGGGTCTTAGACTTAGTTGACTTTAAGTACTTTCACACTACTTTGAATTTAGGCCTACTTTAGCACATCTTAAGCGGTTCCAAAAAACATTTTTAAAAATGTGTTTACATTTTGTATTCATGCATACTTTAGTATACTAAAAATACCAAAAATAGATTTTTTAATTCTTGCTTTGGGTGGGTCAAAGTAAGAGGTGTTTTGACACTTCTGAAGTATTGCAGACAAAACCAAGCAACCCTGTTCTGATGTTTCTCTCTAGTAGTAGTAGATAGTCAGAACCAGCCATGCCAGACAGGAACTGGGCCTCGGAGCTGCACAGGAATTTCTCTGCCTTGCCAAGAGTTATTATTTCAGTGATTCAGCATTCTTTGACTGATGACATTGACATGACACCTTCTAGTATGCAGATTGTTATATTGAAAATGCAGCTTGTGCTTATGTCAGGGTTGACATAGTTATGTGTTCTATTCCCAAACATACACAGTTAATCTGACCTTTGATACCATATCAGAAATTGCAGACATGCCTCTTCTAGACAAAACTTGCTTAGAGCTTACCTCACAGCAAAACCATTCTGAACAAACCTTTTCTTGGAAGGGCCAAAAGTTGCAGGGTGATCTACGTGATCAATGCAGAGGCAATATTGATGCAAACTGCATTATACTGCAATGTTTGTTGCAGCACTTCAACATGGCCACCAGATGTCAGTCTCAACCTTATTCCAGTTCCACCCCTTTTCTTCACTTTTACCAAACTGCATCTGGCATTATACAACTACCTGGACTTGCCTTGTAGGAGCTTTGATATGCTGACACAGTTGCATATGGGATTGCATTTACATTTAAATTTTTTGCATTTAGCAGACGCCTTATTCCAAAGCGATTTACAATCGATACAGATTATTACACTTGGTATTAGATTTTTAAATATGTCATCATTTGTCATCATACACTGTCATAATGGCAAGAACATTTCAATAATGTTCATGTGACAGTGGGATGATTATCATTTTGTTAAGAAGTGAAAGTTATTTAGCCTCTCTCTGTAAGCTCTCTTCATCCCAGTTAGGCTAACTGAGGGTCAGCTGTCCCATTCCAGGTTGTTGGGGACAGGTGCGAATCTTGTTAATCTGGGGTCGGGGGTCATGGTATAGCAGTTGGCTCGTGCCACGTTGGGACTGAGACTCCATGAAAGACATTATGGGGATAATACTGTCTGATGATTCTGTCTCTCTGCATGGAGGCACACACACACACACACACAGACACACACACACACACACACACACAGACACACACACACACACACACACACACACACACACACACACACACACACACAGCACTCCCCTTCCCATTCTGGTACTTTCAGGGAGAACAAAGCCACCCCAATTGGCCAGACTCTCACAAATTAGCTGTAATCAGCTCTGTGCAGATGGTGCCGGGCTAACCGCTAGGCTAATTGCTTTAACCTGGCTCTGCTTGGATTAGCATTCTGCTGCCAGACCCCCAGCCAGCGCGCCCAGGAGGGGCTGGGCCAATAACTAAACCTAATCTGGGTGGAGGGGGCTGGGGCTCATGAGGCGGGTTTACCCCGCCAACACCATCTGAGCTCTGGGGTTACCCTATTTCGATGATTTACGCCCCCCTCTCACCAACTGTTTCTGATTTCTGATTTGTTTGTCAACGATTCAGGCCAGAGAAAAGTACAGAACCTGTAATTAAATTCTATTTTGGGGGATTTCAATAACATTGTTTCTCACTGTGTACTTATCCCGAGGCAATTATGGCACTCATGCAGGATTGCCACTCAGTTACCCTGTTTAATAGAGTGACTAACAGGTACCAACATATTGTAGCAGAAATTACCCAATTAACCCAGTTTCATGAAGGGGGTGAATGTGAGGAGCTTGTAGTCTACAGCAGAGCAGGTTCCCGTAGTCAGTCTCGCTCCACCCAGCTGTGGCAATGGTACTTACATTAACCCCCTGCCTTCATTCCCCCTCCCAACACCATCTGCTAGAGCACAGAACCCCCCACCTTATCACACCCATAGCCCCCCCCAGCCCCAAGCCACCCCCCTCTCAGCTTTGATGGGTCCTCATTTCAGCACCCACAACCCCCTGTCCCCCTTGTCTTTGTTTCCAGCCCGCATTACATGGTGTTTATTGTTTATGTTCAAATTCAGTTTTAACATCAATTTTTACAAAATGTTGTGTTGCCCCTTCAAGGATCAAACTTGCATCCATGGTATTTTCTGAGCCATCTCTAGGTCTTGTTCCGGCTATGCTAACAGTATGCTGTTGCATACTTCAGCTAATAGGTTGTGTGGTTGGGGAAATGGGCAAGTATCTTCAAGGCTACACAGCCTTTAGGCTTACAGTAATATTTATTCCAAAGCGCTTTACAATGGGCTCTCATTCACCCATTCACACACACTTTCACACACCAATGGCAGCAAACTACCATGCAAGGTGCCGGCCCGCTCATTGGGAGCAATTTGAGATTCAGTGTCTTGCCCAAGGACACCTCGACACGTGGCCAGCCGGGGAACGATCCGCCGACCTTGCAATCATCAGACTGCGGATCGACCTCCTGGACCACAGCTGCCCTTAATATTTACAAGTGCAATCATTCATCAAATCATGCTTGAAATAATAACATACAGTAAATTGGCCAATTAAACATGTCATTTGCAGGTGCATGTAACAGGCAAACCACATACGTAGATGCCATTGAACACACTGACAAGCTTGTCATTCTGCAAGACTGTGTGGTGTGTGTGTGTGTGTGTGTGTGTGTGTGTGTGTGTGTGTGTGTGTGTGTGGATGAGCGTGTCTGTGTGAGTGTGTGCTTTTGTGTGTATACTCTGTGTGTGTGTGTGTGTGTGTGTATGTGTGTTGGGGGTGGGGGGAGGGGGGGGGGGACAGATGGCCTGGCCGCCTCCTGAGCAGATCAGATTAGTAGTAGGCCGGGGCTGCAGCCTGCGAGTCGTTGGTAATTAGACGTGTTTATCTCCTGTGGATCAATTGTCATAAAGTGAGCTGGCCAGTGCTAGAGCCAAGTCTCTGAGGAGAAGTTAATCCAAGACCCAGGTGGAGCAATTATGGGGACAAGCAATGATAATCATAGAAGACGGCGAGCCGTAATAACAGTTTCACAGTACAGTAATATCTGAGTAAAGAGGAGACATTCACTTGCTGTTGGTCCAGTGGTGACAGGTTTAGTGGTTGTTGTGTTGTGACTTCCAACAGTATAACAGCAATCCAGTTTGGTGTATAATTGTTGTCATACTGCTACTAACACAGGGCCGGTTGCTCAGACATGGCTTAAGCCTAGTTCCAGACTAAAAAGCCATTTAAACTGGTTTAACTAAAAACGTCTTGCAGAGACATAGCTTAAAACAAGACAGATTTAGTCTATTCTGGTTTAAATTAAGATGATTGCAAGAAGGAAGTTTAGAGCTATTCTAGGACTAAATTGAACCAAGTTGGAGCTTAAATTAATCCTCCAAGGAGGCAGGTTTAACTTCAGTTTAACATTGTCTGTGAGGAAGCATGGAGTACTTGGATTATCTCAATGAAGACCAGCATGCCTTACAGAGGCTAGCCAGACGGGTACTTGTGGATAGGAGTGATCCACTGACTTACTTTGATGAAATAACTTTTAGAGACCGCTTTCGGATGCACAAGGAAAATGCATCAGAAATAATTTCTTTGCTTGAGCCTGGACTATCCATTCAGCTGTCTCAACGAGGAAGGCCTGTACCTATTCCACTCCAAGTCCTCATTACCTTGAGGTTCTTGGCATCTGGAACCTTTCAACGGGAAACAGGTGATCTGTGTGGTGTCCATGAATCTACTGCATGTAGAATAGTGCACAAAGTTTGCAGGGCCATTTGTGGACTGAAGAGTACATATATCAACTTTCCTGATGCTGCTAGCCAAGCCAACTATAAAGTAGAGTTTTATGAGTATGGACACTTTCCAGGAGTGATTGGCTGTATCGATGGATGTCAAATTCCAATCAAGTGCCCATCAACTCCTGATGCTGAGGAGTACAGGAACCGCAAGAACTGGTTCTCCATTAATGTTCAGGGTGTATGCACTCAACAAGTTGTAAGCTTGTACTTGGGATTCGTAGTCATAAATATGCATTGCTGTATCTTTGTACAACCTTGCAAAAATAACTACAGGTCTGCAAATCTTTTTTTGCAACTACAACTCTGAAGATGCAAGTCTGCAAATCTGTTTTGCACTGACAACTGTCAATATACAAGTCTGCGTATGTATGACATCGATATAACTCCATAGGTGTAAAAGCTAACCAGTGATGTAAACCAGGGGGTTGACCTATCCTTCACTCTAAATTTCTTATAAGGCGCATGCTTATCAATAATTGAGAGAAACGTTTTATGAAGACATCCAGAGCCAGTTCTACTTCAGGGATTTCAGAAGTTTATGAAATATCACTATCAATTAGGTCAAATAAGAAAGCTTGATCACTGAAGTTTTTTAGATTTCTTTTGATGATAGTGTGAAATTGAGTGTTCCTGATACAAGCTGTCGGGGAATTATTTTTTCTATTGGTTAGGTTCAGGTTACCACTAACTTCCTTGAGATAGAATTGCTACCCAGCCAATCTAGATTAAAATCACCCAGAATAATCTTTTCATCATCAGAGTACAGGGATAAAATATCAGCTACTTTATCCACAGAGCTAGCATCACCTGATGGTGGTATATCCCAATTTCATTAAGTGAGTTAGTCCCCAGATCAACCTTTAACACAAGAACTTCAAAACAAATAGGAACAGTAATTGCATTCAGAACAGCAACAGCAAAACACGAGTTCACATATATGACCACCCCACCCCCTCTACCCACCCCATCTATTCGAAATACATTATACTGATCTAATGCAATGGAAGAGTCAGTGTCTAATTTTTGAATCAGTCAAAACTACAACATCTGGGTCTGATTGAGAGATCAGGATTTTTAAGGGGGTCTGTAAGGGGATTGTGATTAGATTTGAGATAATAGCAGTATGGTTCCAACAGTAACTAGGGTCTCTAACAGTGATTTGGATAGGAATGAGCGTAAAATGATATAGGTTATTTAATGGTGGAGGAGCACTAAATGTATGATGTATCAGCTGCCCAAGCCTGAGCTGGGGGGGGGGGGGGGGGGGGGTGATGAATGGGGTATAGTAGATTATTGACTCCCACAAGAGGGATTGAAGTATATCAAAGATGTTTATAGAGAGCTGCTTGGCTCCCTTCATATTCAGATGCACTCCATCCCTACTGAACAAATCATCTCTGCTATTAAAAAGAGTCAAACTATCATGTAGGGAATACCCCAATACCAACAGCATCCCTTTAACCAAAGGTGTAACTGGCGTGTATTCCATATCCTCATGGTTGACGCAGGGTAAGGGTATATATATACATAAGAACTCACGTTGTACTCTGCCTCACCCCTAGCACGAACATTTTTCCCCTCCTCAGTCATCTGCTCTGAAGAGCCCCCCCCCCCATCACCTGTGACGCCACCAGGGTCGTCAAGTGAAACAAGATTTGTTTTTGAAAAACATTACACACATATAAACTTTTCAGGACGGTTAATCATGCCCGTGTCATCTGGGATGCCCATGCAAAACCCACAGGGCTGTTGGGGGGGCATTTGAACATTCGCAGTCTGATGCCAAAAATGTAGCAAATTAATAATCTTCTCATGGACTCAAACCTGGACTTCCTGTGCCTCTCTGAGACATGGCTTCATGAAAACTCGCCCTCTGCTGCCTTGAATGTGGATGGATGCAATATATTTAGAAGTGATAGATTAGTTGGCAAAGGAGGAGGCGTAATGTTCTATATAAAAGAACATCTTAACTGCAGTCAGATTGAGTGGTCAAGTGATATCAAGTTGGAATGCATTGGTCTGAAGGTATCACTGTCACCTCAAATGTTTTTCACTCTTATTTGCCTTTACAGACCAGCTTCGTCCAAATGTGAGTTCTATGATCAGTTCAACTGATGAATTCACCCCGGAGGAGTTCGCTGCTGCCCTCCAGCATCTAAAGCCAGTGGCCTGATTCCATCTGCCCGGAGCTTATTCTCCATGCCGCACCCGCCTTGAAGTCCTGACTGAGAGCGTTCCTCACTTCCTGTTTGCGCCAACTCAAGATCCCCAAAATCTGGTGAAGAGCCCTAGTTGTTGCGATCCCTAAACCGAATAAGCCTGAAGGGGACCCTTACCGTCCCATCTCTCTGTTATGCATCCCCTTCAAGATCCTCGAGCTAACCCTAACCCGCATCGAACCAATTGTCGACCCGCTGCTCCCACATGAGCAGGCCGGGTTCCGATGCGGGAGGTTGACCGTAGATCAAAGTCACCCTGATGACTCAAGACATCGAGGATTGCTTTTCGGCAAAAAAGAAGGCCGGGGCCGTCTTTATAGATCTGACGGGACCGTATGGTATCGCGGCCTCACCTGCAAGCTGCTCCGCCTGCTGCCGGACAGGCACATGGTCAGTCGACCTCGCTCCTATAGGCCATCTCGTCGCCGTCGGTGATCAGGCCAATCACTGTCGTGTCATCTGCGAACTTGACTGATCGTGTTGGAGCTGTGTGTGGCCACACAGTCGTAGGTGTACAAGGAGTAGAAGAGGGGGCTTAGGACACAGCCCTGGGGGGCTCCTACGATGATGGTCAGAAGGCCGGAGATCTTAGAGCCCATCTTCATCACCTGTTGTCGATCCGACAGGAAGTCCAGCATCCAGTTGCATAGGCTGGGGTCTTAGACTTAGTTGACTTTAAGTACTTTCACACTACTTTGAATTTAGGCCTACTTTAGCACATCTTAAGCGGTTCCAAAAAACATTTAAAAAAATGTGTTTACATTTTGTATTCATGCATACTTTAGTATACTAAAAATACCAAAAATAGATTTTTTAATTCTTGCTTTGGGTGGGTCAAAGTAAGAGGTGTTTTGACACTTCTGAAGTATTGCAGACAAAACCAAGCAACCCTGTTCTGATGTTTCTCTCTAGTAGTAGTAGATAGTCAGAACCAGCCATGCCAGACAGGAACTGGGCCTCGGAGCTGCACAGGAATTTCTCTGCCTTGCCAAGAGTTATTATTTCAGTGATTCAGCATTCTTTGACTGATGACATTGACATGACACCTTCTAGTATGCAGATTGTTATATTGAAAATGCAGCTTGTGCTTATGTCAGGGTTGACATAGTTATGTGTTCTATTCCCAAACATACACAGTTAATCTGACCTTTGATACCATATCAGAAATTGCAGACATGCCTCTTCTAGACAAAACTTGCTTAGAGCTTACCTCACAGCAAAACCATTCTGAACAAACCTTTTCTTGGAAGGGCCAAAAGTTGCAGGGTGATCTACGTGATCAATGCAGAGGCAATATTGATGCAAACTGCATTATACTGCAATGTTTGTTGCAGCACTTCAACATATGGCCACCAGATGTCAGTCTCAACCTTATTCCAGTTCCACCCCCTTTCTTCACTTTTACCAAACTGCATCTGGCATTATAAAACTACCTGGACTTGCCTTGTAGGAGCTTTGATATGCTGACACAGTTGCATATGGGATTGCATTTACATTTACATTTTTTGCATTTAGCAGACGCCTTATTCCAAAGCGATTTACAATCGATACAGATTATTACACTTGGTATTAGATTGTTTAATATGTCATCATTTGTCATCATACGCTGTCATAATGCCAAGAACATTTCAATAATGTTCATGTGACAGTGGGATGATTATCATTTTGTTAAGAAGTGAAAGTTAGTTAGCCTCTCTCTGTAGCTCTCTTCATCCCAGTTAGGCTAACTGAGGGTCAGCTGTCCCATTCCAGGTTGTTGGGGACAGGTGCGAATCTTGTTAATCTGGGGTCAGGGGTCATGGTATAGCAGTTGGCTCGTGCCACGTTGGGACTGAGACGCCATGAAAGACATGATGGGGATAATACTGTCTGATGATTCTGTCTCTCTGCATGGAGGCACACACACACACACACACACACACACACACACACACACACACACACAGACACACACACACACACACACACACACACACACACACACACACACACACAGACACACACACACACACACACACACAGACACACACACACACACACACACATACACAGCACTCCCCTTCCCATTCTGGTACTTTCAGGGAGAACAAAGCCACCCCAATTGGCCAGACTCTCACAAATTAGCCGTAATCAGCTCTGTGCAGATGGTGCCGGGCTAACCGCTAGGCTAATTGCTTTAACCTGGCTCTGCTTGGATTAGCATTCTGCTGCCAGACCCCCAGCCAGCCCGCCCAGGAGGGGCTGGGCCAATAACTAAACCTAATCTGGGTGGAGGGGGCTGGGTGGGAGGGGGCTGTGGCTCATGAGGCGGGTTTACCCCGCCAACACCATCTGAGCTCTGAGGTTACCCTATTTCGATGATTTACGCCCCCCTCTCACCAACTGTTTCTGATTTCTGATTTGTTTGTCAACGATTCAGGCCAGAGAAAAGTACAGAACCTGTAATTAAATTCTATTTTGGGGGATTTCAATAACATTGTTTCTCACTGTGTACTTGTCCCTAGGCAATTATAGCACTCATGCAGGATTGCCACTCAGTTACCCTGTTTAATAGAGTGACTAACAGGTACCAACATATTGTAGCAGAAATTACCCAATTAACCCAGTTTCATGAAGGGGGTGAATGTGAGGAGCTTGTAGTCTACAGCAGAGCAGGTTCCCGTAGGCAGTCTCTTTGCCCTGCTCCACCCAGCTGTGGCAATGGTACTTACATTAACCCCCTGCCTTCATTCCCCCCTCCCAACACCATCTGCTAGAGCACAGAACCCCCCACCTTATCACACCCATAGCCCCCCCCCAGCCCCAAGCCACCCCCCTCTCAGCTTTGATGGGTCCTCATTTCAGCGCCCACAACCCCCTGTCCCCCTTGTCTTTGTTTCCGGCCCTCAAAGATACTGGACGCATTACATGGTGTTTATTGTTTATGTTCAAATTCAGTTTTAACATCAATTTTTACAAAATGTTGTGTTGCCCCTTCAAGGATCAAACTTGCATCCATGGTATTTTCTGAGCCATCTCTAGGTCTTGTTCCGGCTATGCTAACAGTATGCTGTTGCATACTTCAGCTAATAGGTTGTGTGGTTGGGGAAATGGGCAAGTATCTTCAAGGCTACACAGCCTTTAGGCTTACAGTAATATTTATTCCAAAGCGCTTTACAATGGGCTCTCATTCACCCATTCACACACACTTTCACACACCAATGGCAGCAAACTACCATGCAAGGTGCCGGCCCGCTCATTGGGAGCAATTTGAGATTCAGTGTCTTGCCCAAGGACACCTCGACACGTGGCCAGCCGGGGAACGATCCGCCGACCTTGCAATCATCAGACTGCGGATCGACCTCCTGGACCACAGCTGCCCTTAATATTTACAAGTGCAATCATTCATCAAATCATGCTTGAAATAATAACATACAGTAAATTGGCCAATTAAACATGTCATTTGCAGGTGCATGTAACAGGCAAACCACATACGTAGATGCCATTGAACACACTGACAAGCTTGTCATTCTGCAAGACTGTGTGGTGTGTGTGTGTGTGTGTGTGTGTGTGTGTGTGTGTGTGTGTGTGTGTGTGTGGATGAGCGTGTCTGTGTGAGTGTGTGCTTTTGTGTGTATACTCTGTGTGTGTGTGTGTGTGTGTGTATGTGTGTTGGGGGTGGGGGGAGGGGGGGGGGGACAGATGGCCTGGCCGCCTCCTGAGCAGATCAGATTAGTAGTAGGCCGGGGCTGCAGCCTGCGAGTCGTTGGTAATTAGACGTGTTTATCTCCTGTGGATCAATTGTCATAAAGTGAGCTGGCCAGTGCTAGAGCCAAGTCTCTGAGGAGAAGTTAATCCAAGACCCAGGTGGAGCAATTATGGGGACAAGCAATGATAATCATAGAAGACGGCGAGCCGTAATAACAGTTTCACAGTACAGTAATATCTGAGTAAAGAGGAGACATTCACTTGCTGTTGGTCCAGTGGTGACAGGTTTAGTGGTTGTTGTGTTGTGACTTCCAACAGTATAACAGCAATCCAGTTTGGTGTATAATTGTTGTCATACTGCTACTAACACAGGGCCGGTTGCTCAGACATGGCTTAAGCCTAGTTCCAGACTAAAAAGCCATTTAAACTGGTTTAACTAAAAACGTCTTGCAGAGACATAGCTTAAAACAAGACAGATTTAGTCTATTCTGGTTTAAATTAAGATGATTGCAAGAAGGAAGTTTAGAGCTATTCTAGGACTAAATTGAACCAAGTTGGAGCTTAAATTAATCCTCCAAGGAGGCAGGTTTAACTTCAGTTTAACATTGTCTGTGAGGAAGCATGGAGTACTTGGATTATCTCAATGAAGACCAGCATGCCTTACAGAGGCTAGCCAGACGGGTACTTGTGGATAGGAGTGATCCACTGACTTACTTTGATGAAATAACTTTTAGAGACCGCTTTCGGATGCACAAGGAAAATGCATCAGAAATAATTTCTTTGCTTGAGCCTGGACTATCCATTCAGCTGTCTCAACGAGGAAGGCCTGTACCTATTCCACTCCAAGTCCTCATTACCTTGAGGTTCTTGGCATCTGGAACCTTTCAACGGGAAACAGGTGATCTGTGTGGTGTCCATGAATCTACTGCATGTAGAATAGTGCACAAAGTTTGCAGGGCCATTTGTGGACTGAAGAGTACATATATCAACTTTCCTGATGCTGCTAGCCAAGCCAACTATAAAGTAGAGTTTTATGAGTATGGACACTTTCCAGGAGTGATTGGCTGTATCGATGGATGTCAAATTCCAATCAAGTGCCCATCAACTCCTGATGCTGAGGAGTACAGGAACCGCAAGAACTGGTTCTCCATTAATGTTCAGGGTGTATGCACTCCTAATTTGGAGTTCTCAAATATTGTTGCCCGTTGGAAAGGTTCAACTCACGACTCACGGATCTTTTTCAATTCTTCATTGTGTGCTGAGTTTCTGAGGGGACAACATAGTGGACTAATGCTTGGTGACAGTGGATACGGCCAGAGTACATTTTTATTCACACCATACATTAATCCCATAACAGCGCCACAGAAGAGGTACAACAGGGCTCATATCCGCACTCGAGGTATGGTTGAGCGTATGTTTGGGGTATGGAAAAATCGTTTCCAGTGTTTACGCAACACACTCCGCTTCAACCCAAGAAGATGCTGCATAGTGATCATTGCTACAGCTGTGCTGCACAACTACCTGAGGAGGCAGCACTGTCCTGAACCTCCACAGGAAGGTGAAGATAATGCAGATGTGCCCATGGTTGTGGCAGTCGGTGACCAACGAGGACTTGCACACAGGAATGCCTTCACATTGCAGCACTTCAACTAGGGTGAGATGCATTTATTGTTTGCTTTGTACATAATTTAAGAGTAAAATTAAATGAGTGACAAGGCTGGAATAAAATGGTCAGTACTCGTGTAAATACTCTTGGGAAATTACAAGACACTTTTATTGTGAATCACAAGAGTTAAGCACAATTGTCTCAGCACTGTACTTCATTGTGTTCATAGCTTTCTCCTCCAACTTCATTTCCAATTCAACCTGGAGTATACTCATTTTCAATTCATGTTCTTCCTTTAGATATTTCTTTTTCTCTGGCTAACTTTTCATGCATTGTCATCTTTATTCTTCTTCGCTGACAGGTGCTGACAACTTCAGTTATGGCGGCAGCAGATGTGGACGGTAAACACTCATTGTGCACTGGCTCTGTCACTTGGGTCACAATTGTTTCCTCTGGGAAAATTAACAGTGTTAGAAGCACACATTTACTTACCGGTATATGAACCTTAGAATGAAGATTGACAGTTGAATATGGAGGTTACCATTTGGGCTCAGGCTCAGTTCTTCATTTGCACTGTCCAAATGGTCATCATCTGGAATACCATCCAGGGGTTGCTGGTGCTCTATCATTCCAGAAAGCACATCACAGAATTCATCAGTTTGGTGATCTTTTGGTGGTCCGCCACCAGTAGTGAATCGCTCTCTTCTGGCTTCTGCACTCAGTTTTTTTAAAGTCAGTTTGATGTTCTTCCAGAGAGTCTATAAAAGCAGATGTCATTCAATATGAATTATCTTACACAAATATGATTTTTAAATTTATTTAACCTTTATTTATCCAGGGAAGTCACACTGAGATTTGCATCTCTTTTACAGATGAGCCGAGGCCAAAAAAAGCAGCAAATAAGAAGTGAAATGCTGATAATCTCATGAAGAGATGAATGAAGATCTCACCTGAAGTTGCTGTACTGTTCGTTTTGTTACTTTTTCATTTGCATTAAATTCACTGCTAATTGCAATCCAACTACTCTTCTTCTTTTGCTCGGTAGCAGCAGTATGGTTTTTACTTTCAATGATTGGATGGTTTGATGCAATTTGTTTTAGTAGTGTCTTTTCCAACTCAGTGTAGTTCTTTGAACGAATTCTGGTTGCCACTGCCATTGTTCCATCTCAAGATCCACATCAGTCACATCAGTTTCTTACATATTTTTCTGACAATTAAGATAAAACCATTTGCTTTCAAAATAAAAGCTCCTGGTATTGTTTTCTATCAATGTTCTCACAAAAAAACGTGTTTTCTGTTCCATTCCGGGTTTTCATGGGGACCATTGTATGAACTAGCCTGGCTCCGCCTCCCTCAAATGAGGCTTAATCCAGGTGTTTGCAATAAGGCTTACTTAGCTTACTCCAGGACTCCATAGTCTCCGATTTACTAAGCCACAGTTGAGATACTTTCATGCAAGCGGCTTAAATTACCTAGTTTAACTAGTCAAGATTAGGCCTAGTCCTGTCTTTATTTAAGCCCTGTCTGAGCAACCGGCCCTATGATTGACAAGTAGTATAGACCAGGGCCTACTGCTGCAGTGCTCCAAAAATAATCATTGTATTTGTAAATGTATTATCATGAGGACTTTGGGGTAACACCTGGCCCTAAAATGCAACTTTCCGGTGAAGAAAATGTGTTAATTCCAGATTTGGAAGGAAGTTTGCTCACTTTAGTGAGGAAGGCAGAGTGACCCTTAAAGACAATGTCCCACCTGTATTCAGGATATGTCGCAAAAGGCCAAATGCAAGCAGCACCATGGTCAGTGCATCTCTCACAAAGTATCTATGACCCTGTGTCCCTGTTTCAGAAAGGGTTAAAACACATACTACATGCAACTTTATGGCACATGCAATTATGTTTAGTGGTACTGTGTCATTCTGAATCCAGCCTGGATCTGTTTTTGAAGTAGTTAACCCTTTCATGTAAAACATACTGGCACAATAATGGTGGACTCTGTACAGATTCCACTGGATACTGACAAGGACCACACGTACAGCAAGAGGCCTTACAGCTTTCCTCCTAAAGAATTGGTTAGTGTGAATGAAGTGTATTACATACAAACATACTATGCACCATTCAGAGCTGTACACTCACAGTCATGCTTATGTGTGTATCCATTTAGGAAAGTGATGTTACTGTGGACGAAGATGGCGGAAGCCTGGATGGCGAAAACACACTATCTTTAAAGAGACTTGAGGTCAGTAAGGAAGTGCAAATGATCAAGGAAAGAACATGACGTATTCAGAGTACTTAGCTACATCTATTCATTGTAACAAGTACTGTATAATTACATTTTAGGAAAGGGCTCAACAAGCCCAACACCAACGAAGACTGACCGGTGTTAGTGACCAGCTTGTTAGTGGAATTCATCACTCTGGACAAAGACTCACTGCAACATCTTGAAGTGAGTTTGCTAAGTAAAGTGACCCATTTTAAGCATAATATAAATAATGAAAGTGAAATGTTTTATGTTTGTGTAGTGATTGTACATTTACGTTGAGCATCCTCCCAACAAACTATATATTTCATCGCAGGACGAGTCAAGTCTCTTTGGGCAAAGAAGAAGGACACAGTCATCATCCTTTTGAAGATGATGACCAAATGGACATAGTGTTTTGTTTCCTGTCAGGAGTGGTCAAAAAAACACAGAGACCATTCGCTGATCCGGTGGCATTCGTCATGGATGTGCCTCTGCCAGAGGTGACATTTCACTGACACTTTTTTGATTCGTATACTAATATTTTATATTATAACATATGTCGCACTTTAACTCATGGTCAATATCCAGTAGAATCGTATAATACCATTTGCTCATATCAGGTCTTGCCTAGTTGTCACCTGCACCATGGCACAGCCTTCTTGTCTAAATGTTACTATTAAACATGTGGCTTTAATCACTTCATGACACAGGCAACAGTCCACGCACACACAGCTGTACACTCTGTGTTATGAAGGCCCACAGTTTAGAGCCAGTTTTAGTTTCCCCGAAATCAGCCCTTTTGCCCTGTTATTTCCTTTCTTATTTTCCATACTATTTCTGTACGTTTCATGAAGGTGTATGTATTATTATTGTAATGTTTATGTATATGTTTGATGACGTAGTATATCCGGGGTGGGTCCGTGACCCGGATGCTAGGTTCGGTGGTGTATATATAAGAGACGGAAGTGGTCAGTGTGTCAGTGTGTGAAGAGAATCAGAACGAGAGAGAGTAACGAGAGAGAAGCAACGAAAAGTCAATCTAAGATGGCGGATTCAGTAACACGCACACCGTGCAGAAGCTGAAGACGCCAGGAAAGTGATTATTGAGTTTACCACTGTAGCCCAGTTTAGTTGTGTTCCCGTTAGACAGCCTTGCCAGCAGCCGGCTGTTAACGTTGGACCACGCGAGACGCCAAACTGGACAGAATCGTCGCCTCCACGAGCGGACTGCGACCGAACGCTGACTCCATCGGAGCTTCGACGTGGACCACCGGACCTGGGCCCTTCACCTCGTCGTGGACCACGAAGAAGGCCCTTTCCCTCCGCGTTGCTACGTCACCCCCCCCCCTTTTGTCTGCTACCTTCCTCGACGCACATGCCATCCAACCAGGCCTCAACGCGCACCACAGTCCGGGACTATAAGCCTGTTCAGGCCAGATACTATGAGTGAGTGATTGAGTGTGTGTGTGGCCGGCGGGGAGGGAATGTATATATCTGGGGATGTATACATCAGTTATGTAAATAAATGTGTTGTTCATATGTGATACCGTTACCGTGTGTTAGTTGTTTGTATGCTAATGCTAATTCCAAGGCTAATGCTAATGCTAATTCCAAGGCTAATGCTAATGCTAATTCCAATGTTAATGCTAATGCTAATTCCCATGCTAATGCTAACGATAGTAACTGCTAGTCTAACGGTTTGCTGGCGCCCCCTGCCTGTATCCTCCTACACTGCCTATTTAGCTTAGAGTTAGTTAGATAACCAGCCCCTTCCTAAATCCTACAGTCCTTTTAGCTACTCCCTGGTTACAATTGGTCCTTCGAGCCGGATAGGTAGTGTAGTGATAGCATGGCTGAGCGCAGCCAACCAGACCAGACAGTTACCCCCCCTTCTCCGCCCCCTGAGCCAGAGCCACGACCACAGAGAGTCCCGCGGTTGCCTCCGAGGTTACAGGAGTATGAGCTTGAGCTCGAAAGCTCACTGAGTGGTAGCGAGGAGCGCACTCCACGGGATACAGTGGTCGGAGAGGCCGAGGTGTCCGCCGGCGCGCGGGTGGCTAGCACTGAGACAGCCCTCAAAGAGCACCAGCCTGAGGATGAGATGGCAGAACCGCAGGGTTTTGCCGTGGAACCGGAAGAGCAGGAAGGAGAGGCCCGGTCCGACAGCGCCTGCGGGCGGAAGAGGGAGGGCCTCAGCCTTAACGATCTGCCTCCCAGTACGGCGCGCTCGAGACCTAGCTCCTGCCGCTCAGTGGCTTCCTCCCGGTCCAGGGTTTCCGTGGGCAGTTCTGCCTCTGGGGCGGATAGCCTGCACTCCAGAGGGAGTAGTGCCGCGCTGTCAGAATGTATGCGCCAACAGGCCGAGATGGCGTTAGAGCGGGAGCGCCAACAGGCCGAGATGGCGTTAGAGCGGGAACGACTCCAGTTCGAGCGTGAACGCCTCCAGCGCCAGGAGGCGCTAGAACGCGAACGCCTCCAGATGGACGGAGCGGAACGTGCGGCGGAGAGACAGCGCCAGGAGGCGTTAGAGAGGGAACGCATCCAGTACGAGCGCGAGCGCTTCCAGATGAACGGAGCGGAACGCGCGGCGGAGAGACAGCGCCAGGAGGCGCTAGAACGTGAACGCTTCCAGATGGAGCGCGACCGCCTCCAGATGGAGAGAGAGCAACTGCACGCGGAGAAGATGGAGGAAGTGATGCAGACCATGCGCGACGTGTGCATCAGCAGAGCTCCGTCGGCCCGTAGCTCCAGAGCATCATCCGCACGGCCCTCTCGAGTGCCATCTCCTGAACCCCCCGCCGATGGCTCCATGACCCCCGCCATGACTGTCCAACTACAGGCCCAGCTGACCACCTGGAAGGAAGAGGACCAGGGACCCGACCGCTACGCGGCCCAGAGGGAGCCAGCGTCGCTGCCCGGGAGGGGAGCCATCCCCCAAGAGCGTAGCACACCCCTAGGTCCTCCAGTGCACCAAAATGCATGCAGGCCGGACACCCAGACCGTCACTCCAGCCCCGATCATCCACTACAGGATGTTTCCCCAGGTGGAGGGACCCAAGTTCCCCTTCTTCAAGGACGAGGACAGGAGCCAGTATGTGGAGCTACGCATCTGCCTAGACACGCTCTTGGACGACTCCTGCTCAGAGTCCTACAAATATGCGATTCTCCTTCAGCATGTGAGGAACCCCAGAGCCCACAACATGGTTCTGGCCCATGCCTCCGCACCGACACCTTACACCAGAGCGCTCGCCGACTTGGATGCCCGCTACGGTCGTCCCTGGAACCACGCCCTTGCTGAACTGCAAGCCCTCGAACAGCAGGCCCCCATCAAGGATGAACGGGCGCTGGATGACTTCGCGCTCCGCGTGCACACCTTGGTTGGAATGCTGAAGACGCAGGGCCCAGCTGGCGCCAGCGAGATCAACAGCACCTCCAACGTAGAGCGGCTGCTCCGCAAGATCCCACGCTTCCGGCAGGAGAGGTTCCGGCGACAGCAGCGCGTTCGTAACCCCGGGAAGTTGGGTCTGAGCATGGCTGCCTTCGCGGAGTTCCTACTGGAGGAAGTGCATGACACCAACGTAGACGCCATGGGTTACGCTGAGCCGAAGAAGGAGAGGGAGAAGGGAGACCGCTGGGACCGGCCGAGCTCGAACAGAGGACGCCCAGTAGGAGTGCTGCACACGGAGGAGGAGCCTCGGAGAGAGAGGAAAGCCCGACCTGAGGGAAAGGATTCCTCTCAACCCCCTCAAAAGGGACGGAGAGGTCCACCGCCATGTCCGTACTGCACCAGCGAGCACTGGTTCAATGAGTGCAGTGACTTCAACAACCTGAGTACCGAGGCCAAGCAGAGGTGGCTCGAGGAGAACAAGAGGTGCTGGAACTGTGGGCGCGACCATCTGGCTAAGAACTGCACCTTGAGGAGAAAGTGCAACCGCTGTGAGGAGGTCCACCTCAACATCCTACACGAGGTCTCCCTCGCCAGGTCCACGGAGGGCACCAGAAGCCCTAGGTCCGGTAGCGCACCGGAAGAGGCAACACCTGTCTACTACCTAGACCCAGCCCGGAGCAGCGGCTCCAAGGTCCTACTGAAGGTGGTGAAGGTCCGACTTCACCACAACAACGCTGTGTACGACACGTACGCCGTTCTAGACGACGGGTCGGAACGGACCATCCTTCTCCAGGGGGCAGTGCGCCAGTTGGGGCTCCAAGGGACTGCGGAGAAGCTGACTCTGCGCACGATACGTCGCGACCTTAAAGAGGTCACCGGGGCGAGAATCAACTTCTCTATCTCCCCGGCGGGGCGGCCGTCGGACAGATATCGGCTTCGGAATGTCTTCACCGCAGACCAGCTAGCGCTCTCCCGCTACGACTACCCCCTGGAGAGATTACGCGCAAGATATTCCCACCTACGGCGAGTAGACCTACATCCGATAGAAGGAGCGGAGCCAACCCTTCTCATCGGCTCGGACAACGCTGAACTGATCGTGTCGCTCCGTCCTCCGCTGAGAGGACCACGAGGCTGCCCGATGGCTGTTAAGACTGCGCTTGGGTGGGCCCTCCAAGGCGCTACCGAGGGGAGAGATAGAGGCGGGAGAGCTACGTCATCCCTCCATGTCCGAACCGAAGAAGTGCAGACCATCAACTGCCTTCACACCAGGGTGGACTCCATGAATGCGGCGCTACGGGATAACGTCCAGAAACCCGAGGGAGAGGGGAACAGCTTTGATTCCCTGCAGAAGGAATTCCAGGAGGTCCTCGATGAGCTGGTCGGAGAGAAGAGCCTGGATAAGTTCAGGGTTGAATATGAGAAGCTGACTAGTGCCCTGTTGAAGTCCCACGTGAGTGAGAAGCGGCTGATGACAAAATGCAGAGAGCTGAATGCGGAGACAGTGACCAACTCAGTGAAGGTTGCCACTGCACTAAAGCTATCCCAGGAAGACCAGACTACTATCACGTCTCTGGAGAAGGAAGTGAAGCAGCTGCACACGGAGCTGGACGCCAAGCAGTCGGACATCAAAGTGCTGAACCAGCCGGGCCAGCGAAGCAGAGAGGAGCAGCAGAGGCTGGAGCAGCAGCTGCGGGAGCAGAAGCTCAACAATGAGAGAACCACAAAGGAGCTGGAGCAGCTGCCAGTCAGAAACACCAAACTCCAGCAGGAGAACGAGCACAACGCCTTGAGTATGGAGCAACAGTCCCTGGACAATCAGCAAAGGGCATCTGACCTCAGGATTAAAGAGGAGGAGGTGAATCAGATGCGTCAGGAGATTGCCAAGCAAACGAAGTTGAGAGAGGCCACCCAGAGGAAGTTCCGACATATGGAGGATCAGAAGTTGGATGTGGAGCAGCAAAGGGACATGCTGAAAACCCAGATAGCTGGGCTGGAGAGAGAATTGGAGTCTTCCAGAAAGCAGATGGAGATTGACAAAAGGGTCAGGCAGAAGTGGACGAGGGAGAGAGACAACTTGTCCGAAGGTGCCGTGGTACTGGTGATCGACCAGTCCCTTCCACGCGCCGCCTGGCAGACAGGCAGAGTGACCAAGGTCCTGCCGGGTCCGGATGGAAGGGTGCGGACGGCCATCGTGGACGTTGGTGGTCGCACTTACACCCGACCTGTGGCACGCCTGATTGAGCTCCCTCAAATTACCAAGGACACTATCACCTCCTACCTCACGCTGCTAGAGCAGCCTAGCCAGTGTGCCTTCCTTAGTTAAATGAAACCGAGGGTTTCATGGGGCGGCTGTTATGAAGGCCCACAGTTTAGAGCCAGTTTTAGTTTCCCCGAAATCAGCCCTTTTGCCCTGTTATTTCCTTTCTTATTTTCCATACTATTTCTGTACGTTTCATGAAGGTGTATGTATTATTATTGTAATGTTTATGTATATGTTTGATGACGTAGTATATCCGGGGTGGGTCCGTGACCCGGATGCTAGGTTCGGTGGTGTATATATAAGAGACGGAAGTGGTCAGTGTGTCAGTGTGTGAAGAGAATCAGAACGAGAGAGAGTAACGAGAGAGAAGCAACGAAAAGTCAATCTAAGATGGCGGATTCAGTAACACGCACACCGTGCAGAAGCTGAAGACGCCAGGAAAGTGATTATTGAGTTTACCACTGTAGCCCAGTTTAGTTGTGTTCCCGTTAGACAGCCTTGCCAGCAGCCGGCTGTTAACGTTGGACCACGCGAGACGCCAAACTGGACAGAATCGTCGCCTCCACAAGCGGACTGCGACCGAACGCTGACTCCATCGGAGCTTCGACGTGGACCACCGGACCTGGGCCCTTCACCTCGTCGTGGACCACGAAGAAGGCCCTTTCCCTCCGCGTTGCTACGTCACCCCCCCCCCTTTTGTCTGCTACCTTCCTCGACGCACATGCCATCCAACCAGGCCTCAACGCGCACCACAGTCCGGGACTATAAGCCTGTTCAGGCCAGATACTATGAGTGAGTGATTGAGTGTGTGTGTGGCCGGCGGGGAGGGAATGTATATATCTGGGGATGTATACATCAGTTATGTAAATAAATGTGTTGTTCATATGTGATACCGTTACCGTGTGTTAGTTGTTTGTATGCTAATGCTAATTCCAAGGCTAATGCTAATGCTAATTCCAAGGCTAATGCTAATGCTAATTCCAATGTTAATGCTAATGCTAATTCCCATGCTAATGCTAACGATAGTAACTGCTAGTCTAACGGTTTGCTGGCGCCCCCTGCCTGTATCCTCCTACACTGCCTATTTAGCTTAGAGTTAGTTAGATAACCAGCCCCTTCCTAAATCCTACAGTCCTTTTAGCTACTCCCTGGTTACACTCTGTTTCCCTTGAGAAAGTCAAAAGAATGTATCAATATGGACCAGAGTATGACATGAGGAGAGTACTAATATAATTTCCATAATACATGTGAATTTGTTATGACTTAATGATCACTTATTTATACCATTTTGCCTTATCAGTGAGAAACAACTATTTGACCATTATTCAGTGAAGCATTTAAGTGAAGAAGGACAAAAGAAGCTGAAGGACTACAGCTTGAAGGACTTGCACTGACTTGTCCATTGCATTTGAATCTTTTTGTACACTTACAGCCAATAACTATTCTTGCATTTTAGTTCTGTTTATTAGCATTATTGTGTTGCAATGCACCTACATTCAGCACTCTCTCTATACTGTTAGGCCCTTATTTTACTCTAGATAGAACATAACATAACATTTGTTATTAATTCCATTCGGTATACCTCATAAATGTTCTTTCCATGTGTTCATTTCTGGTGTTTGTGGGCTAAGCCATTTCTTTGTCATTCACATTAGAGCACACATTTGACATATTCTAAATATAAATTATGTATATCTAGACGCCTCACTGGGTGGGGTTACAGGGGGAGTTTCAAGGAGCAGGTTTACTGGATTTATGAAATGTTGACATTCATATAAGGATTCCATTATCCCAGAATGCCCTCATAACTGGAGAGGGCTTTGCACACCATTCACATTTATGTCCACAGTTTCATCAACAACTAGTTGGAATAGTTGTATTATATTTATGTTGTGCAACGGGTGTTATAAGATTTCCCCAGGCATCTATTGCAGTTTGATACATTATTATAAACCTTTTGAATGGTACATTTTAAATACAGCATTGAAAGCAGTACACTTGGAAGAGTACAGCACAATGTGGAGATGAGTAACGTCACTGGCAGGGAGCTTTTGCGGAAACACTCGCATTCACTAAACCAAACAAATTCAAACAAAAAGTTTCAAACAAATTCCTTCATTCCTCAAACAAAACAATATATAATATCAAACAGGCTGTTTACTAGGAAAAATCATCAGAATACATGTTACAAATATGCTGGCGAAGACTACTGTTACTTAGGTTGGTTTCCAGCACTGAGAAATGCTTGTGGCTTCCAGGCAGTAGGTTGCCAAAGAGCCACACACACGCAAGTCACAGGTTACACACCCATGGCACGTTGGAGACGTCCAGAAACATCCCAAACATTTTGGATAGGTGTACATCACAGACTGCTAAGGGATCATACTGTGAGTAATGATTCAACATGTTTATTTAGTGACATTTTCAAGGAGAAAAAGCTACATATTGCACCTTTAACTTTCAATTACTTTTCAATATATTTAAATATATCTAGGGATACTGTATTTTCCAATAGTCAGCAACTCAACTTCTTTACATTCCACTGTAAATTGAAAATAAAAAGCTTTGGGAATTTGCTAAGTTAGCCACATAAGGAGTTCCCGGATGTTTGTCCAGTGTATCACCAGAGGTGAAAGCAAGATGCAGATATAAACTCCATATTTACAAAGCAGGTATTCTCTGAAATCATATAGTCTACATCGGTCTGGTCAAGTTTAACCCTTTGTATTCGCGTTGATGCCTCATACTTCAGTGAAGCGAGAGACAATGCTCCCTTCTCTGAGACATCACCCCACCACCCCAACACTGTCATGACATATACCTCTAACCCTAACCCTAACACACTGGCCTTCTCTGTTCCTTACTAACTCAGTGAAACAGTACTTTGTGGATGCACTATTATATCTCACGTACCAGTCATATACAGTGAGGTGCAAAAATGTGGGCACCCCTGGTTTAAATGTCTGTTACAATTAATCTCCAAGTGATTGAAAGCAAACCTGAACACTAAATGCTACAAAGTTAAACATGACACCTTTCTGCACATTTTAAAGCAAGGTTTCTTTTTATTTGAAGTTTTTAAATGATAAAAAAGGGAAAAGGGGAATTTGGGAACCCTTTTGGATTATTCGTTGTTACCTTTTGAGAAGATGATTACTAAGGCCCAGACCAAGGTGACTTACTCGTTAGGGCTTCAATGAGTCAGGTGAATATAATTCCAGGGTTGAACTATATATTCTGAAGTAACTCCATGCCTTCTAAAGTATCCGACTGCGGTGGCTGTTTTGTCTGGTGTTAAAAACCATGGGTTCCTCTAAACAGTTGTCCAAGGATGTCAGAATCAAGATAGTTCACTTCCACCATCAAGGAGAAGGCTACAAAAACCTCTTGCAACGTTTCAAACTACCCATTTCCACTGTCAGTAACATGATCAGAAAATGGAAAATAAATGGAACAATTGAAGTCAAGGCAAGAACTGGAAGACCAAGACATTTTTCAGATAGAGATCTGGTGAGAAATGCTCAGACGAACCCACACATCACTGCAAAAGAGCTGCAAAAAAGAGTAGCAGACACCGGTCTAGTTGTTAGCTTAAACAACAAAGACCTACATGGCAGAGTTGCCAGAAAGAAGCCTTCCCTACGACCTCAACACAAAATTAAGCGTCTGAAGTATGCAAAAGAAAACCTTGAGAGACATGAAGCCTAACAATGTGCTTTGGACTGACGAAACAAAACATTTTCTTTTTGGCCACAACCAAAGAAGGTATGTTTGGAGAAGAAAGGGAGAAGCATTTGTAGAGAAGAACATCTTGCCAACTGTTAAGCATGGAGGTGGGTCCATTATGCTTTGGGGTTGTGTAGCAGCTGGGGGCACAGGCAATATTGCGTGGATGGAAGGAAGAATGGATTCCACCAAATATCAAGACATTATAGAGGCTAATTTAAGTTCGAAGGTCTAAGTTCGAAGTTCGAAGGTCGGTCCAGAAATTGAAGTTGAAGAGAGGTTGGGTATTCCAGCAAGACAATGACCCGAAGAATACCTCAAAATCAACCATGAAGTATCTCCAGGAAATACGGATTAAGGTTTTGGAATGGCCATCACAGTCCTCAGACTTGAATATTATTGAAAATCTGTGGAGAGATCTCAAACATGCAATGCAAGAAGGCTGAAGATTATTTCAGGTGTTCTGCCAGGAAGAATGAGGAAAAATTCCCAAAACAAGAATGTAAAGACTCTTGGCTGGCTACAGGAAGCGTTTGCAAGCTGTTCTAGTTGCCAGAGGAGGAGTTACAAAGTACTAGCTGACAGGGTTCCCAAACTTTTGCACAAGGCCTTTTTCCTTGAAACTGTAAAAAGTAAAAATAAAAATTAATCTTGCTTTAAAATGTGATTAAATGTGTCATGTTTAACTTTGTACCATTTGGAGGTTAGGTTGGCTTGTTTTCACTTAGATATTAATTGTAAAAGGTATTTTGACTGCACCTCACTGTACATCTCTTAGTCATGGTTACAGTATTGAACAATGAGCACCTTTCATGGCTCTCTCTCCAACCCCGGAGCTTCTACCTTTGCTCACACAATCACTGCAGGCACACACACACACACACACACACACACACACACGCACACACACACACACACGCACACACGCACACACACACACACACACACACACACACACACACACACACAGACAGACACACACACACACACACACACACACAAACACACACTCAAGTGCAGAGCACACCCACAAAAACACTCAGATATGAGCGTATGCACACACACGCACGCACGCACACACACACACGCACGCACGCACACACACACACACACACACACACACACACACACACACACACACACACACACACACACACACACACAGATTGATTCAGCCACTGCTTCCATCTCAATCTGTATAATCTGAAACCAATGAGAGAGATTACAACATGTAATCCAGGGGGAAAACAGCGCTAAATCACTGTGATGGGTTTGGCTTTTCCCTTTGAGTGCCCGAGGGAGAGGGTGGGCACACCATACACATTACTTTCACATTTTTACTGCAGCTATATTTAGATGTTTTCTGATTCATTTACACAACAAACCGTTCACCAGGAGGAAGACAAATCAATATAAATCAGGGGAATTTATTTAATTTATTAATTTATGTATTTTTACCTTTATTTAACCAGATAAAATCAATTGAGAACAAATTCTCATTTTCAATGAAGATCTGGCCAAGAGTTTCATTTTAACAGTGAGAGACAGAATATATATTTAAAAATCCCAGAAAATCACATTAGGCTATATGAATTTTGAAAAATGATTTGTGTTTTATTGAGTAAAATAAGTATTTCACCCCCTAGCAAAATATGACTCAGTACTTGGTGGAGAAACCCTTGTTGGCAAGCACAGCGGTCAGACGTTTCTTGTAGTTGGTCACCTAGTTTGCGCAGATTCCAGGAGGGATTTTGGCCCACTCCTCTTTGCAGCTCCTCTCCAAATCCTTAAGGTTGGAGGTTGGCGCTTGGCAACTCGAAGCTTCAGCTCCCTCCACATATTTTCTATGGGATTAAGGTCCAGAGACTGACTAGGCCACTCCATGACCTTAATGTGCTTCTTCTTGAGCCACTCCTTTGTTGCCTTAGCCGTATGTTTTGGGTCATTGTCATGCTGGAACACCCATCCACGACCCATTTTCAGTGTCCTGGCTGAGGGAAGGAGGATCTCACCCAAGATTTCATGGTACATGGCCCCGTTCATCCTCCCCTCGATGCGGTGAAGTCGTCCTGTCGGCTTAGCAGAGAAACAGCCCCAAAGCATAATGTTTCCACCGCCATGCTTGACGGTGGGGATGGTGTTCTTGGGGTCAAAGTCAGTATTTTTCCTCCTCCAAACACGGCGAGTCGAGTTGATGCCAAAGAGCTCGATTTTGGTCTCATCTGACCACAGCACTTTCTCCCAACCCTCCTCTGAATCATCCAGGTGCTCTTGAGCAGGGGGACCTTGCGGGCGCTACAGGATTTCAATCCTTTCAATCTTGGTGACTGTGGTCCCAGCTGCCTTGAGATCATTAACAAGCTCCTCCCGTGTAGTTCTGGGTTGATCCCTCACCTTTCTCATGATCAACATCACCCCACAAGGTGAGATCTTGCGTGGAGCCCCAGACCGAGGGAGATTGATGGTCAATTCATGTTTCTTACATTTTCGAATAATTGCACCGACAGTATTCTCCTTCTCACCAAGATGCTTGGTAGGGGGTGAAATACTTATTTTACTCAATAAAACACACATTTTTTCAAAAAGTCATATAATGTGATTTTCTGGGAATATTTGTTATATTCTGTCTCTCACTGTTAAAATGAACCTACCATTAAAACGATAGACTGTTCATTTCTTTGTAAGGGGGTAAACTCACAAAATCATTGGATCTTCCCCACTGTACCTTTTTGGTCATCAAATGTGTTTATTACTCTCTTTTAATCTCATAGGAGATGATATGTGCCATCCGATCTGTGCAGAGTGAATTTAGTCTGGTTGAATTGTAATATTAGTTGAATTGACATGGATGCCATGTGTTTGTTCATTCACAACAAGCCTTTGTATAGGAAGGACCCCTGGGCCAGCTGAGAGATGGTGGTTAAAGGCTTTGAGAGAGGGGCTGTCTGTACCATGACTGTAGGGCTTGTGTTTGTATGACTACTTTGCCTTGAACTTTGCTAAGTGTCATTTTTTTTGCTGTGGTGGTAGCTCTCAGGGTGTATGGAGCACTGTGTGTGTGTGTTTGTGTTTTAATGTGTATGTCTTTATGTGTGTTATTCATGTTTGAGTGGTGGGGTGGGAAAGCTGCATGAGGCTGTTATTTTTAGCAGCTGTGGGTTTGGCTGGATGGGGGACTTTGACCAACGTCACATATCTGAGAATGTTCCAGCAATTAACGCTTCCTCTGTCATCCTGAACCACAGTGTATGCCCACCCTGACATAAACCCCACCTAACCCCATCCTCCCATAATACCTCATCCTCAACCAGTGTTCTGCCTCAGTTACACACACACACACACACACACACACACACACACACACACACATGGACACACACACACGCGCGCACACACACACACACACACGCGCACACACACACACGCGCGCACACACACACACACACTCACACACACGCACGTGCACACACACACACACACACACACACACACACACACATACACACACACACACTCTACTGTACTGAATTAAAGGCATATCCCCTGCACCCATCCCCCAAACAAATCCCTTTCATGCATATGTTCACTCGTTCCCAAAAAGCCAACTCCACGGCACCCATTCGGCCTGCAGACTAAATAGCACATGTGGTTTTTCTGAGTCCAGGACCAAAGAAAATAGACTAGCAGCTGCAGAGGAAACAGTGCTTTCACTGCTTATGAAGGACTCTCATAGAGAACCATGTGAAAGGCCCGGCACTGTTCATTGTGTATGACTCAAAGTGTATTTGTGTGTGTTTGAGATTGAGTTAGGAATTGAATGACTGCATATGGGTTAGAGTAACAAGATCTTAATACGCTGGTAGTGTTGCTGATAGAGTCAAATCGTTTTTCAGTTCTATTAAAAACTGTAAAAAAATAAATAATGTGTGTGATGTACATCATGTTGTCTTTTGTTGGAGTCCCGTCCAGGGGTATATGACATTTCAATCCATTACTTTCAACGTTCTGATCTTAGCACAAAAGCAAATAACACACACACATTGACTCTAATTCATCTAGTTGGGGGGGGTGGCAACCCACAATTTTACAGTGGCAAGTTGCCATAATGCTCTGTATTACCCAACCAGGGAACACTAATGCCAACCATTCACACCGTTGCCCCTGGAACCCAGTTGCTAGGAGACCTTGTTCCACCATCTGCTGCGGCCGAGATAGAGGGGGAGACCCAGACACAATGGAGGGCCTGGTGATGACGACCAGCTGAGGCTAATACCCCTTCAGATAGTCAAACCCCAACCTAATCATACACATGATGGAACAGTCTAACAGTCTGAGGTAGTGACAGTGACGTTTGTCCATGCTGTTATCATAGCAAGTAGAAGTGAATTCAGAAGTATCAACCAAGCCTGATTGCCAGATTGTTTTTCACTTTAGCCAACTCCTTTATTATCCTCCTTACCAACCAACGACAGCTGCCTTAAGTAGAAACAAAGTGGCAACCAGGCTAACATAAACCATACTTTGACCTCCACTTCAGATCGATCAAATGAGAATCTTTATTGAGTCCCCATATATTGCCATCATACTTCCTTCTTTTACAAAAAGACACTAAAATGTTAACATTTTCAAATAGTAAAAAAGTAGGAAATCTAACTGTCCCGCGAGGGGGCCCCAAGACAGACAGCAGAGCATACACTAAAATAATCATCAATTGAATAAATGCTAAATAAATAAAACATTGAATATGGCTATTTACATGGTGAAATACAGTTTATAGCAATATAATGTTTATGTTCATAGTGAATATACAGGTATTAACATTGTAATTGTCTGAACCAAACAATGCATTATCTCACAGAGAAAGGCCAGCTCCAACAGTGGCTTTCAGCCAATCACAATCCTTCATTCGGTCATTTCCTCATACAAGCTCATACAATCTGCTGATACATTGTTTGGTCAACTCATTGTTGTGGGAGAGTCTTTGGTTGTTGTCCTGGGACATTTGAGACCCTGGTTGGGTACTTCCACCGTCAGTGACATTATGTGGCTGTCAATTGGTTCTCATGTTCCAGACTTGAGAATATACATTTTAATTGTGTGTAATTCTCAGATGTTGTAAAAAATAAAAAATAAATAAAAAAGGAAAGAAAGAAAGAAAGAAACATTTATGAACAAAACAAACAAGCAAGGACGCAGTGGAGGAGAGTACTGGGCAACAAGATAACTTCATAGCTTGAGAGATAGGCTGTCTGTTCACAAGCACCAGTTTAGAGTAGCAACTACACCGGTCCACTGATCCCCATGTAGGATGGATACATCAGTGTAGTCATTTGTGTGACTGCACTGGCAATCCAGTTCAATAAGTGAATATGTGCAGCAAACTGCTTTGAGCAAAAAAAAAAAAAAAAAACCTGTGAGTAAACCTGCTTAGCTTTTGCAGTGGGCTCCAAGTGGAAGTTGCCTTAAGGCACACAGATCTAGGATCGGCTTTCCCTCCACAAGTCCGCAAAGTTAAACATTAGCAGGACAGACGTAAAAAAACTGACCGTAGACCAGTTTCTAGGGGCAACCTCATCCTAATACCTCATGAAGTATCACCACTTAATGAAAATATGCTAAAATGCTAACTGTTTCTCTCTCCCTTTGCCCAGGTGAAAGGTTTACTCTCGTATTCTGCTATTGTACCTTGCACACACCAACATTACAGTAAAACATTCAAGGACGGTCATAACAATAGCATACTCAGAAAGGCAAAAGGACAACACAACGTGAGTGACCTCATTTGTAAGATTTGCTACCATTGGTAGAAGTGGAGAAGGGGGGGGGAACCACAAAAGCTGCTACCTTTCAACATGGGTGTGGAGGGATTGTCCCCCAAAACAAGACCCACTTACTTAATAAATACATTGAATAACTTAAACACGTGCTCAAATAAATGTAAAAAAAAAAATCTAAGAACAGCAAAATGATGTTTCTCTTTCGGATGAAAGTCAAGCAAGTTTGATTTCAGATCAGTCTCGGTTTCATATCTCAAATAATAAGGTGCTGATTTGATTGAAGGGAGTTTTTGGACGGGGGGGTGGGGGGGGGGGGGTGGTTCCAAGCAAGTGGTTGAGAGATTGTGGTAAGAACCAGGTTGATGTGCAGACGTGAGCCTGGCTGGGGTGTTGGGACTGGGGTCCAGCCTTTTCTGTCCATCGCCATGGTGATTCACCCCAGAGGGACACATGGCCCATGACCTCTAACCTGTAGGGTTCTGTCCATTCCAGGTCAAGCGTCAACATGCTGAAGGTGAATATGAACGCTTCTCTGTGCAACAGTGTGAGTGTGTGTGTGTGTGTGTGTGTGTGCATACATTAATGTGTGTGAGCAGCATATCTACAATATATACAGTATGCAGTCGTCTGGAGGTGATCTAGTTTCTCTCAGACATGCAATGTCTCTTTCATTCTGAATCTCTCTCTCTCTCTCTCTCTATCTCTCTCTCTCTCTCTCTATCTCTCACATGCACGCACACGCACACGCACACACACACCTGTATTTGTATGCCTGGGGGGTAAAGAAGCTGTATATCAGGTGGATGGGGCAAACAGTAAACCTCGTACGTGAGTCCAACACTGAGTCACACGCCCAACTGCTAAGCCACGCCTCCACCACCCTGGGCCCCGCCCACTCAGTCCCAGCCGTTGTCCTTGATCATGTGGGCCAGCTCGATGATGAACTTCCCCTCCTTGTACTTCTGACTGCTCTCAAACGCATGCTCCTGAGAGAGAGAGAGAGAGAGAGAGAGAGAGAGGGGGGGAGGGAGGGAGGGAGGGAGAGAGAGAGAGAGGGAGAGAGAGAGAGAGAGAGAGAGGGAGGGAGGGAGGGAGGGAGGGAGAGAGAGAGAGAGAGAGGGAGAGAGACAGAGAGAGAGAGAGAGAGAGAGAGAGGGAGGGAGGGAGGGAGGGAGGGAGAGAGAGAGAGAGAGAGAGTCAGTCAGACACCAGCGAATGGATACAATTGGGGCGTTTTCATGAATGTCTGACTTTTCCATCTAGGGTCAAATGTAATCTTTAAGTTGTTTTATCTTAATCCTAAATGCACTGTGTGTGTGTGTGTGTGTGTGCGTGCGTGTATGTGTGTATATACAAGTGTGTGCACACACGCGTTGGTGTGTGAGTTTGTGTGTGTGTGTGTGTATAAGTGTACCAGGTCAGCAGCATCTTTGGCAGTGTGACAGAAAGACAGAAGCATCATCAGGCCTTTGGGAGGGACATTAATAACCTCTCCCAGGTGGCAGTGCTATAAACCACTATGAGGCCGCACGCTGCCAGTGTCTCCTTCCTGACCTCACACACACACACACACACACACACACACACACACACACACACACACACACACACACTCACACACACACACACACACACACACACACACACACACACACACACAAACAAACACACCGACTATACGAGTTAACCCACAAACGGAGCCAGGAACACCAGTAACAGAGCAGCCCATCATCATGTGTGTGAGTGTGTGTGTGTTCATCATGTGTGTGAGTGTGTGTGTGTTCATCATGTCTGTGTGTGAGTGTGTGTGTGTTCATCATGTGTGTGTGTGTGCACCAACTCTCTCATTTAGTTTCAGTGCCTAGCTACAGTGAGACATTTCTGGGATTCATAACAGAATATCTGCGTTCTACAGGGTATTTTTCAATACAAGCATATTCAACGATGATGGTATATCAAAATTGTGAACACTACACATCACCTGGATGTCACATTCTTTCTAAGCCCCTATCGCCAAGATACCAACTCCTTCTGACACCTCAACTTAAGAGACTGTTATGCCCCCCCACTGTAAATCATTATGAATAAAGTATGTTGGTGCATTCTGACGCTGGTTTTCTCTGTGTACCAGATTTGGTGAGGCTGCATTCTCATTTTATGCACCCAAATTGTGGATGCACTGCCAGTTCACATTAGGGATGCAACCTCAGCACATGTTCAAGTCAAGACTTAAAAACCCAACTTTTTAATATTGCCTTTAAATGACTAAATAATTAAATGATGATTATATAATGATTGGAGCACTTTGAGCTGCAACGTTTGCAGGAAAAACGCTATACAAATAAAAGTTATTATTATTATTATTATTATTATTATAAATATTATTATTATTTGTGTTGTGGAATGGCCTTGAGGAAAAGCTCCAAAGGTGTACTAATGAACTGCAATTTAAAAGAATGTATAAGAATTATATCCTTTCTAGATACAACATGGAAGAGACAGGACATGCCATTTGCTAAAATTAGTGTATGATAGTTTGTATCCTGTATTGTGTGTATTTGAATTTGAATGACAAAATTGAGCCTGATTGTTTTTTTGTTTGTTGTTTGTTAAACCTACGCTACTGTAACTGTAGTGTGTGAATGGGGATAGGACAAATAAGCGTTGCTTCCTCCTATTCCCTTTCGGACAGCTTAACCATGTGGAATTTTTTTTCTTTATTTTTGAAATCATTTGTATCCCCATGTACTTGGACTGCTGTTCGAAATAAACTTAAACTTGATTATTCAGTCACTCACATATTTCCAGCCCAATGTGGTTTTACAGTTTTCACAGTAGATGTCAGCCACAGCGTGCAGTCCCGTCAACAGCACCCTCTCTTCTGCTGGCCCGCACCCCACATTCACCCTGGGGGACCAAGAGAGAGGAGAGAAAGGAGGAGAAGAGAAAGAATGAGAGACAGAATCGGAGGGGATGTTAAAATGGTGTTGGGAGGAAGAAAGGAGGAGGCAGACATTGAGAAGACAACCTTATTGCTAGTCTACATACACTACATGGACAAAAGTATTGAGACACCCGAACATCACACCCATATGTGCTTGTTGAACTTCTCATTCTAAAACCATGGGCATTAATATGGAGTTGGTCACACCTTTGCTGCTATAACAGCTTCCACTCTTCTGGGAAGATTTTCGACTAGATTTTAGAATAATATGGTTGTGGGGATTTTCTCCCATTCAGCCACAAGAGCATTAATGAGGTCGGGCACTGATGTTGGGCGAGAAGGACACAGTCGTTCCAATTCATCCCAAAGGTGTTGGATGGGGTTGAGGTCAGAGCTCTGTGTGCAGGCCAGTCAAGTTCTCCCAGACCAAACCTCGGCAAACCATGTCATTATGGACCAACTGTTGCCACAATGTTGGAAGCATACAATTCTCTAGAATCGCATTGTGTGCTGTAGCATTAAGATTTCCCTTCACTGGAACTATAATTAATTCATTAATTTTGCCATTTAGCAGACGCTTTTATCCAAAGCGACTTACAATTACGAATTACAGGGACATTCCCCCTGGAGTAACTGAGGGCTAAGTGCCTTACTCAAGGGCACACTAGTAGTGGTGTGGTTTCAGGCGGGATTTGAACTCACAACCTTCCGATCACAAGTCCAACTCACTATCCACTAGACCACCACTACCCCCTAAGGGGCCAAGCCAAAACCATGAAAACAGCCCCAGACCATAATTGTGTCATCATGTCCATATAGTGTATATTATCTTGCTAGATACACGACCAAAAGCATTGAGAGACTAGCTGCAGCGTTTTAGCGAATCACTATCAATGTGGGTGAGACTAAGTGATAGCCGGTGTCACTGGATCAAGTGATCAATGGATCTGTGTTGCACAAACAACCTGATGACCACACAAAGAACCGTCTTTGTCTGTGTAACAGTAGTAATGCTGTCTATGAGGACTGTCAGGATGCTTACACTGAGTTGAACAGGTACGCTCTGCCTTGACTTCCTTGGAAGGACTGAAAGAGAGAGAGAGAGAGAGAGAGAGAGAGAGAGAGAGAGAGAGAGAGAGAGAGAGAGAGAGAGAGAGAGGGCAAGAAAGGCATGAGAAACATCATCCACATACAGTACCCTGTGGAAGTAATGGGACAATAGACCTATCGCTAAGCCACGCCAGCTTTGAAAACTCGGACAAACAAACAACGCTCGCTCAAATTCTTCACTGACAGTGACTGACTGACCGACATGTGACTGAATGACATTCAATGACTTACAATGGCGGGAGTTCAAATTTCTGATTTACAAGTAAGTAATAGACATGTTTTTTTTTTTTAAAGATGACCAGAATATTTAGTCTAGAAGCTTTTCACCATCAGATATTAGCGAGTTGTTTGTCCGAGTTTTCTGCCTGTTGTGACTTTTGCTGTGATATGATTGGACCATTTCTATTTTGGGGCGTGGCCAAGTGATACGTTTGGATTGCTGACAACTGAAGATGGCTGCAATGCAGGCCTGGCAGAGCATCACCAGAGAAGATATTTTCACATTTTTCAATATTCATATATTCATATATTCATATATTGGGATTTTCTGGGATTTTGGGAGGGATATTCTGTCTCTCACTGTTAAAATCAACTGTTCATTTCTTTGTAAGGGGGTAAAAACACTACACTACTCTATCTACACTACTCTATCAGACATCTGTTTTTTGGTCAGACTTTTCCTCTTAATAATAATATATAATATAATAATATAATAATATTCAAGTATTCAATTGCTGTCCTTATTCTGGTACCGTATTCTGTTGACACAGTAACAGTCCCCAGATTTCTGAATGTTGTTACAGCATGTAGACATGTACGGCATCTTATGTTGGTATAGCATTGAGAGGTTTTCTCATGTTTGCTCCTGGTACACAGTGTTCCAGGTGTGGGGTGGTGTGGCACATTAAACGGCTTTATACAACAGTTAGTTCCGACCAAGTACTTTTATTGGACAAGAGGTATTCCATGAGTCACGATATACAGTATAACAGCACTGGGACTTTTAACTATATGTATCACTCCGCCGCACAGATGTTCTACTAAATGACCGTTAATTAGACGACATGTTTGTGTTCAGGTTACTAGGCAACAGTCCATTTGAAGTTCAGTTGCGGAACTATTTTTTGTTTATTTTTATGATTAAATAAACAAACAAAACATAATCTGTTGTCGCACTCGCTTATTACTGTTAACTAATAAATCGCGCTGTAGAACTGTTGTATAAAAGCAATATCACACTCGAGGTCGTGCTGTTATACAGAATAGTGAGGTTGTGTGTTTTAGACGCTACTGGAAACATGGTTTATGCCAATGAACCCATGGAGGCCTGCAGCCTCGTACCTACGAACGAATCACAGCCGTGCTGATATTCAGTATAACACACTCCCTCTCGTGTGATATTGCTTAAGTGTTCCACACCAGGCACTGAGCACTAGCCAATCTGGACGGGGCCAGAGCAGACAGGAAGTGGGTTTCCATCCTAACAGGACCCAGTGGTGTTCTTAACACCTGCAGGGCCAAAGGTTTCCATGATGAGGATTCTGAATATGGACCTCACTAGTGTACTCTCAGATAAACACACACAATACACACACTTTTGCACACTCGTGCACACCAACAAAACACACACATACACACACACACACACACACACAACACAACACAACACAACACAACACAACACAACACAACACACACAACACAACACAACACACACACACACACACACACACACACACAGGACATGTACTTGCTTATCTATTCTGGCAACTTCTGCCATCTTTGTCCTTTTTTATCAGGAACCACCGCCACGGTGAAGACCTCACTGAATCAGAGGTCTGTGATTGGTTAGTTTACCTTGGAAATGAGCTCGTCGTGATTGGCCAGGTGCGCTCGGCAGTGGATGCAGCTGTAGGTGCGGTGGCAGGTGGGGAGGTAGGCCTGGAAGGTCTTGGAGCGCGTCATGGCGACGGCGGAGAGGGCAGACGGAGCGGTCACTGTAGGGGCCACGCTGTTGGTGCTGCTGGGCGGGGTGGGGGGGCGGTGCAGGAAGGGGCTGCCAGCCCAGGACGGCTCGCAGGGGAAGCACCGCAGCACACAGGTGAGGGCCGTGGTGGGGCGCGGGGAGGGAGGCACACACCTGGGGGGGGGAGAGAGAGAGAGAGAGAGAGAGAGAGAGAGAGAGAGAGAGAGAGAGAGAGAGAGAGAGAGAGAGAGAGAGAGAGATTAGCCATTAAGCATTAAGCACACAGTGACAGCTTGGAGAAAAGAGAATGGCCCTTAATGATCAGAGTCACTGAATCAGTCAAGACAACAAGGCCTCTGGGATACACACCTGGCTGGGACACACACACATACAACGTTTATGGTATTGGAGTACTTTGAGAGTAGGCCTTTTCTTCTACAATATAAACAGTATAGCTACCATACCTTTAAGAAGGTAGTTCTCTTGCCTGGCTGATTAAAACCTGATCACAGAGTATCAACCGACACAGAAAGCACCTTTATGAACACAATCTTTACATAGTGTTGTTACTAGAAGTTCTGTCCTTAGCAAATGCACACACGCACATGCACACACAGACACACAGACAAACACACACACACACACACACACACACACACACACACACACATGCACACAGGGTTAATCAGGCTATGTGAAAAAACCTTTCTCAAGTAGCTTGGGATGCTTGAAAGAAAGACAAAGGAACACCACTGACAGACTTACTACAGCTATGCTGTGACACACACACTCACTTAACTCACACATGCACGTCTCTAGACTGATAAACAGCTGTAATCTATTGAAAACCTATGTACAACGCTCTCTGTGTAAGTTGCTTTGAAGTTGACTTTTTTGGTAACGATCAAGTCACAATGCCACGGTAACACAGCGAGAGACATAAGCATGCCATCACATGATACGGTAAGAAGATAGGACAGAAAACGACCATAACACTATGTTCTTGTGTCTTGAATGTTTTTCACTTTTATTTGAGCGTTTCATGCATCACAGTTGCTTCATTGTCGGCATAATATTGTTTTGATCTGCTGTTATGGATGCATGGCACGGTACAGAACTGGGAAACGTAATGACGACGTATGATAAACTATTATCTGAGAAACATCAGAATCCAATAGTATACTATCCAATGATGTGACAAGAAGCCAGAAGCTAATTGACTGAAGGGAAATGCTGATCTAATAATAGCAAACATACAGAGAGATTAGTCATGTGTGTGCGTGGACACCGACACACACTGACACACATAGAAGATTAGGAAGATAGGATCTTAGAGGGCTGTGACATCACCACAAAGTCGAAAGCTGCAAAGCCAGTTCGTGACGTTAGAATTATAAGGTTCTATCTCAATTTTTGTCAAAATTGAGTTTTTTACATAATCTGATCCATTAGGTGTTTATTAATGCCTGTGTGGTGTTATTTTTTAAATGTTGACATTTTTGAGTTAGTAATTCATAAAACATCTCACAAAACATCTCACAAAACATCTCACAAAACATCCATCTCACAAAACATAATGGAATGTAAAAACTTTGACGCTCAATATCTCTGAACTGCCCTAAACGGAGATAGAACCTTATCATTCTAAGCTCACGAGTTGTGGAGAGATAACAGCAGGATAGTTACGTTACTGCACTGTATCCAGTGATCATATTGAACCTCCTCAACGAACAACAAACATTTCTCAAGGACATGATAAAGAACGACTGTCAGCTTCATATCCAAAATAATATTCCATATTCCCATTTACAAATATTGATGTATTTATAGATCTTTTCTTGACTGGGTCTATTCTGCACTTGTTGGCAGGTCTGGTTACTAAGACGATAACAAGTAAAGGCAGACACTGACAGGCACTCAGATTCTTATAAAAAAACATCATCTTGATTTTGACGTTTTTTCATACAGTGAGGGTCTACCTCATTCACTTTGCCACATACACAGGGTTCCCACGGGTCCTTGAAATCCTTGAAAGTCTGTGAATTTGAGAAAAAGAAATTAAGGTCTTAAAACTTTTTAAAAAATAGACATGGGTCATTGAAAGTGCTTGAATTCCCCTCTCTCTCTCTCTCTTTTTAATTGTCGTCTGTGAGCGGATAGTTCCTATTATATAAATCCTCATCTAGATCTGTCTCAAACTATGCCGTGTTGGGTCCTTGAATTTGAGGGAATTGAGTCTTGAAAGTCCTTGAAAAGGTGCTTGAATTTGATGTTTCAGAAGGTGTGGGAACCCTGCATACAAGTAGTATACGTCCCTTCGTAGGGCCCCTTGTATAGGTAGTGTGCTAACAGTAGGCTGCCAGAATGCTCACTCCCATGTCCCACTCAGCAGTTCACACTAGGTAAGCGGCTCATGCCATGTAAGCCTGCTGTTAAACCTGCTGACTCAGGGCCCAGTGGCACTGGCTGGCACAATGTGCAGGGGGCAGCGGGGCAGGCACCCCTGAAAGAAGAATGGAAGTGCTGAGGTCAGACCTCTCAGGGCGAGGGTCAAGGGTCACTGTGGTGGTCAGTCAGAGGGAGAGCCGGGACATTTAAGGGTTGCTCTTTTTTCCTCCCAAGCTGTCACTGAAGCAGTGTGTGTGTGCGTGTGTGTGTGTGTGTGTGTGTGTGTGTGTGTGTGTGTGCATGCAAGTGAGTAAGAGAGAGAGAGAGAGAGAGAGAGAGAGAGAGAGAGAGAGAGAGAGAGAGAGAGAGAGATTAGCCATTTAGCATGACAAACACAGTGACAGCTTGGAGAAAAGAGAATGGCCCTTAATGATCAGAGTCACTGAATCAGTCCAGACACAAGGCCCCTGATCAAGCGCAAGATGAAAACCTACAATGTTTCTAACGTGCACACGTCCTACTCCTATCAGAAAGGACTGTCCTAAATGCTGTCACCTGTCTAATCTGCCATCCTGCCCATTCAGTAGATTCAATCCATTACGTATTGCTTAGCTAAACCATGTCAGCCCGGGAAAGCGAAAATTGACACCCACCTCCAAACAAAGAGCTTGGCTGGGGCTGTTGAAGCCATTCATTGTGAGCTTTGTCTATGAGCAACAGCTGCAGCACCTCACACAGCCTCAATGTGTGCGTGTGTGTGTGTGTGTGTGTGTGTGTGTCTGTGTGTGTGTCAGTGTGCATGTGTGTGTGCGTGCGTGTGTGTGCGTGTGTGTGTGTGTGTGTCTGTGTGTGTCTGTGTGTGCGTACGTGCATGTGTCGACCAGTGACACCAATGGGCAAACCTGCCTCACTTTCTTTACCCTACCACACAACTGACAGTCTCTGTCAAACATGTCTTCCCTCAGGGCAAAATCAATGAAAACCAATGAAAACAAAAAGCTAGGCTCCAGTACACATGGTACACTTCTCATATGACTGTCTGGATTAACAGCTAAAACTTCTCCTAAGCATGAATACTAAAACCAAGAGGCAAATACTAAACAACAAACATTGGAACAACACCTTGATTTGTCAACATGACTAGCTAACATGGCTGAAATGTTTAACAAGAGACAAAATCAGCAACCATTCAGACACAACTGAGCCACAGAATAACTGCATGCCTGCCTGCCTGGCCTCTCATAAACATATGCCACAAATATCTTAATATCCGACGGAGAGAGGTATGATCAATGTCCTTTCAACAATGTAACACATAGTAGCAGCTTAGCCCCTCAAAGGAACATGAAGCGTTACATGAAACACATTGGATTAAGCCAAAGCAACTGCACATAAGTCCAATGATTCATATACTCATCAGTCCCTTAACTGACCCGACATTGACACTGTTGTATTCAGATAAAAGTAATGTGTCTAATGTCCTCTTTAACCGAAGGGAAGAGGAGTTGGTGACTCATTTGAGTGAGACAAATTTTTCACACTAGCTGTCATCAGTTAACTGACAGATACCGTACATCTGTTTGTGAGGTTGTGTTTGAAATGACCAAACAAGAAGTCTAAAAAGATGTTGAGATGGGTATGAGAGGGGAAACACAGAAGGGTTAGGGATGTTTGTAAGTGTGTGTCATTAGAAGTGTGTGTCATTAGAAGTGTGTGTCATTAGAAGGGAGATGGGGAGAAAGAGAGAGGTACGAGAGTGTCAAATAAGAATCCTATATTGAAAGGTAAACACAGAGAGGACAGGGGTGGAGGGATACAGTAATGGCTAATAGAACAAGTCAGCAAGGAAAGTGAAGGGAATGATAGAATAAGAGAAGGGATTGGAGAAGAAGAGAGAGAGTATAGGGTGTTCACACATATCATTTTGCTTTCAGTTTAGATTACAAGAAATGTATCCATCACATAGAGAATTGTATGAGAAAAACAATGGTCCAAACCCCATGGTTCTATCATGTATGGTCCAAAAGATATCAAGGTTTACCTCTTTACATACACATGCCAATTACAGGAATTTATCTCAATAGAATCTAGACCTAACAAGTGGTCACTGCTATGCAGAATTTTAAGACCAATGTTAATAGCGAATGTGAACATTGATCACGCAATTCATAGTGAGCCAGCTGACGTTAGGAGTTATCCAGACCATTCACACACACAGCGTCTAGCGGGCGAGAGTAGACGAGGGAGCTTCTAATCAAAATCCAAAATCCAATACAAGACAAACATGTATCTATATGTATATATTTTTAGATAGAAAACAAGTTGAATTTAATAGAAAACCATCCTCAAAGACTATCAGATTTCAATAACGATGCGTATCTTTCAAGTGTCTCCTTAAAATCGCCACAAAAAAACCCCTCTGATGTGAGGAGAATTGAGGGTAGACCAATAGGAAGTCAAAATGCCTTACATACAGGTGACCACTGGCGGACTCAGGGGGGGCAGGGGGGGCGACCGCCCCTCCTGGTGCCCCCACGGTTGAAAAACGTCTCTCAGACTCTTAAGTGCCCTTTTGAGTGGCAAAAATGAGAGGACGTGTCCTACTGGTGCCCCTCCAATGGTCTAAACTTGACCATGTGCCCCCACAGTTGAAAGACGTCGCACTAAAGTGCCCTTTTGAGTGTCAAAATTAGAGGATGTGCCCTATTGGCTGCCCTTCCAATGGTCTAAACTTGACCATGTGCACTGATGGGGTCCCATGTTGTGCAGTAGGTGCCCTTTTTTACTTTTCGCCCCTGCCCTTCAAACAGCCTGAGTCCGCCACTGCAGGTGACGCGTCCATTAAATTGATTGATTGAAGTACACAGAGCTAAAACTATAATACATAGGGACATGTATGTTGACACATGTAAGACAAAATCTTCCAAAAATGTATTTTTTTAATGGTGATTAAGTAGCGCAACCCTGGCAGAACTCCGTTTTCGCACGTTCTATGACCAGTGGGTGGACACCCTAGAGCAGGGGTCGGCAATTAGGTTTGGCCTCGGGCCCAAAAAAATGTGAGCCACTAGATGGCGGGCCCGAACATAATCAAAGGCTAATTTAAGTAATTGATTGTTAAAAAATGTGACACGTTCTAATGCTTTGACTTTTCTTTCGAAAAATGTACACATCGCTAGTCAACTAACACAGCTTGTTTTGTGAGCCTGCTAACAATGTAAAGTAGTGTTGTAGTTAACTAGGTAGCAGTCCAATCCATTACGTTGCAGTATTTTGGCTTGACTAGCGAGTTTGTGTTGTGATTCTCAACAACGTTGAAACGTAGTTTCAGCCTTTTCCATAGTTTTGAATAATAAATATGTGGACTGACGATGTATCGCAGCCTAACTTATTCTAATAATTATTTAACATAGTTTTATTCTGAATGATTCCCCCCTCCTCCCAGACTTACATGGTCACATTATTATTGGATTGGTTGTTTGCGTGTCGGGTGAAGTTAGCTAAACATTTAACCTGCTAGCTAGCAAGAGAAACATCATGTCACTCTCCAAAGGTCTAAAGAGGAAAGTTGACGGTGAAAACAGGGCATTTAAAGAGGAATGAACAGCGAACTATACGTTCATCCTACCTGGTTTCATCAATGCAAAGCCGTTGTGAGACTCACATCTTCCGTGCTCACAATGTTCCCTTTCTATACATGCGAGTCGTCCTTTTCGTCAATGAATGTGATAAAGACGCACGAGAGGAATCGATTGATGCATAAAAAATAAAAAAAACTGCCTGCGGATTAAAGTGACGTCAATATCACCAGATATCAAGCAAATAGTGACCGATGGGAGATGCCTCTTTTCACATTAAGTGAGTACCAAGCCTGTCGTTATTGTATTTAATAACCTAATTGTATTTTGTATATTTTGAATGAATGGCTTATGGCTCATTGTACTTATTATCCCTAATAGCGCGTTTGCTCTGTCGTTTCAGGAGCATAGGCCTACCACCACTTTTGCGCCGATTTTGTTGTCAATGTTTTTCAGAAAATTAAACAGAATTTGCTTTGTTACTGTTCATATGTGTGTTGCAGTCACATACGTATACATTACATTTGAATGATTTAATGAGCTGATGTTATTTTTTTCAAACCACACACACCGCATGTTGGCTATTTCAGCACCACGCCTTGTCCACCTACTTATGATTCACTCTGAGGGGCACCCCGCTGCCTGATTGTCTGTCCCTGTGTCATTCACTCTCAACATGAATAAAAGTACAATAAGCATTATTCAGGTGGAGGTAGATTCTCTATTCGGACATTATAGGCGCGGTGTGGGACTGTCGGTCCGATATTGTAAAAAAATAAAAATAAAAGTGGATTCTCAAAATAATCTGCTGGGCCAAATATTATTGGTGACGGGCCAGCAATGGCCCACGGGCCGCCTATTGCCGAATGCCGACCCCTGCCTTAGAGAGTAGAAGAGAAAGATAATGAGACGGCAAACGTGAGAGAAAAATAACCAGATTAAATACAGAAAGAGTGAGAGAAAAAAATAACAAAAGAAAAGAGAAATGTCTGTGTGAGACAGAGACAGAATACCCAATGGATGAGAGAGAGAGGGAGAACCAGGCCAGTGTCTGAAGCTGTGGCGGGAGCGTCAGTGTCAGCAGTGTTGCCAGGTGGGCGGTTTTCCAGCCCAATTGGGCTAGTTTAGGTTGCATTGTGCTGGTAAAATTGGGCTTGGGCTGGTGGACAGAATTTGGGCTGGTTTCCCATGAAAAACCAGCCCAAATTCTCTCCATTCATTCTATTTCATTTTAAATGACTTGACAGAGACTGGTGGCTGTGTTGTTAACAGCCAGGCCCTGTGTTAAATATGCTGTGATCACCATGCTAATGTGCAATTAACAAATGTAGAGGCACATTCATTGAGACTATAGATTATGTCACATGGAAATGGGTTTCATATGATAATACCATGATTGAATTGAGGTTATCTTCCATGATCATATTTTGCCATTGCATTGAACATGAAACAAGACTAAGCATTGTCATTACTTTGACACAGCATTGCTAATCGAAACAATCAACAAATATTATTTTTGGTATTTGAGCAGTCCCTTCATTTATTCTATTCTATTCGTTTTTTATATGTATTATGATATATTCTAAGCTATAATATTTGGGCTGGTTTTGATCAATTTGGGCGGATTCTGATCACTTATTAGGCTGGTAAACATCAGACCAATCTGGCAACACTGAGTGTCAGTTGAGGTATGTCTATTGGCGCTTTTCCACTACCATACCGTGCCGTACCGCGTGAGCCGGGTTTGTTTTGCTTTCTCCACTGCCAACCGAGCCGGGCCCGGGCCGATTTAGCTACGCTTCGGAAGGGGTAGCGAAAGGTACTTTTTGCCAGGCTGTGTGTCACACACAGCGTGTGACGCTGCAGACCGGCACGTAACATCCATATGCTGTATAAATAAATATATTTGACTACCAGCAAGACATCGGAGCACTCGTATCTATAACAAACGCCGAGATTGTATGAGCCCCGGCGTCAGTCCAATGGAAGCCTCAAGCACAGCCTTTCCGTAGAAATACATTGCTCCCTGTCTAACGTTATATATCTAACGTTACATGTTTTAAGGCTGATCTGTGCATGATAGTGCTGCATTTTTACATAATTCTTATCGCATTTCCCCCCGTTGAGCTGTATAGCGGCACTTATTAAAGTGAAGTGATCTTATGACACTTAACTCCTCCTACTGTCCCCGCTCACTCCAGGTCTGTTGTGTATAATGGAGAAGCGTATCCTACCCGTACCATACCGTACTTTCAAATGCGTGCCGTACCGATCTGGTCAATGGAAAAGCGCCATATATGACCAGACTAGGCTGCTGTCTGCATGTAGGCCAGGGGCTCCATTGTCACCAGACTCCACATGGCTCCTGCTAGCTCGGTTCTACTAGGCTAGGCTATAACTACTAGGCTAGGCTATATCTCTCACCATCCAGACACATAGCCCAGCCAGACAGACCAATAGGGTCAAATCAGAGCATTGAGCCTGGCCAGACAGCAGAGGGGCTGGGTCACTGGGCTGGGGATGGATATACAGTACATACCCACTGGCATGGGTGCCCCTCCTGGTGCCCCCACGGTTGAAAAACGTCTGTCTTAAGTGCCCTTTTGAGTGTCAAAAATGCCCTTTTGAGTGGCGAAAATGAGAGGACGTGCCCTATTGGTGCCCCTCCAATGGTCTAAACTTGACCATGTGCCCTCACAGTTGAAAAAAGTCACACTAAAGTGCCCTTTTGAGTGGCAAAATTAGAGGATGTTCCCTATTGGCTGCCCTTCCAATGGTCTAAACTTGACCATGTGCACTGATGGAGTCCCATGTTGTGCAGTAGGTGCCCTTTTTTTCTTTTCGCCCCTGCCCTTCAAACATCCTGAGTCCGCCACTGTACATACCTATACACACACACACACACACACACACAAACACAGACATTGACAAGTAGACAGACATACACACAAGCACACAGACACAAGCATGCACACACACACACGCACGCACGCACGCACGCACGCACGCACGCACACACATAAATGGACTACTACCCGGTACTTTTTATGTGTCGTATTCTTTTCAAAGGTAATTACAATCTAGCCAAATAAACGTCTTAAACATAGAACCTCACTGTCCCAGACCCAGGCTGTGTGAGGAGAGGGGAGAAGGGGGTTACTCCCCGGTGCATATTAGCACTGGATGAATGTGTGTGTGTGTGTGTGTGTGTGTGCGTACTGTATGCAGTCAGCTGGTCTGTGGATTCATCAACGTCCTTTCTATAGGACACACTGACACAAGAGGCTGTGAGGAGTAGACACACAGGGTCTATCATGTTGTACTGTGTTGAACTGCTTTTGCACTGTGAAAGGTGTACCGTATTTAATTAACCATCTTAAATACAGTACATCCCCATGTCTAACACACATGACAACTCATCTGACTATTTGAGTATCTGTGTGGTAGGTTAACACAAAGCAAACCGATCTAATTGGTGGAAAATAGAAAATGAAATAAAGCAGTAATATTCTCTTTATCATGTGCATTACCTTCCTGTACGCAACATCACCACGCATCAGCTTCTTCTGTGGTAAGAGTGAGCCATCGAAAAGAACATACTGTAGTCTAGGCATATACAGACACTGTCCCATACTGTAGTCTAGGCATGGAGACACGGCGTGCATACAGAGCAGCAGACTGACTGAAGCCCACCTACTCAGACGGCCCAAGGGCTCAGCAACACTCCCACGCACCACTAGATCTCCAGCACCACTCAACAGTTTGGCACTGGTTCCATGGAACATATCTGATTATGTGTGTATATGCTCGTCATTTTTTTAAAGGCACATTTTTTGTCATGGTGACTGTCACTGGAGAGCTTTTGATCATGGGAATCTATTACTTCCATTAGGTGTCAAGGACAGGTCAGTTTAGTTGGTGGTTTGGTTCATTTGGTAACATACTTTTACAGTGCATCTTTTTCTGGCATTTGACCTTTAGCGCTGACTGTAGCTACCTCATTTCATTATAATAATAATGAAATGAGATAATATACTAAAATAAAACTTGTCTACCATCATGACAATTCTCATTTAAAAGCTGTCACCATCAGTCATTTGCACTTTTGGTAGGTCAAGACTTGTGAATAACAAGGTGTTGGCTATATCTTCTGATATTATGCAGCATATTAGTGAGGGAATTCTATGTCTATAAATAGATCATTACGTCATTAATGAACGACTGTCTGCGGTAGGCTATAACAATGGTCTAACAAGGCAAACCTTCAGACAGACACTGGCGGCGTTCGTAAATTCGCTCGGAGAGCGTCGGAGCGTCCACGTGACTGCCTCTCGTCCAATCAAATGACTTGGTTCCATTATGACGTTGAACCCAGTGTGCGCTCCGGCGAATTTACGAACGCGGCCACTGTTGTTACATTGTTGCAGTAAACAATTGCCAACATCTCGTGAGCTTAGAATGATAAGGTTCTATCTCCGTTTAGAATGATAAGGTTCTATCTCCGTTTAGAATGATAAGGTTCTATCTCCGTTTAGGGCAGTTCAGAGATATTGAGCGTCAAAGTTTTTACATTCCATTATGTTCTGTGAGATGGAACCTTTGTATTTTATGAATTACTAACTCACACAGGCATTAATATACACCTAATGGATCAGATTATGTAAAAAACTAAATTTTGACAAAAATGGAGATAGAACCTTATAATTCTAACGTAGCGAATTGCCAACATCTTGCAAGCATGATGACGCATCAAGCATGTCATCCGCAGTTAACATGACATAAGAAGGACAAGAGATTGACAACATCGGACAGATAGTCAGGTTGTCAACACTCTTAACAGGCTCAGTTCGCCAAACAATGTCATAATAAATACTCAAGCTTCTCTTTGGCGACTTCCCCCTTGGGTAACGCGCATGCGCCACAGCAGTGTTGGGATGCTTACGGGGGGGGGGGGGGTTCCATCAACGTCGCTAAAGGAAAATCTAGGCTTATTTTGCTAAGTCTCGCGAGACTTCTCAAAATAACCCTGGGCTTTTCTGATAAGTCTCGCGGGATTTACCAAAAATAAACCTACATTTTTCGTCGCGACGTTGATGGAATACCCCCCAGTGCAGCTGTGGTGCAAAATACGCCACTGCCAACTTTGGGAACGATGTGTGAACCAGCGCACCTAATGCCCACTGCGGACATCCATCCCACTAAACAAAAGAAACTCGCATGTAATACAATGCGTATCAGTAAGAAAAACGTATTCAGAATTTTCATCAAATTGTTAGAATTCTCATCATAAACTTTCAGAGCCAAACGCAGTTTAGTTCTCCAATAACAATAACAATTACAAACCATTCCCCCCAATTACCTTTGGATAAAGAAAATCACTATTAGCCCCTTTGTCCTCCGTAGATTGGAACTTTATGCGTGGCAGATCCTTCTCAGTCCATTTGGAGATGTGGTTCTATGCGTTGACTTCAATGCCCGAGCAGGAGAGCAGATCCATCGGATACTGTAACGCACCACTTGAGTTGATGTTATTGCGCAAAGACAGTACCACGTCTGGCGGCAGAGCGACAGTCAAGCTAACCAATCAGTGTAACATTACGGCATAGCAACACTCTGCTCATTGGTCACTGATTGCGAGGGCTGACCAATCGTCGCTCGCAGTGCAGAAAGAAGCGCTCTCTACTGTTTTGAGGACGTTTAGGTAGGGAACCACAACAGCCGGTGTCGTGTCAGTTATGGGTTTCCATATCAGATAGTGTTCCCCCTCTATTAATTGTGATTTTAGGAGATATCGAAGGCCAAAGTTAATTGGTGATGGCTTACTTACATGTCAATATTGCCTTCCAAGTGTTTTCATGCATTTTATATAATATTTCCAACATAATGATTTAATCCAGAATATTCATTGATATTAACCTGGTGTCAATTTATTTAACACCAAAATGAATCAAAATGTTTGACTTTAAGGATAAAAGGTTACAGATGCAATCAATAATATGGTATCTGCAAGAATCAGCAACATCCAACTGAATGAGAAATATGCATATCTGGAATACATCATTATATTCATATAGTCGATCATAAATGCATGGGAATATCAGTTATATTATTTACAAAAATGTGACGAACAAGGATATAACATGACTGACAATCAATACTAAAGTTGTAAATAATACTTATTGCAAAAGTTGAGTAATATAACATTAATATTCATGGTATTATCATTAACTGTAATTAGTCATCATTAATCGGGAACACTAACTGACATGACACCAGTCACGAGCCGAACCAATATTGCACTTTTAAAAACATAAATTCAATGGAACTAATTGAATTGACATTCTAATGAACAAACTACGTAAATGCAATTGTCCATGACGTTGAAATATGATTAGGTTCATGATGAGGCTATTTGCACCATTACATAATTTTAATAATGTTCTAGACCGACTACAGGCCTACCATAATTGATTATTATTCAAATAAACAGCATAAAAAGGCTCAAGTGTTTACATTAATGACTGTGCCTTTATGCAGAGCAAGACAATGTTTTAATAAAAATAGATAATCAGTAATCTGGCATTTAACTGCATAAAAAGATGATGATTTATTTTCCAAATCAAATTCTTGTCACTCAGTTTGGGGGCCATGCTGAGACTTTTCTAGTTCCTTTATAGAAGGTACAACGTGGCTAACAGCGACATCTACTGGCTAAATGCTGCCCATTTGCATGCCAATACAGCAGACTCATTCTTCAAATCAAATAAAAGTTTATTTATCAAATACATATAATTAAGCCGTAGACAATGCAATCAAATGCTTAGGGTAACAACAACTGAACAATGCAGCAAACAACCATACACAATGCAGTACAATATAATAATAATAATAATGATAATAATAATAATAAAAGATGGCATGGTGTATAGCAGCAATGTTGGGCAATAGCAACTGTAGTAGCATAGAAGTGCAAATATGCAATGTCATTTGAGAATGAAAACCTGATGTACCTGTATAGTTCCTAACCATAAGCCTTGACCGCTGTATGGGTGTGGTGTGACCATGTCACAAGTCTTCAGTGATGTGGACACAGAGGAACTTGAAGCTGAACAAGCATTGAATGACGATTTAAATAAATATGTAACACAACACTAAAATTCCCATGTATTTCAGTAATAGTGTTTTACTGGCATGTGAGCTCAAGAAAAGTAAAGTGAATTAGTGCTGGGCCAGAACTAATGCCTGCACACCTGGTAGATCTCTAGGATAGAAGTTGGAGTAATACGATTGTATTTACACCAGTTTGCACAGTATCAGTAAATAAATCTGACACAAAAGGACAGTCGATTAGATACTTTTTATTCTCTCCTTAGTGAGGAACACAGTATAAAGACACCATGAACAAAGAAACAAAGATCTGTAAACACGGTCTATATTTCACCATTTCAAGACCACTGATTTCTGTTTGGGACAAATCCCTTATTCTTTATCAACGTGGTTCATAATCGATTTAATTCAGTCAAACTCAATCGAGTTCATTGAGGAATCGCCACAGAAACAGGATGAAACAATAGACAAGACTACCAGATTATAGTCTGATTTACTTGAAGCCTGGTGGTGGTGGTATGAAGTGGCTTTACTGTGGTGGTGGTGGGTTGGCCGTGTTGGCACGCAGGATCCCCCGGAGGACTTTGTAACTGGCTAGGGGCTGGTTCTCTTTAGGGGGGTAGCACGGGCCCCGGTCTGTGACATAGGAGTAGGGGAAGCGGAGCACCCAGAGGCCGTCGGAGGGCAGCACCAGCTCTGTCTGCTCCGGGTGGAACGCCGGGCAGGGAGGAGGGCCGTGCTGCACCTGAGGTAGAGATGGAAAAGGCTAGTTTGGTCAAATGGACCCAAAATTGAGCTTGACAGCATGTTGTGACTATTCTCAGTTCAGCTATTATTGTACCACAACTTTTATGGCTAGAGTGATCAGCAGGATCAGCATTCTATTATTGTACCACAACTGTTATGGCTAGAGTGATCAGCAGGATCATCATTCCTCCCATGTTGTCAAGAGTGGGAAACAAAACCCCCGTAAGGAAACATTCAAAGACATTTTAAATAAAGCTGAAGAGAGAATAGCTTACCTGTGGGTTTAGAGTAATCTCCAGGGGGGCGTCGGGTACTACGATGAACAGCCGTGTCAGCTGGGCGTAGTGTGGCTTCAGCCCGCGGCCCTGGGCGGGGGACGGTATGTACAGGGGCATGTCGGCGTTCAGAGCCCTGGTAGCCGACTCCTTGGCCCCTCCGGGCCCCGACACCTTCACCACCTTCTCAGGCCCGGAGCTGAAGAAACGGCGCCCCCTACTGTCCTCGTACTCGAACCCCACAAAGGCACGGGCCACGTCGTCTCGCCTACGCCCCCCCCGGGCCAGTCCGCCCGCGCTCCCCCTCTTCCCCGCCAGGGCTTTGTTGGGGGCCGGCCAAGAAGACGGCCCCCCGTCCAGGGGATCGGCCAATCCCACTTCCTCCTCAGAGCGGGAGCGGATCACTACGTCCCAGGGCAGGAGGAAGGAGGAGCCAGGGAGGAAGCCCGGCTGCTCCAGGCCCGTATGACAGTTGTAGAGCTTGGCCGGGCCCAGTTTCACCAGGGACCAGCTGGAGAACTTGGGCAGCAGACCCTTGGGGCAGCCTGAGTGGACCATGCCGGGGAGGTACTCTACAGTGGAGGGCTGGCGATCCACCAGGCTGGGTCTCTTCTCTTGGCCCTCAGTGGCACCATCCCCGAAGGGCCCCAGGCTGTCAGTGGACTGGCCCAGGCTGAGGGCAAGGCTGAGGCTGGTCCTGTCCGCTGGAGTGTGGGTGGTGGGGTCCTTCAGTGTCTCCGTCTCCTCTGGTTCTGCCACCTCAGAAGGCCTTGGTGCTTCGTCGCAGGCTGGTGCTGGGTCCGGGGTGCTCGGCTGGAAGACGGGGAAGTTGATCCTCTCCAGTTTCGCGCAGCATTTCTCCTCCAGCATCTGTGGGGGATATTTATTTATAGAGAGAGAGAAATAAATGTGTGTGTATATAAAGAGAGAGAAATAAATGTGTGTGTGTATATACACACACACACACACACACAATTATTGGCACCCCTGGTAAAAAAAAAGTGTAAAAAGGGTTATAACATCCCACCTTTAATTGAAGTCATGAATGAAGTAAATGTATTCAGAGAAAAAAATAATCTGTCATCAAGAAGTAATTATTTCTAACAAAACCATGTGTGCCTCAGCCTTACCCTTGTGGCCTCAGTGGTCGTTAGCGGTCAATTGTTGATTTAATAGAACACTGACCTGATAATAGAACACTGACCTGATAATAGAATACTGACCTGATAATAGAACACTGACCTGATAATAGAACACTGACCTGATAATAGAACACTGACCTGATAATAGAACACTGACCTGATAATAGAACACTGACCTGATAATAGTCATAATTGGCAGCCTGGATGTCAAAGGGGTCCTCACGCGGGGCTTGTTTACGGCCACAGTTGCAGGAGCTCGTGGAGCGCCCCCTGCTGTTGTGATTGAGGATAGGCGGGTTGTGGTCCATCTCTGGCTTTTCACCTGCAAAGAGAACCACAACAAAATGTTCAGGTTATCATATACATACACACACACATTGAACCACTATAAGGCTCTCCTGCACTCAACAGTGTAACCCTAACCCCACACTGTGCATCTGTGTTTTAAACTTAATGACACCAAAGCCAGAGGCAAATCACTAGTTATGGCCATAATGACAATAAAGTCCATTCATTCATAATGAATAACTGATGCTAGCAGTAACCATGGTTACAGTGCCATTTCACCTGTGGGGTAAGTGAGCCATCTTACCTGGCTGTGGCAGCAGGTGAAACTTGTGCACACAGTGCTGGTCCGTGAGGCTGCGTTCTTCACACAGCTGATGTCCGTTACTCCAGAACGTGTAGCAGTCCTCGTGGAGCTGCAAGGCGTACCGCTGAAAAGCCACGCCACGCGCGTGCTGGCTGTAGACCCGAAGTGCTTGAGTCAGTTGGTTCTTGTGTACCGTGGTGGTGTAATTATGGGGAAGGTTAGACTGGTAGGCACTGTGTGCCAGGGGCAGGGCTTTCAGGCACCGGTTCTCAGAGAACTTTGCGTCTGCGTCCAGAAAACCCTCCATCACCTTTAGTTGACTCTGCACTTTGACGGCCAACTCTGCCGTCTCTTCCTCCGTGTTGGTGATCATGACCTGGTACAGTTTGAGAGCGACGTGTGCCCATTTAGAGTAGGTGGGCAGCTCGAAATGGGAAGGCTGTGGATTGCGACCCACACTGTCGTCAAAGCCTTTCTTGGTCAAGACCAGCTCAACGTGCTGCCATAGGAACTCCTTCAGAGTGCAGTCCACCAATTGCCCACCTGATGTCAGGCTGCTGCTTTCTACTGTAAAGGAGGGTGGTCTTGCTGCACGGCGCATCTGTGTATAGTGCCTTGGTCCAGACAGTGGAGTGTTTGTGTCGTTTTCCCACAGGGTGCAGTTGGAACGTAGTTGTCCGAGCAGGGCAGCCACCGGGTCCTCCTCTGGCCCGGGCACCACATAGACAAACGCCTGGTTGGCGGGTACAGTGAACAAGCAATTGCTGCTTTGGTTGGTGAGGACTCTGCTCTTCCGAAAAATGCGATATATCTGGTCCTCCAAGGCGTGTTGAAGGCGTCGTCGTGGAGAGTGCTTTTTGGGCTTGTCGTGGTTCCCTCCTCCGGACGTGTCTGTGGCGTTTCCACTGGAACCAGAACCACTGACTCTCAGAGCTCCGTTCATCTGGAACACGAAGAGCAGGCGGGGGGGGCAGGGCCGGCAGTTCACCTTCCACTCTTTGGAGATGCTGGAGTCTTTGACGGCAGCGCGCAGCAGGGGCAGAGCTTTCTGGCGGAGCGCGTCCAGCGCACGGAACAACCTGCAGGGTATATACAGAAATCTTGAGGTTACCGGTAATTTCAATACCTTTCTAAGACTTTTTAAAGACCTCACGCCACTTCGAGCTGTAACTGTTTACATCAGTGACACCCTTTAACTTAACTTAACCATCTTTGTTTTTTAAGAAAACTAATAAATTCACGAACTTTTACTAAAAGGTTTTTAGGACTCAAACTCTTTGGACGTCTAATTCAGAAAAAGACATACAAAATTCAAGACCTCATAAAATCGTGAGAAACTTTTTAATACTTATTAAGGGTCTTGATTTCCCCCAAAATTGATTTATCAACTTTTAATACTTTTCAAGACACCTGAATAGGAGACCCTGACCTGTCGTAGGTGACGTCGAAGGAGGAGGTGGGGTGCACCAGGAGCAGGACATGGCACAGAGAGAAGAGGTACAGCAGGTGCAGACAGTGTTGCTTATCCGCCCCCTTCCAGAACTCGTGCGCGTCGGAGTGACCGATCCCCGCGCTCAGAGACTCACACGCACGGAGGAGCTGCCGGTTGTCACAGATGGAGGTGAGCACCAGGTACAACACGCGGGTCTCCTGGCTGTAGTAAGCCTGGATCAGACTTCCACCGTTTAGGATGTCTGTCTCGTCTAGACCCCCTTATATTTATGAAAAAAATATAATTATACATTTATAATTATGAATTATGATAATTGTAATTTTATAATTAATAATATAATTTTATAATTAATTCATTATAATAATAATTATTAATTAATAATAATTATTAATTAATAATAATTTTATTAAATAATTCCTGGTTATATTATTTATTATACAATTATAATTATTATATAATTATGAATTATTATGAAATATATATTCTCACCGGAGAGAGGGAAGAGGTGCTTGTCCGCCAGCGTGTTGATCAGGAGCTCTTTGGGCGACCCGGGCTGCATGGCGCTTTTACCGAATATCCCCAGAACACAGAGGCCCTCGTCTTTGTACAGCGCGTCTTCGATCACCTCCGATTGAAGGAGCGACCCTACACTTACGGGCAAGGCCATGTTGTTAACACCCCGATAAAAAAACACGGGGAAAGAATTTGTGCGGCGCACAAGATCAACTTCCGGGACGGCGAGTACAATGTATCGTGTAGAAACAACCAAGGAACTCTTTCTGCCGTGACGTCACATCCACCACAACCATTCACCTCTTAAAACAGCCATCTAAACATAATTATGATACTGATACTCAGAGCTCAAATTACCACACACTGCTTTATTAAGAACTCTGTAGCAGCTGATCATTTTTTAATAATGAACAAAAATAGTGTAAAAAAAAAACGGAAGTTGGGGATTTCGCATGTTTATGGCTGTGTTCAAAATGGCATACTAGCATACTCAATGGCTGTGTTCGAAATGGCATACTAGCATACTCAATGAGTATATACTGCATATCATCACTCATCATTTTGATTAGATGGAAATTGACGACGACGATCAGTGAAACAGGGTTTTGCTGACTTTTGCCATCCATTTAATAACCTTGTAATTGATATAAGAGAATAGACTATCGTGTAATTTAGCTATTGCAAGAAACTATTGCAAAACAAAATAGTAAGTTATATTGTTATGAGCCTAAAATGTGTTGTGTGTCTGTTTTTCACCAATATAGAGTGGTTGTACCATGTCAGTGACCTTCCTGATTCCTGATGTCAAAATGATATGAAAAAGTGGGTTAATTTGTCTTTGTAGGTTGTCTGGTTCAGGAGTTATGAAAATCTGTTTCCCCCATGAGACATTAGTTGACCTTGGCAACATGAAGAAATCTTAACTAGACACCATTAGGGTCTTAAAAAACAGGTTACAATTTTTTTTTTCATTCAGGTACATATTCCTCCTACTAACTACTAGACTATAGCTGTTAATCAACGAGAGATGGCTTTGAAAATAGCATGCTAAACATGACGATTGAACAATAACAAAGGAAAGTGAAAATAAAAAATCTGTCTGACATCCATAATATCAATCAATACCATTCTAACTAGTTCAAACACAATGCCAGCCTAAAAGAATGCAAATGTGTGAGGGCATTATACACATTATTTATGTATTTTTTATTATAAAGAACAATTTTATTATAAAGCACAACAGTGGTTAGGAAACTTTGCATGCAATGCATAGAAAATGTAAACCCTTTTTGGTCATGCAATGTAAACTTGTTTGAAACAGGAACAGATACAATCACGTTTTTCAAAACATGAAATGGCTATCAAGTGCAATAGGCCCCTCCCTCAACGAGGGCGAATCAGAACTGGCAACTGCCTTCCTTATTAACATGCCCTGTACTCACCAGGGTACTAGTCCCACACAGAAATGATGCAAGTCACTCGGTTCAAGTTACTCATCATAGATTTCCGACAAATCTCCTGATAATAAAATCTGCTAACCAATGTGAAGCACGGCTGAGGGCCAATCCCAATTCACCCCTACGTCTTCGTTTTCACCGCTACGTATTCGTTTTGCACGTTCACATTTAATACAGTATCTCTGAAGCAGCAGTGGGTTTAAATAATCCTATATTGCATAATATACTGTAGTAGGGCCAGTCATCAAGAAAAATCAAAATCAATATAATCTGATGAATGAAAATGACTCTTTTGAATCTGCTTGGTTGAGATCTTTAGTGTCCATTCTAAAAAGTGGTCCATGCATAGAATTAGAATGGACATTTCAATCCTATAGGTCCAACACATAACAACAGTATTATCTGTTCATCCATCATCACCCTGAGTAACCAATTTATCAGTAGTTGCAAGCGTAATAAAAGTAGCATTTGGTCACTTGTTTAAGCCATAGCTTACAAAACAACATTGCGGCATTTCTTTAACATGGTGAAAGCCTTTAACTTCTTACACTTAAACTTCTTTGGCCTCAATCGTCTGCCATGTATACTTCAAAACGTCTCAGTTTTGATCATCAAATCTCCAATCGACATTATTTGATTTTGGAGAGGGTCCTCTCGGTAAGGCACTCTGAGGAGGGAACACAGCAAGGAACTGGTTATAAACAGGTTAGACCATTACGCCTTACATACAGTAACATGTGTTACATACATGTGTTCTGTGAAATTGTGGTCCATTGTGGATTGAGTGACATACTTGGAACTTGCGTCGCAGAGCCTGAGTCATGATGGGGGTGAGGCCAGTGCCTGTCTCAACGTTCTCCTTATCAAGTGGAGTGCCACCTGGACTCCTGCAGTTTGGAGAGAATCAGACAGGGAGTTACAATCATAAAAGGGAAAACTATTGTCATTGGAGAGGTTGAGATGTCAAACATTGCACATCTCATATTCACGTAAAGCTCACTTTGACTTGAATACAAGTTAAACAAATGGTACCACATATTATGCCCTTTAACTCTGCCTTATTTAAATTTTTGGCATTTAGCAGAAGCCTTATTCCAAAGCGACTTACTATCAATACATTTGACTAATTCGTCGTGATAGAAGAATGTTTTTTTTTTTTATAGATACTGGAGAAACAGTACAAGGGGGGCAGTAGAAGTCTTAGAAGACAAAGTATAGGGGAAAAGCAGGTGTCTCAGGAGACGCAGTGCTGGGGGGTAGTAGATGTCTCAGGAGGAGCTGTTAAAGTGTAGGTAGCCTGAAGAGATGGGTCTTCAGTCTCCGGCGGAAGATTTGTAGTGACGCTGCAGTGATCGGGCAACGCGACTGCCAGTGCCGTGTTGGCGTAGAGGTGGTGGAGCCAGTCGGTCAGCAGAGGTGGAAGAGCAGAGTGAACGGGCTGAAGTTTGGGGGGTGACCATTGCCTGCAGGTAGGCAGGGGCTGTCCCTTTTGCTGCCTGGTAGGCAAGCAGCAGGTTCTTGAATCTAATGCGAGCTGCTATCAGGAGCCAGTGCAGGGTGCGAAGGAGAGGGGTGACATGAGAAAATTTGGGGAGGTTGAACACCAGATGGGCAGCAGCATTCTGTTGCAGTAATCAAGGCAGGAGATGACAAGTGACTGGGTCAAGAGTTGCGCTGCTTCTCTGGTGAGGAATGGTCGTATCCTTCTGATGTTGTAAAGGAAGAATCTGCAGGAGCGTGCTGTCGCTGCGATGTTCTTCGCACAGGATAGGCGGTTGTTCAGGATCAATCCAAGGTTCTTGGCTATCTGGGAGGGGGTTACAGTAGAGTTCTCCACTGTGATGGAGAAGTCTTGGAGAGGGCTGGGCTGACATCCATGTAGAGATGTCAGCGAGACATGCAGAGACACGTGTTGCCACATGTAGGTGTTGCCATGGAGAGAAGGATCTGGTGATTGACTGTGTCAAAGGCAGCAGATCGGTCCAGGAGGATAAGAACTGAGGAGTGGGAGGAAGCTTGAGCAGAGTGGAGGGCCTCCGTGACAGCAAGGAGAGCAGTCTCAGTGGAGTGCCCAGCCTTTAAGCCAGATTGGTGGGGGTCCAGATGTTCCATCTACCTTATTTTAAGGTAACTCTGGAACATAGGAATAAGGCACTGTTCAGTGTTGACATGTATTACCTACCTGTTGATTCGCACTCTCTTCAGCTGTGTACGAAGATTCATAGGGCCTTTGGTGGGTGATCTAAAGGAGAGATACAAAATGTTAAGACAGTTAGCAATAGTTTCAGGTAGATAGAACATCAACTAATTACTTAATATAAACGATGACCAATAACAACAAATCCTTCAGGGAAAAAATAAGTATTAAAATCTTGAACCCTCTGGAATAGAACCTCTAGTAAACCCTCTAGAATAGAGAGCTCTAGTGTAGTTGTCTTCAATTCTAGTTCTAGGTACCCATAAAGTAAATGCATGTAGACCACATGGGTCCTCAGGACCTGGGGCCTCATTTATAAATGTTGAGTACGCACAAAAGGCGTACGCCACTTTCTAAGCAAACTTTGACAATTGGTTGTGATCTCCTATTAATCACAACAATGGCAGCAGATGATAAAATGGGGAAGGGTGACTGGTTTACCTGCAGAGACTGAGGCGGAGTTTGGGAGGCAGGCTGCCGTGGGGGCGTCTCAGAAGGACTTTCTGCAGGTCTGCTACAGTGACCAAAGGTGCTCGACTCTTGTCAGGAGACCTCTGCAAAAAATACAGACCCATTGCCAGACATTCAGAATAGCTCTAATATTCATGCTATAATACTCCAAAGGAAGAGTTTTTTTCTTGCAATCTAACAATTGAGCAAATAAAACAAGGATTATTATCAAGAAAAACTGTTAGAGAATTGCATCCTGCAACAGCAATGTTACAGGTATGGTCCTATATTGAGCCTTGGTTAATTACGTGTAAACATTACTGGTAAAAAAAGAGCCAGCTGCAATTGTTGCCTCTTACCTTTGCTTTAATACTGTTGGTAACAGTGACTTTTTTTAGTTTGACAGCCAGCAAATCACTGAGGGTCACGGCCTGAAGTCCGTCCTGCTTCTCCTTGGAGCTCTGATGGTTGTAAGATATGTTTTTAAATTAAGTATACTGTAAGAGAGATGATGAGACTGAATACTGATGCTTAATTGGTGATAAAAAGAAACAGTTTAATGTCACATTATTATATATTTTTTTTTATTACAAATGAATCCATAAAACAATTTAAAACTGGCTTTGGAACTCAAATGTATGTGATTTTCCCAAAATCTTAGTAGCTACCACTAAGATCATCTTTCGTCAGTATCCAATCAATTTAAGATGATTAAACAGGAACTCACCCCTGAGCTTTCTCAAAATGTGAGAGTTATTACCTGTGAAGTATCTGAGGCCACTCTCTTTTTGAAGATTAAGGGTTTCAGGACAGTGGTGAATGGAGGGGGAAGAGGAGGAGGAGGAGGAGGAGGAGGAGGAGGGGGTGCTGCAGGAGGTAGGATTGCAGGGAGAGGATCTCCACCGCCTGACGGAAAAGGGTGAGGAGGTAGAGGTGGGGGCATCAGATGGACTGCACTGCCAGCAGCTGTTCCATGGCATCGACATGTGGTCTTAACCCCACCACCTTCTAGCTGAAAGAGACACAGTGGATTGACTGGGTTAGTTAGGTTAGGTACATTGTGTGATCTGTTGATCTGTGTAGCTAAAATAAACAGGATTTTGCGGCTTTAAACTTATGTATAAGTCTATTCATTGATTCACTCGTATACCAAATCAATTTAAATTGAAAGCTGTTGCTTCTCATGTCAAATATTGATATGTGATTAAAATGCGATTAATTTCGATTAATTAATTACAAAGCCTCTAATTAATTCGACTTAAAAATGTAATCGCGTCCCACCTCTAATATAGATATATATTCACATATATACGTATATATATATATATATATATACAGTGTTTCCTCCAGGAATTGTTACAATGGTGGCGGGTGGGCGTGCGGTGAAACGCGCACGCGCGCTCAAAACAACGTTTTTTTTTTTTTTTTTTTCTAATCACAGCCAAAACTAGAGGATGGCCAAAAAAAAGAAAAAATGAATATACAGAATATAAACTTGTGACTGACAGTCACATACACACACAAAGATCATCAGCTATAATATAATACGAAGTAGGCCTACATGAGCACAAAAGCGGCTAACGTTACTGATTAACTGTTTACTGTAGTGCAGAGAGATGGTAGTCGTAGGCGGCGTATCAAATGACAAAGCTAAACGTTTAATGAAGGACATGAACGATTGTCAACAACACACTCAAGCAGTAAATAGAACAGTCTAAACAACTTGGGTACTACGGACGGAACAATAGTCTCAACCTATAGTTCCGTGCGTGAATTATGTCAACCCACCACATTACAGAAGTAAAATCACAGTCAGATGGAGCATTCGGTAAACAGCTGAGTATCAGCTGAGTTAAAGAAAACAAACTCTTACCTTTGATGAGACCCACATGAGCCCTGTTTTCCCGTACTTCTCCCGTGTGTCTCTTATTGTCCAAATGTTCCCTGAATTTTAGCTGCATGTTTTTCCAGCATGTAATTCCGTTGTCAATAAAAAAATCGTCTCCCCTTCTTTTCCCTTGACAATACTGTGTCGTTGCTAAAGTGACGGCACATAAGAATCGTTTTTTGACTTGCAAATGTCTGCTAACGTAGCACTTGAAACTGGCGCCGTTCTCTGGACTGCAGCTGCTCCCGCGTTAGCATTAGCATCCATCTTTTCTTCTCCCTTCTCACCGTCACGAGCTCAAATGACACTTGTCGGCCGATCTAACTCTTAACACTCACTTACAGGACTTCTGACACCATGTCGTGTTATTCTATTAAACATACACGTGAGTCCTTCTGTATTTCAATGTAAGTGTCTTTATTTTAACTCGCTCTGTAAGCTCTACAATACCGGTCTCTTGTTGTCTCGTCGTAACCTGCCCACCTGACCTGGGGGGTATTCCATCAACGTCGCTAAAGGAAAATCCTGGCTTATTTTTGATAACTCTCGCGAGACCTATCAGAATATGCCTGGATATTTGTAAGAACTCTCGCGAGATTTATCAGACTAAACCTGGATTTTCCCTTTAGCGATGTTGATGGAATACCCCCCGGATGTCACTACGGTGGCCTGTACACAATAACAATAATACCACAGTTCACATTTAGACCAATCAGGAGCCCTTGTGTCACGTCGTCAACTGAATGTCATTAATCTGATTTTGGATCAGCGGTTAGAGAGATGGGCGTGGATTTAGGTGCACTTTTAGTCAACATCCATTATAGCGCTGATCTAGGATCAGATATATTTTAATCAGCTAAAATGTTTTTTTTTTTTTTTTTTTTTTTTGTGTGTGACTGAATCAATTCGTGGCGGAGGAAATTCCATCGTGGCGGCCCGCCACCAATAAATGCATGTAGAGGAAACACTGTATATATATATATATATATATATATATATATATATATATCTGCCATATATCATACCTCCACTATGATTGGAAATTAAGTAATGTCCAGTTGTGGAATTATATTTAGCAGTAGTGATATTCAGAGTCTGGGGCAGTTCTTATGCTCTCCCCTGCTGCCTGCTGATGGTGTGTGTTTATCTTGTGGGTCTAACCTGAAGAGTAGACTGCAGGACTCTCATCTCTCGCTGCAGCTCATCCATTTGTTTTTGGAGGGTCTTAATTTCCATGGCATAACCCCGCCAAAAGAACAAGGTATTCATGAATCTATCACACACCTGTAATACAGATGTGAAAATAAAGCATTAGACATGATGCGTCATCACAATATTCTGTTCCTTTGGAAATGGCTTTGCATCCACATTAACAATGTCTTTGATACCATGCAAGAATGCATACTAGGATAAAAAAGATAGCAAATCAGTGTGAATTACTGTCCGATATCCCTCTAGAACCTAATCCTAATAGAAACATACCTGACTTAAGGTTAGGGCAAGTCTGTTCCTCCAAACGTGGCATACACTGCCAACTGCAAGCAGCAGCACTCTGACATCCATTAACGGAGCCCATTTCTTCACATGGGTGTCTTCTATGTGGGTTCCGCTGGTTTGGTTGATCGTGTCACAATGTCCAGGTCCAAACAAACTATACAAACCACAAGAACACCATCCAAGTGTTAAAGTTGCAAAAACCAAAAAGTAGGTTGGGTTAACATAACTGCATCCTGAGAGTGCTAGACATGTTTGCACAAGTTTGGTAGATAGATAGACTTTATTTGTCATTGCTACAGTACAGGTACCAAACAACGAAATTTAGGAGGGGAGGCTCCCCTGGTGTTTAGGAAAGGAAAAAGAAACACATTTTAGAAAAAGCATAGATGCATAAAATCACAAGAAGGTAAGGAGCTGGTTTACATCAATAGAGGCTATGTACACAATCCACTGTACTATACTGCACAGATAGTCAACTAGGGTTGTCATATTTCACAAGAAAGTATTTTTTCACATTATTTTAAAGTGTCACAGTTTGCAGGCTTGAAAATGTACATGTTTGTGCCTCAGCACTAGCTGCCATACAATCCGTCCGGACTGTCCTGGGCCCAGAACTTAGGCCTTTTCTGTGTTCAGGGCCTTGACGGTAGTGATGCAACTGACATTTACAGTGCCCTGTGTAAGTAATGGGACAGTAAAGCATTTGGTTCTACACTCGCTATTTCAGGGTACCAAAAGGGACGGGACGATTGGCTTTACAGGTAATTCTGGTACGGCAGTCCTAAGAGAGGATGTCTAGTATTGATTCTAGGCTTTCGTTTGCCTGCTATTTCTCTGCTATTGGTGTCTGTCAACATGAGGGCCAAAGAGTCGTCAACGAATGTCAGGGAAGCCATGATGAGGCTGAAATATCAGAAGAGAAATACTTCTACTGTAGATGACTGAAGAATGCTCACCACGATTACGAAAACCCCCAAAACAACTGTCCTACAGATCAGGAACACTCTCTAGGAGGTATGTATGTATGTGTCAGAGACTACCATCCGCAGAAGATTTCACCAACAGAACTACAACTCAAGTACCATAGTTGGACTGCATAGGGCACATATAATGGCAGAAACAAACAAGAGGTCAATGACTGAAAAGTTAGATACATTTATAAGTGAGACTAGTGTGCTTTGTCAGATAATGCAACATTTGGCGATTACAAGCATACAACTCCAGGTAATACTGACTCCTGATCCGTGGGAGAGGGTCTACTGACTAACAGATATTCTAGGCAGAAAGAGGCACTACTGGACAGAGCCAGAGGGATGATATAACAGCAGTTGTATACGTTTATGAAATCTGTCAAGAGGACTCACAAAGCCAGTCTAATTGCAAGGAAGATATCTAATTCAATTATTCTGATTAAGATATGTTGTGTAAATCATCAAGTGAAAGGTTGCCCCCAAAGATTCGGGATGATGCGTTTCCTGTCTTGATATTTCAAAAACCTTACAACTTGCTTTGAAAGAATGCTATGAAAACCTACTAAGAGCTGAACAATTGCATCAATCTTCACAGTCTAGAGAAGCTATCTTGCAACTATTTGCATTATATTGATTTGCATGATATTAGTCAACTTCAATACATTGTTGTGTGTGACATAATACAAATGCAGTCCAAATATGGCACTTTACAGGGAGACAGAGAGACAGGGAGACAGAGAGAGAGACAGAGAGACAGGGAGACAGAGAGACAGAGAGAGAGACAGGGAGACAGAGAGACAGAGAGAGAGAGAGAGAGAGACAGAGAGAGAGAGAGACAGAGAGACAGAGAGAGAGACACAGAGAGAGAGACATATGTGCAGTTTATATTGCAGTGTGTTTTACACTCACTCTGTGGTTATTGGTGTGATGGGCTCTTGTGTTGCCAAAGTCCTTCTGCTGGCCACAGCCCACCGCCTGCTGCTGGCCCTCTTCTTCTGGCGCCGCAGAAAAGCTTTGCTTGGTCCCTGTGAATAACATGTCCACATGATGAGGCTCCAATTCGTGACGTTAGAATTAGAAGGTTCTATCTCCCTTTTTGTCAAAATTGAGTTTTTTACATAATCTGATCCATTAGGTGTTTGTTGCCTGTGTGGTGTTATCTTTTAAATGTTGACATTTTTGAGTTAGTAATTCATAAAATACAAAGGTTCCATCTCACAGAACATAATGGAATGTAAAAACTTTGACGCTCAATATCTCTGAACTGCCCTAAACGGAGATAGAACCTTATAATTCTAAACGGAGATAGAACCTTATAATTCTAAACGGAGATAGAACCTTCTCATTCTAAACGGAGATAGAACCTTATCATTCTAAACGGAGATAGAACCTTATCATTCTAAACGGAGATAGAACCTTATCATTCTAAGCTCACGAATTGTTTGGTGCACATCTGACTGTATAGCTGCCAACTAGCATCATGCTAGCTACTAGCTGCCACATTGCTGGTTGCAATGAGTAACATAAACATCTGCATTTGCGGCGCTAGCTAAACCCCTAGATCGTTAGAGTCCAAGTTTATCATGCAGACTTATGGAAAAGTTAGATACATACCCATGCTCCAGCCATAAAATCGTAAAATATTTAATATGTTTTTAAAAGAGAAGTTCCTTAAAACAGTCTTTGGTTTACTGGTGTGGTTTACCAAGCAGATAATTTCAAAATGAGCATCTAAATCACTTTAGCCAATAAGATGATGCGTTACGAACAGCTGGGGGGAACGCGCGTTTGGATAGGCTACTGAAAAGGGCAGGAAACAAACTCACCAACCGCAAATGAGCATTTTCCAACCAATCGCAATATTCGATACTGTGTTCCCAAGCAACATAAGGGGCAGAACTCAAATGAGCTTGGCTAGAAACAGTCAAACATATTTGAGTTGCCTGATTTAAAAGTGGAAGAAATCTCTCTCTCGTTTTCTTAGATAAGTATAGCCTATGACACAGGTAAGTTTCAGTAATAGTTAAAAAAAAATAGCTACTACTAGTCAGAATTACTGGTATTTACCGTAAATAATTAATAATTAATAATAAATAATTTAGCTTCAAACAATATCAGCAATCGATGGCCGAAACGCAAAACCTATTATCTGCGAAATTTACTTTTGGGGGGAAACGAAAAAAAGGCTTCCTTGTTGTCATCATTTAAAGTGAAAACCGCAAATCAGAAAATGTGTAGATAGGAGGTTTTGCGTTTAGGCCATCGCAATGTAGCCTAATTATTTGAGTGAGTCATATCAGAGAAGATTATTTATTGTTTATTGGCGTGCATTAATTATTCATGCATGCAAACTAAAACTTAAATATCCCACCAGATTTGTTTGTGATTTAAATTCCTTCAAATAGTATTCTTCATGTAAAAAAAAAAAAAACGAGGTAATCGATGCATTCAATAGGTGGGGGAGGAACTATTTTAAAACACTTTTTTTTCCAGGTTGTGAGACTTCCTACAATCCATGGCTGGAATGGTTCTGTGTGAGGCCTCTGAACTGTACAACATTCTTAATCAGTACACCCGCCTGTCTAGACTGGCAGAGTTCAACTACCTCTGTTTAATTGGTAAGAGAAAGGTCGGGGCAATCAGAAGTACCGGTAGGCTATTGATTTTAATTTCAGTTCCTCATGATTCAATCATATCCATCCTGTTGACCAACATCAATTCATCAGAATCATGGTGTTCAATTTAGAAGATTGGTTAGGCCTATACGTTTTGTATATCATGCTCATATTATGCTTTTCTTTTCTTTATATCACTAGATGCTCGAGCTAATGGACAGTATAATGCAAGCCATATCATCACTGCCAGAAATGCAAAATGGGTACTTTGTTTACACATAACTCATCCAACTCCAGTTTGAAAATGCCAATGTCAAAAATCATATACTCCAGTCATCTTAACATTTTGGAATGTACATCAGATCTGTAATGCTGATAGATAAGATGTGGCTGTTTTATTCTACAGGACTCAAACGGCACATGTATTATACCTACGGGTGTGGAGGTTGAGAGTATGAGGTATATAGTGGTTTACGACAGCAGCACCAGTTCTTTGCAAGGTTCAGGTGAGTTGAAGATCAACAGCTTGGTAACAGTTTTTGATTACTCTGTTTAATCAAACCAGTTGGGCTAACTTGATGCAATTGTTCAGCTCTTAGTAGGTTTTCATAGCATAACTTCTTAAGAATTAAGAAGTATTTTGGAACAAAAAAGAAACTCATCTTGCACTTAACCTGTTGTATTTGACCAATGATATGAGCCTTTTTTTTAAAGTAGCTTTCTTATGTTTGTAGGATTGGCTATTGAATGCGCTGAGGCTCTAGCAAAAGCAAGCCGCTACCCTGTTCAAATTCTGAAAGGAGGTTTTCAGAGGTTCTCAGCCTTCTATCCTTTCTTTAGAACACAGACACTCCTTTACACCATCAAGGTAACACCTCCCTATCAACCATGGCATCATATGAAACATCAGGCCTTTTTGAGTGAATGCAAACCTGTTATTATGTGATATACAAATGTTTAATGAACATGATATTGTAGGAATTGGAGAGCCTGAGGCCTTATCCAGTGGAGATCTTGCCAGGTCAACTATACATGGGCGATTACGAACAGGCCACCAATTCTCACATCCTTAAAGACCTGAAACTTAGTGCCCTGGTGAATGTCTCTGAAGACAACAGCTACGTGTAATTGAGAGTCTCACATTTGTGACACGGTCTGGTGAAAAGGTTTAAGTGTTGAAGTAAGGATCACTAAATACTTACTTGTAAACAAACGTACGTTTTAGGACGTGTTCAAAAGCAAGGACTGTGTGATCATCTAATTATGTGTAGTTATGTGGTTTTAGCATGTTGATGTTCTATCAGCATGTTGTTATGTGCTAAACATGCAGTTAGATGTTCATGACGATTCTTTTAGCTACTAGCAGCTGTTTTGCGTGTGCTTTGATTTAGAGCGTGTTTCTCCGGTGTTTGGTTTGAGGTGTACCAACATTCAAATAAGCATATTTTCTTCAACTATTTACTGAAAAATGACCTTGCCCTACTTGAGGACGTTTTCACCAGACCCTGTCATTTACTTGTTTAAAAAAGTAAAAGTGCATGTTACTGTGTTGATGATTGTATAAAGATGTATGTATGTTATTAAATTAGGTTTGCAAAAGGAAACTACTCCATCCTTCATATCTGTATGGCAGATTCAGTGGAGGCTGATTTGTACTCCAGTTTTGAGAGGATTTGCACTTTCATTGGTAGGTTTTTGTTTTGTTTAGTCGTTTTAGAATGAAATGTTCAGTGATGGTCAAGATTTTTGCGCCATGTATGTGATCCCTTGAATTGTATAATTTATTTTTCAACCCTGTCCTTATTTTAGACTCCCATCTCAACACTGGATCTGCTGTCTTGATCTTTTCCATGTATGGAATAAGCCGCTGTGGTGCTGTGGCGATGGCTTTTCTTTTGCACCACTTGAAACATACTTTGGCGGCAAGTTCTATTTATTTACTCTTATTCGAATGAATGAATGAATGAATGAATGTCTTTATTGTCATTGCTACAGTACAGGTACCAAACAACGAAATTTAGGAGGGGTGGCTCCCCTGGTGTTAGGAAAGGGAAAAAAAAAACTTTTAGAAAAAAAACACAAGAAGGGAAGGAGCTGGTTTACATAAATAAAGGCTATGTACACTATCCACTATACTATACTGTACAGATAGACGACTAGGGTTGTCATATTGCACATAGTGTTATTGCACATTTATTTAAAGTGTCGCAGTTTGCAGGCTTGACATGTACATATTTGTGCCTCAGCACTACACCTGATTTTTCCAGTCCAGCAGCTGCCATCAATTCCTTAGAATTTGAATTAGAAATAGAATGTGCAGTTCAGAAAGACTGTTGTGATCTAGTGACATGATGACTGGCTGAGTGATGCACAATAAGTGAGCTTTTATCCTTTCTATTACTTCTGTTACAAATGTTTTCTAACCCTACTCCCTTTCTAACACTCCACTGACACTGATGCCACTGTGCTTATTGCAGGAGGCCTGGGAGCATGTTCTGCAATGTAAAACCAATACAAGGCCAAACCGGGGGTTTGTGCAACAGCTCTCTGACTGGGAATTGCACATACTGGGAGCGAGAGTGACTGATATTGCTGAGCCTCGCTACTGAAAATGTATGGTGATTAGTAGAGAAATCATCATGGCCCTAGAATTCCCTTGGATAGTATTCCATCACTGCAAATAAAAATGCATGGATATTTTCCTCCCCCTCCTGCATGTGGGTCCACTTACGACATTATTTTCTTATTTTCCATGGATTTGCTGGTAAAACATCCAAAGAATCATTTGAAATATTTCACTCTTGAGATATTCTCAACATTTAATCACACATTCAGAAATGTGTGGTGTTGATACAGTGGGGGAAATAAGTATTAAACACATCAACATTTTGTCCAGTAAATGTATTTCCAATTAACCTATTCAAGTAAAATTTGACCAGACTTTGGTATTAACTCAAACAATCCAGACAAAAAAAATCTAAACATTAAAGTCCATATGTAAATAAAGTTATGTGTAATAAAGTGGGATGAAATGCCTCAAACACATGGCTAAAACTGCCTTCTTCAGCCTCAGGAATGTTGGCTGTCTCCGACCCACCCAGTCTTTGACTGATGCAGAGATCCTCGTCCGTGCGTTTGTTACCTCCATGCTAGACTACTGCAACACTGTTGTTTTTGGGGCCACCAGCAGAGTCCTCACCAGACTCAGAACTCATGCCTGCCTGCACACACATCACTACAATTCTCCAAAACCTCCACTGACTCCCAGTATGATTCAGGATTCAGTTTAAGATGTTCCTCACCACCTACAAAGCCCTCAACGACATGGCACCCTCCTCCCTCTCTGACCTCCTCCTACAACACACCCCTAACTGCAGTCTCCTGTCAGCTGATGCCAACCTCCTTATCTCTATCACCAGGGCTAAACACCTGACCTGGGGGGACCGGGCCAAACCACATCAAAGTATCCAGCAACACTCTCCTTTGTCAAATGATGTCTCAGTCAAAACCCAGATTTTCAAACTTTTAATCTTTAAATTGTTGTGTTTACTGATTTTGCTTTTGTTTTTATTTATCTATTCTTGTCTTCTCCATGGACCGTAGTGTCTTTGAGTACTGAGAAAATTATACAATACTTCCGATGTATGAAAAGCACAATCACCTATGTTAAACCTTTCAGCAGAAGAAATTGTTGTTTAAAAGCTATAACATAGAGTGGATGACTCAATAACACATTTTATGTATGAAAGTGCAAACCTTTCAGTATGATGTAACTGTAGGGAGCGGGACACAACACAGTGTACACGGTGTCATACAGTACAGGCCAAACGTTTGGACACACCTTCTCATTCAATGCGTTTCCTTTATTTTCATGACTATTTGGTACATTGTAGATTCTCACTGAAGGCATCAAAACTATGAATGAACACATAGGAATTATGTATTTAACAATAATGTGTGAAATAACTCTAAATATGTCTTATATTTTAGATTCCTCAAAGTAGCCACCCTTTGCTTTTTTGTTGTTAATAAAATATATAATAATAATATTAAATATAATATGTGTTAATAATAATATGTTATTATATATATATATATATATATTTAATATCATTATTATATATTTTATTAACAACAACAAAAATATATTTTATTAACAACAAAAAGCAAAGGGTGGCTACTTTGAGGAATCTAAAATATAAGACATATTTAGAGTTATTTCACACTTTTTTGTTAAGTACATCATTCCACATGTGTTCATTCATAGTTTTGATGCCTTCAGTGAGAATCTACAATGTAAATAGTCATGAAAATAAAGGAAACACATTGAAAGAGAAGGTGTGTCCAAACTTTTGGCCTGTACTGTATGTTGAACATGCTTGCTCTACTATAAATACAGAATGCACTGACAGTGACAGAGGCGGTCCTCAATCAGCTGTTCTATTGTTCGGAGGCGTTCATTGGCTCACGCGTGGGCGGGGCAAAACTCCATGGAAATAATCGGGCTACTTTCATTGGTTCAAATAGTTGGGAATAGTGTCGCCGGGGTGACAGGAGGATTGACAACTGTTACTAAACACATTTTGACAGAAGCGTTTTCCCCTCTCTGCCCCACAACGGAATATCAACAATATGTTGTTCAACCCAACTGGTTTAACTGAATGCTTACAGGAATGGGAGGGCCTGGAGAAGGACTATCAACAGATCCAGGTACAGTTTAAGAAAACGTAAAGGTCTGGTCAGCTGGCTGGATGTACAGTGTCTGACACCAGACCAGGAAGCTAATCCAACACCCTAACGCGTGGCTAGCATGTGAAGCTAATAATGGCATGCGAATAATAATACAATACTTATGATATCTCGTGACGTTAGAATTATAAGGTTCTATCTCCATTTTTTTTTTTTTTTACATAATCTGATCCATTAGGTGTTTATTAATGCCTGTGTGGTGTTATTTTTTTAAAATGTTGACATTTTTGAGTTAGTAATTCATAAAATACAAAGGTTCCATCTCACAAAACATAACGGAATGTAAAAACTTTGACGCTCAATATCTCTGAACTGCCCTAAACGGAGATAGAACCGTATCATTCTAAACGGAGATAGAGCCTTATCTAAACTCACGATATGCATGTCACATAGTCAAAAGGTAGCTAGCTAACTAGCTATAACAATATACAATAGTTATGATATCTGTCACACTGATAATATGTCTATCTATCCATCGGCAGCAGTTCTCCAATGTTGCTGTCAGAACCGGCGATCATGTTATCCAACTAACTAACTAGTGCTCATTATTTGCCAGTGCCTATGTCCTTGTCTGACATGAATATGACTACTCTTTCTAGAATATACTAACTAATACTTTACATTTGATGGGAGTAACACATCTATCTTCTCCGGAGTTACACAGTCATATAAACACGTTCAGACAGTCACTGCATTCAGCAGAGTCACCCTGACTCAACAGTAACTGAACTGAAACCAAACCAAGAACATAAGATTCAGATTCTAACAGGCATGTCTTACCATGATGATTTATTCTGACCCTGCTAGTATAAATAGGCTTCTTCCAGCACATTCACAGCAGTCTCTCTCTTCTTTACCAGCCCAAGCTGTTTTCATCAGGAAAAGCACCTTTTATTCTGTTTTACAAATGATACCCTGTTGATTTGGCAGTGTTGTACAGTTAGGGCAACACTTGATACAAGGGGCAATACATCCACTTTGGTCTGGGCAAATGTTACGTTTGGATATGGTGAAACAGGGATATGGTGAAACAGGGATATGGTGAAACAGGGATATGGTGAAACAGGGATATGGTGAAATAGGGATATGGTGAAACAGGGATATGGTGAAACAGGGATATGGTGAAACAGGGATATGGTGAAACAGGGATATGGTGAAATAGCCGACACTTGATAAACCAGTTATTCATTGTGGCAGCTCTACCATGGGTACTTTTGTCTGTCTGTCTGTCTGCCTCTCTGCCTGTTTGTCTGTCTGTCTCTCTTTCTGCCTGTCTGTCTGTCTGCCTGTCTGCCTGTCTGTCTCTCTGTCTGCCTGTCTGCCTGCCTGTCTGTCTGTCTGTCTGCCTGCCTGTCTGTCTGCCTGTCTGTTTGTTTGTCTGCCTGTCTGTCTTTCTGTCTTTCTGTCTTTCTGTCTCTCTGTCTCTCTGTCTGTCTGTTTGTCTGTTTGTCTGTCTGTTTGTCTGTCTGTTTGTCTGCCTGCCTGTCTGTCTCTCTGTCTGCCTGTCTGTCTGCCTGCCTGTCTGTCTCTCTGTCTGCCTGTCTGTCTTTCTGTCTCTCTGTCTCTCTGTCTGTCTGTTTGTCTGTCTGTTTGTCTGCCTGCCTGTCTGTCTCTCTGTCTGCCTGTCTGTCTGCCTGCCTGTTTGTCTGTCTGCCTGCCTGTCTGTCTCTCTGTCTGCCTGTCTGTCTGCCTGCCTGCCTGTCTGTCTCTCTGTCTGTCTGCCTGCCTGTTTGTCTGCCTGCCTGTCTGTCTTTCTGTCTTTCTGTCTTTCTGTCTCTCTGTCTCTCTGTCTGTCTGTCTGTCTGCCTGTCTGTCTGTCTGTTTGTCTCTCTGTCTGCCTGTCTGTCTGTTTGTTTATTTGTCTGCCTGTCTGTCTGCCTGTCTTTCTGCCTGTCTGTTTGTCTGCCTGTCTGTCTTTCTGTCTGCCTGTCTGTCTGTCTGCCTGCCTGTCTGACTGCCTGTCTGTCTGTTTGTCTGTCTGCCTGTCTGTCTGCCTGTCTGTTTGTCTGCCTGCCTGTCTGTCTTTCTGTCTCTGTCTGTCTGTCTGTTTGTCTGCCTGCCTGCCTGCCTGCCTGCCTGTCTGTCTTTCTGTCTCTCTGTCTCTCTGTCTCTCTGTCTGTCTGTCTGCCTGTCTGTCTGTCTGTCTGTCTGTCTGTCTGTCTGTCTGTCTGTCTGTTTGTCTGCCTGCCTGCC